>NW_027327715.1:1205758-1507198 GCF_047675955.1 Chlorocebus sabaeus
CTTCTTTCCAGTTTTGAACGGAAGATATTTCTTTTTCACCATAACCCTCTATGGGCTTCCAAATATTCCTTTGCCAATTCCACAAGAACAGCGTTAGCGAAAGGTTTCTTGAAGGGAAAGATGTAACTCTGTGAGATGAATTAACAGAACACGGAGCAGTTTCTCAGAAAGCTTCTTTCCAGTTTTGAACGGAAGATATTTTCTTTTTCACCATAGCCCTCTATTGGCTTCCAAATATCCCTTTGCCAATTCCACAAGAACAGCCTTAGCGAAAGGCTTCTTGAAGGGAAAGATGTAACTCTGTGAGATGAATTAACAGAACACAGAGCAGTTTCTCAGAAAGTTTCTTTCCAGTTTTGAACGGAAGATATTTCCTTTTTCACCATAGCCCTCTATGGGCTTCCAAATATCCCTTTGCCAATTCCACAAGAACAGCCTTAGCGAAAGGCTTCTTGAAGGGAAAGATGTAACTCTGTGAGATGAATTAACAGAACACAGAGAAGTTTCTCAGAAAGCTTCTTTCCAGTTTTGAACGGAAGTTATTTCTTTTTCACCACAGCCCTCTATGGGCTTCCAAATATCCCTTTGCCAATTCCACAAGAACAGCCTTATCAAAAGGTTTCTTGAAGGGAAAGATGTAACTCTGTGAGACGAATTAATAGAACACGGAGCAGTTTCTCAGAAAGCTTCTTTCAAGTTTTGAACGGAAGATATTTTCTTTTTCACCATAGCCCTCTATTGGCTTCCAAATATCCCTTTGCCAATTCCACAAGAACAGCCTTAGCGAAAGGCTTCTTGAAGGGAAAGATGTAACTCTGTGAGATGAATGAACAGAACACAGAGCAGTTTCTCAGAAAGCTTCTTTCCAGTTTTGAACGGAAGATATTTCCTTTTACACCATAGCCCTCTATGGGCTTCCAAATATCCCTTTGCCAATTCCACAAGAACAGCCTTAGCGAAAGGCTTCTTGAAGGGAAAGATGTAACTCTGTGAGATGAATTAACAGAACACAGAGCAGTTTCTCAGAAAGCTTCTTTCCAGTTTTGAACGGAAGATATTTCCTTTTTCACCATAGCCCTCTATGGGCTTCCAAATATCCCTTTGCCAATTAAACAAGAACAGCCTTAGCGAAAGGCATCTTGAAGGGAAAGATGTAACTCTGTGAGATGAATTAACAGAACGCAGAGCAGTTTCGCAGAAAGCTTCTTTCCAGTTTTGAACGGAAGTTATTTCCTTTTTCACCATACCCTCTATGGGCTTCCAAATATCCCTTTGCCAATTAAAAAGAACAGCCTTAGCGAAAGGCTTCTTGAAGGGAAGGATGTAACTCTGTGAGATGAATTAACAGAACGCAGAGCAGTTTCTCAGAAAGCTTCTTTCCAGTTTTGTACAGAAGATATTTCCTTTTTCACCATAGCCCTCTATGGGCTTCCAAATATCCCTTTGCCAATTCCACAAGAACAGCCTTAGCGAAAGGCTTCTGGAAGGGAAAGATGTAACTCTGTGAGATGAATTAGCAGAACACAGAGCAGTTTCTCAGAAAGCTTCTTTAGAGTTTTGAACGGAAGATATTTCCTTTATCAACCATAGCCCTCTATGGGCTTCCAAATATCCCTTTGCCAATTACACAAGAACAGACTTAGCGAAAGGCTTCTTGAAGGGAAAGATGTAACTCTGTGAGATGAATTAACAGAACACGGAGCAGTTTCTCAGAAAGGTTTTTCCAGTTTTGAACGGAAGATATTTCCTTTTTCACCATAGCCCTTTCTGGGCTTCCAAATATCCCTTTGCCAATTCCACAAGAACAGCCTTCGCGATAGGCTTCTTGAAGGGAAAGATGTAACTTTGTGAGATGAATTAACATAACACAGAGCAGTTTCTCAGAAAGCTTCTTTCCAGTTTTGAACGGAAGATATTTCCTTTTTCACCATAGCCCTCTATGGGCTTCCAAATATCCCTTTGCCAATTCCACAAGAACAGCCTTAGCGAAAGGCTTTTGAAGGGAAAGATGTAACTCTGTGAGATGAATTAACAGAACACAGAGCAGTTTCTCAGAAAGCTTCCTTCCAGTTTTGAACGGAAGATACTTCCTTTATAAACCATAGCCCTCTATGGGCTTCCAAATATCCCTTTGCCAATTCCAAAAGAACAGCCTTCGCGATAGGCTTCTTGAAGGGAAAGATGTAACTCTGTGAGATGAATTTACAGAACACAGAGCAGTTTCTCAGAAAGCTTCTTTCCAGTTTTGAACGGAAGATATTTCCTTTTTCACCATAGCCCTCTATGGGCTTCCAAATATCCCTTTGCCAATTCCACAAGAACAGCCTTAGCGAAAGGCTTCTTGAAGGGAAAGATGTAAGTCTGTGAGATGAATTAACAGAATACAGAGCAGCTTCTCAGAAAGCATCTTTCCAGTTTTGAACGGAAGATATTTCCTTTTTCACCATAACCCTCTATTTGTTTCCAAATACCCCTTTGCCAATTCCACAAGAACAGCCTTAGCGAAAGGCTTCTTGAAGGGAAAGATGTAACTCTGTGAGATGAATTAACAGAACACAGAGCAATTTCTCAGAAAGCTTCTTTCCAGTTTTCAACGGAAGATATTTCCTTTTTCACGATAGCCCTCTATGGGCTTCCAAATATCCCCTTGCCAATTCCACAAGAGCAGCCTTAGCGAAAGGTTTCTTGAAGGGAAAGATGTAACTCTGTGAGATGAATTAACAGAACACAGAGCAGTTTCTCAGAAAGCTTCTTTCCAGTTTTGAAAGGAAGATATTTCCTTTTTCACCATAGCCCTCTATGGGCTTCCAAATATCCCTTTGCCAATTCCACAAGAACAGCCTTAGCGAAAGGCTTCTTGAAGGGAAAGATGTAACTCTGTGAGATGAATTAACAGAACACAGAGCGGTTTCTCAGAAAGCTTCTTTCCAGTTTTGAACGGAAGTTATTTCCTTTTTCACCATACCATCTATGGGATTCCAAATATCCCTTTGCCAATTCCACAAGAACAGCCTTCGCGAAAGGCTTCTTGAAGGGAAGGATGTAAATCTGTGAGATGAATTAACAGAACGCAGAGCATTTTCTCAGAAAGCTTCTTTCCAGTTTTGAACGGAAGATATTTCCTTTTTCACCATAGCCCTCTATGGGCTTCCAAATATCCCTTTGCCAATTCCAGCAAGAACAGCCTTAGCGAAAGGCTTCTTGAAGGGAAAGATGTAACTTTGTGAGATGAATTAACAGAACATAGAGCAGTTTCTCAGAAAGCTTCTTTCCAGTTTTGAACGGAAGATATTTCCTTTTTCACCATAACCCTCTATTTGCTTCCAAATACCCCTTTGCCAATTCCACAAGAACAGCCTTAGCGAAAGGCTTCTTGAAGGGTAAGATGTAACTTTGTGAGATGAATTAACAGAACACAGAGCAGTTTCTCAGAAAGCTTCTTCCCAGTTTTGAACGGAACATATTTCCTTTTTCACCATAACCCTCTATTTGCTTCCAAATACCCCTTTGCCAATTCCACAAGAACAGCCTTAGCGAAAGGCTTCCTGAAGGGAAAGATGTAACTCTGTGAGATGAATTAACAGAACACAGAGCAATTTCTCAGAAAGCTTCTTTCCAGTTTTCAACGGAAGATATTTCCTTTTTCACGATAGCCCTCTATGGGCTTCCAAATATCCCATTGCCAATTCCACAAGAACAGCCTTAGCGAAAGGTTTCTTGAAGGGAAATATGTAACTCTGTGAGATGAATTAACAGAACACGGAGCAGTTTCTCAGAAAGCTTCTTTCCAGTTTTGAACGGAAGATATTTCCTTTTTCACCTTAGCCCTCTATTGGCTTCCAAATATCCCTTTGCCAATTCCACAAGAACAGCCTTATCGAAATGCTTCTTGAAGGGAAAGATGTAACTCTGTGAGATGAATTAACAGAACACAGAGCAGTTTCTCAGAAAGCTTCTTTCCAGTTTTGAACGGAAGATATTTCCTTTTTCACCATAGCCCTCTATGGGCTTCCAAATATCCCTTTGCCAATTCCACAAGAACACCCTTAGCGAAAGGCTTCTTGAAGGGTAAGATGTAACTTTGTGAGATGAATTAACAGAACACAGAGCAGTTTCTCAGAAAGTTTCTTTCCAGTTTTGAACGGAAGATATTTCCTTTTTCACCATAGCCCTCTATGGGCTTCCAAATATCCCTTTGCCAATTCCACAAGAACAGCCTTAGCGCAAGGTTTCTTGAAGGGTAAGATGTAACTTTGTGAGATGAATTAACAGAACACAGAGCAGTTTCTCAGAAAGCTTCTTTCCAGTTTTGAACGGAAGATATTTCCTTTTTCACCATAGGTCTCTATGCGCTTCCAAATATCCCTTTGCCAATTCCACAAGAACAGCCTTAGCGAAAGGCTTCTTGTAGGGAAAGATGTAACTCTGTGAGATGAATTAACAGAACACAGAGCAGTTTCTCAGAAAGCTTCTTTCCAGTTTTGAACGGAAGTTATTTCCTTTTTCACCATACCCTCTATGGGCTTCCAAATATCCCTTTGCCAATTAAAAAGAACAGCCTTAGCGAAAGGCTTCTTGAAGGGAAGGATGTAACTCTGTGAGATGAATTAACAGAACGCAGAGCAGTTTCTCAGAAAGCTTCTTTCCAGTTTTGTACAGAAAATATTTCCTTTTTCACCATAGACCTCTATGGGCTTCCAAATTTCACTTTGCCAATTCCACAAGAACAGCCTTCGCGAAAGGCTTCTTGAAGGGAAAGATGTAACTCTGTGAGATGAATTAACAGAACACAGAGCAGTTTCTCAGAAAGCTTCTTTCCAGTTTTGAACGGAAGATATTTCCTTTTTCACCATAGCCCTCTATGGGCTTCCAAATATCCCTTTGCCAATTCCACAAGAACACCCTTAGCGAAAGGCTTCTTGAAGGGTAAGATGTAACTTTGTGAGATGAATTAACAGAACACAGAGCAGTTTCTCAGAAAGTTTCTTTCCAGTTTTGAACGGAAGATATTTCCTTTTTCACCATAGCCCTCTATGGGCTTCCAAATATCCCTTTGCCAATTCCACAAGAACAGCCTTAGCGCAAGGTCTCTTGAAGGGTAAGATGTAACTTTGTGAGATGAATTAACAGAACACAGAGCAGTTTCTCAGAAAGCTTCTTTCCAGTTTTGAACGTAAGATATTTCCTTTTTCACCATAGGTCTCTATGCGCTTCCAAATATCCCTTTGCCAATTCCACAAGAACAGCCTTAGCGAAAGGCTTCTTGTAGGGAAAGATGTAACTCTGTGAGATGAATTAACAGAACACAGAGCAGTTTCTCAGAAAGCTTCTTTCCAGTTTTGAACGGAAGTTATTTCCTTTTTCACCATACCCTCTATGGGCTTCCAAATATCCCTTTGCCAATTAAAAAGAACAGCCTTAGCGAAAGGCTTCTTGAAGGGAAGGATGTAACTCTGTGAGATGAATTAACAGAACGCAGAGCAGTTTCTCAGAAAGCTTCTTTCCAGTTTTGTACAGAAAATATTTCCTTTTTCACCATAGCCCTCTATGGGCTTCCAAATATCACTTTGCCAATTCCACAAGAACAGCCTTCGCGAAAGGCTTCTTGAAGGGAAAGATGTAACTCTGTGAGATGAATTAACAGAACACAGAGCGGTTTCTCAGAAAGCTTCTTTCCAGTTTTCAACGGAAGTTATTTCCTTTTTCACCATACCCTCTATGAGCTTCCAAATATCCCTTTGCCAATTAAAAAGAACAGCCTTAGCGAAAGGCTTCTTGAAGTGAAGGATGTAACTCTGTGAGATGAATTAACAGAACACAGAGCAGTTTCTCAGAAAGCTTCTTTCCTGTGTTGAACGGAAGATATTTCCTTTTTCACCATAGCCCTCTATGGGCTTCCAAATATCCCTTTGCCAATTCCACAAGAACAGCCTTAGAGAAAGGCTTCTTGAAGGGAAAGATGTAACTCTGTGAGATGAATTAACAGAACACGGAGCAGTTTCTCAGAAAGGTTATTCCAGTTTTGAACAGAAGATATTTCCTTTTTCACCATAGCCCTCTCTGGGCTTCCAAATATCCCTTTGCCAATTCCACAAGAACAGCCTTCGCGATAGGCTTCTTGAAGGGAAAGATGTAACTCTGTGAGATGAATTAACAGAACACAGAGCAGTTTCTCAGAAAGCTTCTTTCCAGTTTTGAACGGAAGATATTTCCTTTTTCACCATAGCCCTCTATGGGCTTCCAAATATCCCTTTGCCAATTCCACAAGAACAGCCTTAGCGAAAGGCTTCTGGAATGGAAAGATGTAACTCTGTGAGATGAATTAACAGAACACAGAGCAGTTTCTCAGAAAGCTTCTTTAGAGTTTTGAACGGAAGATATTTCCTTTATCAACCATAGCCCTCTATGGGCTTCCAAATATCCCTTTGCCAATTCCACAAGAACAGCCTTAGCGAAAGGCTTCTTGAAGAGAAAGATGTAACTCTGTGAGATGAATTAACAGAACACGGAGCAGTTTCTCAGAAAGGTTTTTCCAGTTTTGAACGGAAGATATTTCCTTTTTCACCATAGCCCTCTCTGGGCTTCCAAATATCCCTTTGCCAATTCCAAAAGAACAGCCTTCGCGATAGGCTTCTTGAAGGGAAAGATGTAACTCTGTGAGATGAATTAACAGAACACAGAGCAGTTTCTCAGAAAGCTTCTTTGCAGTTTTGAACGGAAGATATTTCCTTTTTCACCATAGGTCTCTATGCGCTTCCAAATATCCCTTTGCCAATTCCACAAGAACAGCCTTAGCGAAAGGCTTCTTGTAGGGAAAGATGTAACTCTGTGAGATGAATTAACAGAACACAGAGCAGTTTCTCAGAAAGCTTCTTTCCAGTTTTGAACGGAAGTTATTTCCTTTTTCACCATACCCTCTATGGGCTTCCAAATATCCCTTTGCCAATTAAAAAGAACAGCCTTAGCGAAAGGCTTCTTGTAGGGAAGGATGTAACTCTGTGAGATGAATTAACAGAACGCAGAGCAGTTTCTCAGAAAGCTTCTTTCCAGTTTTGAACGGAAGATATTACCTTTTTCACCATAGCCCTCTATGGTTTTCCAAATATCCCTTTGCCAATTCCACAAGAACAGCCTTAGCGAAAGGATTCTTGAAGGGAAAGATGTAACTCTGTGAGATGAATTAACAGAACACAGAGCAGTTTCTCAGAAAGCTTCTTTCCTGTTTTGAACGGAAGATATTTCCTTTTTCACCATAGCCCTCTATGGGCTTCCAAATATCCCTTTGCCAATTCCACAAGAACAGCCTTAGAGAAAGGCTTCTTGAAGGGAAAGATGTAACTCTGTGAGATGAATTAACAGAACACCGAGCAGTTTCTCAGAAAGGTTTTTCCAGTTTTGAACAGAAGATATTTCCTTTTTCACCATAGCCCTCTCTGGGCTTCCAAATATCCCTTTGCCAATTCCACAAGAACAGCCTTCGCGATAGGCTTCTTGAAGGGAAAGATGTAACTCTGTGAGATGAATTAACAGAACACAGAGCAGTTTCTCAGAAAGCTTCTTTCCAGTTTTAAACGGAAGATATTTCCTTTTTCACCATAGCCCTCTATGGGCTTCCAAATATCCCTTTGCCAACTCCACAAGAACAGCCTTAGCAAAAGGTTTCTTGAAGGGAAAGATGTAACTCTGTGAGATGAATTAACAGAACACGGAGCAGTTTCTCCGAAAGCTTCTTTCACGTTTTGAACGGAAGATATTTCCTTTTTCACCATAGCCCTCTATTGGCTTCCAAATATCCCTTTGCCAATTCCACAAGAACAGCCTTAGCGAAAGGCTTCTTGAAGGGAAAGATGTAACTCTGTGAGACGAATTAACAGAAAACAGAGCAGTTTCTCAGAAAGCTTCTTTCCAGTTTTGAACGGAAGATACTTCCTTTATAAACCATAGCCCTCTATGGGCTTCCAAATATCCCTTTGCCAATTCCACAAGAACAGCCTTAGCGAAAGGCTTGTTGAAGCGAAAGATGTAACTCTGTGAGATGAATTAACAGAACACGGAGCAGTTTCTCAGAAAGGTTTTTCCAGTTTTGAACGGAAGATATTTCCTTTTTCACCATAGCCCTCTCTGGGCTTCCAAATATCCCTTTGCCAATTCCAAAAGAACAGCCTTCGCGATAGGCTTCTTGAAGGGAAAGATGTAACTCTGTGAGATGAATTAACAGAACACAGAGCAGTTTCTCAGAAAGCTTCTTTCCAGTTTTGAACGGAAGATATTTCCTTTTTCACCATAGCCCTCTATGGGCTTCCAAATATCCCTTTGCCAATTCCACAAGAACAGCCTTAGCGAAAGGCTTCTTGAAGGGAAAGATGTAAGTCTGTGAGATGAATTAACAGAACACAGAGCAATTTCTCAGAAAGCTTCTTTCCAGTTTTCAACGGAAGATATTTCCTTTTTCACGATAGCCCTCTATGGGCTTCCAAATATCCCCTTGCCAATTCCACAAGAGCAGCCTTAGCGAAAGGTTTCTTGAAGGGAAAGATGTAACTCTGTGAGATGAATTAACAGAACACAGAGCAGTTTCTCAGAAAGCTTCTTTCCAGTTTTGAAAGGAAGATATTTCCTTTTTCACCATAGCCCTCTATGGGCTTCCAAATATCCCTTTGCCAATTCCACAAGAACAGCCTTAGCGAAAGGCTTCTTGAAGGGAAAGATGTAACTCTGTGAGATGAATTAACAGAACACAGAGCGGTTTCTCAGAAAGCTTCTTTCCAGTTTTGAACGGAAGTTATTTCCTTTTTCACCATACCATCTATGGGATTCCAAATATCCCTTTGCCAATTCCACTAGAACAGCCTTCGCGAAAGGCTTCTTGAAGGGAAGGATGTAAATCTGTGAGATGAATTAACAGAACGCAGAGCAGTTTCTCAGAAAGCTTCTTTCCAGTTTTGAACGGAAGATATTTCCTTTTTCACCATAGCCCTCTATGGGCTTCCAAATATCCCTTTGCCAATTCCACAAGAACAGCCTTAGCGAAAGGCTTCTTGAAGGGTAAGATGTAACTTTGTGAGATGAATTAACAGAACACAGAGCAGTTTCTCAGAAAGCTTCTTTCCAGTTTTGAACGGAAGATATTTCCTTTTTCACCATAACCCTCTATTTGCTTCCAAATACCCCTTTGCCAATTCCACAAGAACAGCCTTAGCGAAAGGCTTCTTGAAGGGTAAGATGTAACTTTGTGAGATGAATTAACAGAACACAGAGCAGTTTCTCAGAAAGCTTCTTTCCTGTTTTGAACGGAACATATTTCCTTTTTCACCATAACCCTCTATTTGCTTCCAAATACCCCTTTGCCAATTCCACAAGAACAGCCTTAGCGAAAGGCTTCTTGAAGGGAAAGATGTAACTCTGTGAGATGAATTAACAGAACACAGAGGAATTTCTCAGAAAGCTTCTTTCCAGTTTTCAACGGAAGATATTTCCTTTTTCACGATAGCCCTCTATGGGCTTCCAAATATCCCATTGCCAATTCCACAAGAACAGCCTTAGCGAAAGGTTTCTTGAAGGGAAAGATGTAACTCTGTGAGATGAATTAACAGAACACGGAGCAGTTTCTCAGAAAGCTTCTTTCCAGTTTTGAACGGAAGATATTTCCTTTTTCACCTTAGCCCTCTATTGGCTTCCAAATATCCCTTTGCCAATTCCACAAGAACAGCCTTATCGAAATGCTTCTTGAAGGGAAAGATGTAACTCTGTGAGATGAATTAACAGAACACAGAGCAGTTTCTCAGAAAGCTTCTTTCCAGTTTTGAACGGAAGATATTTCCTTTTTCACCATAGCCCTCTATGGGCTTCCAAATATCCCTTTGCCAATTCCACAAGAACAGCCTTAGCGAAAGGCTTCTTGAAGGGTAAGATGTAACTTTGTGAGATGAATTAACAGAACACAGAGCAGTTTCTCAGAAAGCTTGTTTCCAGTTTTGAACGGAAGATATTTCCTTTTTCACCATAGCCCTCTATGGGCTTCCAAATATGCCTTTGCCAATTCCACAAGAACAGCCTTAGCGCAAGGCTTCTTGAAGGGTAAGATGTAACTTTGTGAGATGAATTAACAGAACACAGAGCAGTTTCTCAGAAAGCTTCTTTCCAGTTTTGAACGGAAGATATTTCCTTTTTCACCATAGCCCTCTATGGGCTTCCAAATATCCCTTTGCCAATTCCACAAGAACAGCCTTAGCAAAAGGTTTCTTGAAGGGAAAGATGTAACTCTGTGAGATGAATTAACAGAACACGGAGCAGTTTCTCCGAAAGCTTCTTTCAAGTTTTGAACGGAAGATATTTCCTTTTTCACCATAGCCCTCTATTGGCTTCCAAATATCCCTTTGCCAATTCCACAAGAACAGCCTTCGCGAAAGGCTTCTTGAAGGGAAAGATGTAACTCTGTGAGATGAATTAACAGAACACAGAGCAGTTTCTCAGGAAGCTTCTTTCCAGTTTTGAACGGAAGATATTTCCTTTTTCACCATAGCACTCTTTGGGCTTCCAAATATCCCATTGCCAATTCCACAAGAACAGCCTTAGCGAAAGGCTTCTTGAAGGGAAAGATGTAATTCTGTGAGATGAATTAACAGAACACGGAGCAGTTTCTCAGAAAGCTTTTTCCAGTTTTGAACGGAAGATATTTCCTTTTTCACCATAGCCCTCTATGGGCTTCCAAATATACCTTTGCCAATTCCACAAGAACAGCCTTCGCGATAGGCTTCTTGAAGGGAAAGATGTAACACTGTGAGATGAATTAACAGAACACAGAGCGGTTTCTCAGAAAGCTTCTTTCCAGTTTTGAACGGAAGATATTTCCTTTTTCACCATAGCCCTCTTTGGGCTTCCAAATATCCCTTTGCCAATTACACAAGAACAGACTTAGCGAAAAGCTTCTTGAAGGGAAAGATGTAACTCTGTGAGATGAATTAACAGAACACGGAACAGTTTCTCAGAAAGGTTTTTCCAGTTTTGAACGGAAGATATTTCCTTTTTCACCATAGCCCTCTCTGGGGTTCCAAATATCCCTTTGCCAATTCCACAAGAACAGCCTTCGCGATAGACTTCTTGAAGGGAAAGATGTAACTCTGCGAGATGAATTAACAGAACACAGAGCAGTTTCTCAGAAAGCTTCTTTCCAGTTTTGAACGGAAGATATTTCTTTTTTCACGATAGCCCTCTATGGGCTTCCAAATATCCCCTTGCCAATTCCACAAGAACAGCCTTAGCGAAAGGTTTCTTGAAGGGAAGATGTAACTCTGTGAGATGAATTAACAGAACACGGAGCAGTTTCTCAGAAAGCTTCTTTCCAGTTTTGAACGGAAGATATTTCCTTTTTCACCATAGCCCTCTATGGGCTTCCAAATATCCCTTTGCCGACTGCACAAGAACAGCCTTAGCAAAAGGTTTCTTGAAGGGAAAGATGTAACTCTGTGAGATGAATTAACAGAACACGGAGCAGTTTCTCCGAAAGCTTCTTTCAAGTTTTGAACGGAAGATATTTCCTTTTCCACCATAGCACTCTATTGGCTTCCAAATATCCCTTTGCCAATTCCACAAGAACAGCCGTAGCGAAAGGCTTCTTGAAGGGAAAGATGTAACTCTGTGAGACGAATTAACAGAACACAGAGCAGTTTCTCAGAAAGCTTCTTTCCTGTTTTGAATGGAAGATATTTCCTTTTTCACCATAGGTCTCTATGGGCTTCCAAATATCCCTTTGAAAATTCCACAAGAACAGCCTTAGCGAAAGGCTTCTTGAAGGGAAAGATGTAACTCTGTGAGATGAATTAACAGAACACAGAGCGGTTTCTCAGAAAGCTTCTTTCCAGTTTTGAACGGAAGTTATTTCCTTTTTCACCATACCCTCTATGAGCTTCCAAATATCCCTTTGCCAATTAACAAGAACAGCCTTAGCGAAAGGCTTCTTGAAGGGAAGGATGTAACTCTGTGAGATGAATTAACAGAACGCAGAGCAGTTTCTCAGAAAGCTTCTTTCCAGTTTTGAGCGGAAGATATTTCCTTTTTCACCATAGCCCTCTATGGTTTCCAAATATCCCTTTGCGAATTAACCAAGAACAGCCTTAGCGAAAGGCTTCTTGAAGGGAAAGATGTAACTCTGTGAGATGAATTAACAGAACACAGAGCTGTTTCTCCGAAAGCTTCTTACCAGTTTTGAACGGAAAATATTTCCTTTTTCACCATAGCCCTCCATGGGCTTCCAAATATCCCTTTGCCAATTCCACAAGAACAGCCTTAGCGAAAGGCTTCTGGAAGGGAAAGATGTAACTCTGTGAGATGAATTAACAGAACACAGACCAGTTTCTCAGAAAGCTTCCTTCCAGTTTTGAACGGAAGATATTTCCTTTTTCACCATAGCCCTCTATGGGCTTCCAAATATCCCATTGCCAATTCCTCAAGAACAGCCTTAGCGAAAGGCTTCTTGAACGGAAAGATGTAACTCTGTGAGATGAATTAACAGAACACGGAGCAGTTTGTCAGAAAGCTTTTTCCAGTTTTGAACGGAAGATATTTCCTTTTTCACCATAGCCCTCTATGGGCTTCCAAATATACCTTTGCCAATTCCACAAGAACAGCCTTCGCGATAGGCTTCTTGAAGGGAAAGATGTAACACTGTGAGATGAATTAACAGAACACAGAGCGGTTTCTCAGAAAGCTTCTTTCCAGTTTTGAACGGAAGATATTTCCTTTTTCACCATAGCCCTCTTTGGGCTTCCAAATATCCCATTGCCAATTCCACAAGAACAGCCTTAGCGAAAGGCTTCTTGAAGGGAAAGATGTAATTCTGTGAGATGAATTAACAGAACACGGAGCAGTTTCTCAGAAAGCTTTTTCCAGTTTTGAACGGAAGATATTTCCTTTTTCACCATAGCCCTCTATGGGCTTCCAAATATACCTTTGCCAATTCCACAAGAACAGCCTTCGCGATAGGCTTCTTGAAGGGAAAGATGTAACACTGTGAGATGAATTAACAGAACACAGAGCGGTTTCTCAGAAAGCTTCTTTCCAGTTTTGAACGGAAGATATTTCCTTTTTCACCATAGCCCTCTTTGGGCTTCCAAATATCCCTTTGCCAATTACACAAGAACACACTTAGCGAAAAGCTTCTTGAAGGGAAAGATGTAACTCTGTGAGATGAATTAACAGAACACGGAACAGTTTCTCAGAAAGGTTTTTCCACTTTTGAACGGAAGATATTTCCTTTTTCACCATAGCCCTCTCTGGGCTTCCAAATATCCCTTTGCGAATTCCACAAGAACAGCCTTCGCGATAGACTTCTTGAAGGGAAAGATGTAACTCTGCGAGATGAATTAACAGAACACAGAGCAGTTTCTCAGAAAGCTTCTTTCCAGTTTTGAACGGAAGATATTTCCTTTTTCACCTTAGCCCACTATTGGCTTCCAAATATCCCTTTGCCAATTCCACAAGAACAGCCTTATCGAAATGCTTCTTGAAGGGAAAGATGTAACTCTGTGAGATGAATTAACAGAACACGGAGCAGTTTCTCAGAAAGCTTCTTTCCAGTTTTGAACGGAAGATATTTCCTATTTCACCTTAGCCCTCTATTGGCTTCCAAATATCCCTTTGCCAATTCCACAAGAACAGCCTTATCGAAATGCTTCTTGAAGGGAAAGATGTAACTCTGTGAGATGAATTAACAGAACACAGAGCAGTTTCTCAGAAAGCTTCTTTCCAGTTTTGAACGGAAGATATTTCCTTTTTCACCATAGCCCTCTATGGGCTTCCAAATATCCCTTTGCCAATTCCACAAGAACAGCCTTAGCGAAAGGCTTCTTGAAGGGAAAGATGTAACTCTGTGAGATGAATTAACAGAACACAGAGTGGTTTCTCAGAAAGCTTCTTTCCAGTTTTGAACGGAAGGTATTCCCTTTTTCACCATAGCCCTTTTGGGCTTCCAAATATCCCTTTGCCAATTCCACAAGAACAGGCCTTAGCGAAAGGCTTCTTGAGGGGAAAGATGTAACTCTGTGAGACGAATTAACAGAACACAGAGCAGTTTCTCAGAAAGCTTCTTTCCTGTTTTGAATGGAAGATATTTCCTTTTTCACCATAGGTCTCTATGGGCTTCCAAATATCCCTTTGAAAATTCCACAAGAACAGCCTTAGCGAAAGGCTTCTTGAAGGGAAAGATGTAACTCTGTGAGATGAATTAACAGAACACAGAGCGGTTTCTCAGAAAGCTTCTTTCCAGTTTTGAACGGAAGTTATTTCCTTTTTCACCATACCCTCTATGAGCTTCCAAATATCCCTTTGCCAATTAACAAGAACAGCCTTAGCGAAAGGCTTCTTGAAGGGAAGGATGTAACTCTGTGAGATGAATTAACAGAACGCAGAGCAGTTTCTCAGAAAGCTTCTTTCCAGTTTTGAGCAGAAGATATTTCCTTTTTCACCATAGCCCTCTATGGTTTCCAAATATCCCTTTGCCAATTAACCAAGAACAGCCTTAGCGAAAGGCTTCTTGAAGGGAAAGATGTAACTCTGTGAGATGAATTAACAGAACACAGAGCTGTTTCTCCGAAAGCTTCTTACCAGTTTTGAACGGAAAATATTTCCTTTTTCACCATAGCCCTCCATGGGCTTCCAAATATCCCTTTGCCAATTCCACAAGAACAGCCTTAGCGAAAGGCTTCTGGAAGGGAAAGATGTAACTCTGTGAGATGAATTAACAGAACACAGACCAGTTTCTCAGAAAGCTTCCTTCCAGTTTTGAACGGAAGATATTTCCTTTTTCACCATAGCCCTCTATGGGCTTCCAAATATCCCATTGCCAATTCCACAAGAACAGCCTTAGCGAAAGGCTTCTTGAACGGAAAGATGTAACTCTGTGAGATGAATTAACAGAACACGGAGCAGTTTGTCAGAAAGCTTTTTCCAGTTTTGAACGGAAGATATTTCCTTTTTCACCGTAGCCCTCTATGGGCTTCCAAATATACCTTTGCCAATTCCACAAGAACAGCCTTCGCGATAGGCTTCTTGAAGGGAAAGATGTAACACTGTGAGATGAATTAACAGAACACAGAGCGGTTTCTCAGAAAGCTTCTTTCCAGTTTTGAACGGAAGATATTTCCTTTTTCACCATAGCCCTCTTTGGGCTTCCAAATATCCCTTTGCCAGTTCCACAAGAACAGCCTTAGCGAAAGGCTTCTTGAAGGGAAAGATGTTACTCTGTGAGATGAATTAACAGAACACAGAGCGGTTTCTCAGAAAGCTTCTTTCCAGTTTTGAACGGAAGTTATTTCCTTTTTCACCATACCATCTATGGGATTCCAAATATCCCTTTGCCAATTCCACAAGAACAGCCTTCGCGAAAGGCTTCTTGAAGGGAAGGATGTAAATCTGTGAGATGAATTAACAGAACGCAGAGCAGTTTCTCAGAAAGCTTCTTTCCAGTTTTGAACGGAAGATATTTCCTTTTTCACCATAGCCCTCTATGGGCTTCCAAATATCCCTTTGCCAATTCCACAAGAACAGCCTTAGCGAAAGGCTTCTTGAAGGGTAAGATGTAACTTTGTGAGATGAATTAACAGAACACAGAGCAGTTTCTCAGAAAGCTTCTTTCCACTTTTGAACGGAACGTATTTCCTTTTTCACCATAACCCTCTATTTGCTTCCAAATACCCCTTTGCCAATTCCACAAGAACAGCCTTAGCGAAAGGCTTCTTGAAGGGTAAGATGTAACTTTGTGAGATGAATTAACAGAACACAGAGCAGTTTCTCAGAAAGCTTCTTTCCAGTTTTGAACGGAACATATTTCCTTTTTCACCATAACCCTCTATTTGCTTCCAAATACCCCTTTGCCAATTCCACAAGAACAGCCTTAGCGAAAGGCTTCTTGAAGGGAAAGATGTAACTCTGTGAGATGAATTAACAGAACACAGAGCAATTTCTCAGAAAGCTTCTTTCCAGTTTTCAACGGAAGATATTTCCTTTTTCACGATAGCCCTCTATGGGCTTCCAAATATCCCCTTGCCAATTCCACAAGAACAGCCTTAGCGAAAGGTTTCTTGAAGGGAAAGATGTAACTCTGTGAGATGAATTAACAGAACACGGAGCAGTTTCTCAGAAAGCTTCTTTCCAGTTTTGAACGGAAGATATTTCCTTTTTCACCTTAGCCCTCTATTGGCTTCCAAATATCCCTTTGCCAATTCCACAAGAACAGCCTTATCGAAATGCTTCTTGAAGGGAAAGATGTAACTCTGTGAGATGAATTAACAGAACACAGAGCAGTTTCTCAGAAAGCTTCTTTCCAGTTTTGAACGGAAGATATTTCCTTTTTCACCATAGCCCTCTATGGGCTTCCAAATATCCCTTTGCCAATTCCACAAGAACAGCCTTAGCGAAAGGCTTCTTGAAGGGTAAGATGTAACTTTGTGAGATGAATTAACAGAACACAGAGCAGTTTCTCAGAAAGCTTCTTTCCAGTTTTGAAAGGAAGTTATTTCCTTTTTCACCATACCCTGTATGAGCTTCCAAATATCCCTTTTCCAATTAAAAAGAACAGCCTTAGCAAAAGTCTTCTTGAAGGGAAGGATGTAACTCAGTGAGATGAAATAACAGAACACAGAGCAGTTTCTCAGAAAGCTTCTTTCCAGATTTGGACGGAAGATATTTCCTTTTTCACCATAGCCCTCTATGGGCTTCCAAATGTCCCCTTGCCAATTCCACAAGAACAGCCTTAGCGAAAGGTTTCTTGAAGGGAAAGATGTAACTCTGTGAGATGAATTAACAGAACACGGAGCAGTTTCTCAGAAAGCTTCTTTCCAGTTTTGAACGGAAGATATTTCCTTTTTCACCATAGCCCTCTATGGGCTTCCAAATATCCCTTTGACAATTCCACAAGAACAGCCTTAGCGAAAGGCTTCTTGAAGGGAAAGATGTAACTCTGTGAGAAGAATTAACAGAACACAGACCAGTTTCTCAGAAACCTTCTTTCCAGTTTTGAACGGAAGATATTTCCTTTTTCACCATAGCCCTCTATGGGCTTCCAAATATCCCTTTGCCAATTCCACAAGAACAGCCTTAGCAAAAGGTTTCTTGAAGGGAAAGATGTAACTCTGTGAGACGAATTAACAGAACACGGAGCAGTTTCTCAGAAAGCTTCTTTCCAGTTTTGAACGGAAGATATTTCCTTTTTCACCATAGCCCTCTATTGGCTTCCGAATATCCCTTTGCCAATTCCACATGAACAGCCTTAGCGAAAGGCTTCTTGAAGGGAAAGATGTAACTCTGTGAGATGAATTAACAGAACACAGAGCAGTGTCTCAGAAAGCTTCTTTCCAGTTTTGAACGGAAGATATTTCCTTTTTCACCATAGCCCTCTATCTGCTTCCAAATATCCCTTTGCCAATTCCACAAGAACAGCCTTAGCGAAAGGCTTCTTAAAGGGAAAGATGTTACTCTGTGAGATGAATTAACAGAACACAGAGCGGTTTCTCAGAAAGTTTCTTTCCAGTTTTGAACGGAAGATATTTCCTTTTTCACCATAGCCCTCTATCTGCTTCCAAATATCCCTTTGCCAATTCCACAAGAACAGCCTTAGCGAAAGGCTTCTTGAGGGGAAAGATGTAACTCTGTGAGACGAATTAACAGAACACAGAGCGGTTTCTCAGAAAGCTTCTTTCCAGTTTTGAACGGAAGATATTTCCTTTTTCACCATAGGTCTCTATGGACTTCCAAATATCCCGTTGAAAATTCCACAAGAACAGACTTAGCGAAAGGCTTCTTAAAGGGAAAGATGTTACTCTGTGAGATGAATTAACAGAACACAGAGCGGTTTCTCAGAAAGCTTCTTTCCAGTTTTGAACGGAAGCTATTTCCTTTTTCACCGTAGCCCTCTAAGGGCTTCCAAATATCCCTTTGCCAATTCCACAAGAACAGCCTTAGCGAAAGGCTTCTTGAGGGGAAAGATGTAACTCTGTGAGATGAATTAACAGAACACAGAGCGGTTTCTCAGAAAGCTTCTTTCCAGTTTTGAACGGAAGTTATTTCCTTTTTCACCATACCCTCTATGAGTTTCCAAATATCCCTTTGCCAATTAAAAAGAACAGCCTTAGCGAAAGGCTTCTTGAAGGGAAGGATGTAACTCTGTGAGATGAATTAACAGAACACAGAGCAGTTTCTCTGAAAGCTTCTTTAGAGTTTTGAACGGAAGATATTTCCTTTTTCACCATAGCCCTCTATGGGCTTCCAAATATCCCTTTGCCAATTCCACAAGAACAGCCTTAGCGAAAGGCTTCTTGAAGGGAAAGATGTAACTCTGTGAGATGAATTAACAGAACACAGAGCAATTTCTCAGAAAGCTTCTTTCCAGTTTTCAACGGAAGATATTTCCTTTTTCACGATAGCCCTCTATGGGCTTCCAAATA
Source organism: Chlorocebus sabaeus (assembly GCF_047675955.1). Taxonomy (NCBI): domain Eukaryota; kingdom Metazoa; phylum Chordata; class Mammalia; order Primates; family Cercopithecidae; genus Chlorocebus; species Chlorocebus sabaeus. The sequence continues at coordinate 1,224,196 of NW_027327715.1, forward strand.
TCCCCTTGCCAATTCTACAAGAACAGCCTTAGCGAAAGGTTTCTTGAAGGGAAAGATGTAACTCTGTGAGATGAATTAACAGAACACGGAGCAGTTTCTCAGAAAGCTTCTTTCAAGTTTGGAACGGAAGATATTTCCTTTTTCACCATAGCCCTCTATTGGCTTCCAAATATCCCTTTGCCAATTCCACAAGAACAGCCTTCGCGAAAGGCTTCTTGAAGGGAAAGATGTAACTCTGTGAGATGAATTAACAGGACACAGAGCAGTTTCTCAGGAAGCTTCTTTCCAGTTTTGAACGGAAGATATTTCCTTTTTCACCATAGCCCTCTTTGGGCTTCCAAATACCCCTTTGCCAATTCCACAAGAACAGCCTTAGCGAAAGGCTTCTTGAACGGAAAGATGTTACTCTGTGAGATGAATTAACAGAACACAGAGCGGTTTCTCAGAAAGCTTCTTTCCAGTTTTGAACAGAAGATATTTCCTTTTTCACCATAGCCCTCTATTGGCTTCCAAATATCCCTTTGCCAATAGCACAAGAACAGCCTTAGCGAAAGGCTTCTTGACTGGAAAGATGTAACTCTGTGAGACGAATTAACAGAACACAGAGCAGTTTCTCAGAAAGCTTCTTTCCGGTTTTTACCGGAAGATATTTCCTTTTTCACCATAGGTCTCTATGGGCTTCAAAATATCCCTTTGAAAATTCCACAAGAACAGCCTTAGTGAAAGTCTTCTTGAAGGGAAAGATGTAACTCTGTGAGATGAATTAACAGAACACAGAGCGGTTTCTCAGAAAGCTTCTTTCCAGTTTTGAAAGGAAGTTATTTCCTTTTTCACCATACCCTCTATGAGCTTCCAAATATCCCTTTTCCAATTAAAAAGAACAGCCTTAGCGAAAGACTTCTTGAAGGGAAGGATGTAATTCTGTGAGATGAATTAACAGAACGCAGAGCAGTTTCTCAGAAATCTTCTTTCCAGTTTTGAACGGAAGGTATTTCCTTTTTCACCATAGCCCTCTATGGTTTTACAAATATCCCTTTGCCAATTCCACAAGAACAGCCTTAGCGAAAGGCTTCTTGAAGGGAAAGATGTAACTCTGTGAGATGAATTAACAGAACACAGAGCGGTTTCTCAGAAAGCTTCTTACCAGTTTTGAACGGAAGATATTTCCTTTTTCACCATAGCCCTCCATGGGCTTCCAAATATCCCTTTGCCAATTCCACAAGAACAGCCTTAGCGAAAGGCTTCTTGAAGGGAAAGATGTAACTCAGTGAGATGAAATAACAGAACACATAGCAGTTTCTCAGAAAGCTTCTTTATAGTTTTGAACGGAAGATATTTCCTTTTTCAGTATAACCCTCTATGGGCTTCCAAATATACCTTTGCCCATTCCACAAGAACAGCCTTAGCGAAAGGCTTCTAGAAGGGAAAGATGTAACTCTGTGAGATGAATTAACAGAACACAGAGCAGTTTCTCAGAAAGCTTCTTTCAAGTTTTGAACGGAAGATATTTCCTTTTTCACCATAACCCTCTATGGGATTCCAAATATCCCTTTGCCCATTCCAGAAGAACAGCCTTAGCAAAAGGCTTCTTGAAGGGAAAGATGTAACTCTGTGAGATGAATTAACAGAACACGGAACAGTTTCTCAGAAAGCTTTTTCCAGTTTTGAACGGAAGATATTTCCTTTTTCACCATAGCCCTCTATGGGCTTCCAAATATACCTTTGCCAATTCCCCGAGAACAGCCTTCGCGATAGGCTTCTTGAAGGGAAAGATGTAACTCTGTGAGACGAATTAACAGAACACAGAGCGGTTTCTCAGAAAGCTTCTTTCCAGGTTTGAACGGAAGATATTTCCTTTTTCACCATAGACCTCTTTGGGCTTCCAAATATCCCTTTGCCAGTTCCACAAGAACAGCCTTACCGAAAGGCTTCTTGAAGGGAAAGATGTTACTCTGTGAGATGAATTAAGAGAACACGGAGCAGTTTCTCAGAAAGCTTTTTCCTGTTTTGAACGGAAGATATTTCCTTTTTCACCATAGCCCTCTATGGGCTTCCAAATATACCTTTGCCAATTCCACAAGAACAGCCTTCGCGATAGGCTTCTTGAAGGGAAAGATGTAACTCTGTGAGATGAATTAACAGAACACAGAGCAGTTTCTCAGAAAGCTTCTTTCCAGTTTTGAACGGAAGATATTTCCTTTTTCACCATAGCCCTCTATGGGCTTCCAAATATCCCTTTGCCGATTCCACAAGAATAGCCTTAGCGAAAGGCTTCTTGAAGGGAAAGATGTAACTCTGTGAGATGAATTAGCAGAACACAGAGCATTTTCTCAGAAAGCTTCTTTCCAGTTTTGAACGGAAGATATTTCCTTTTTCACCATAGCCCTCTATGGGCTTCCAAATATCCCTTTGCCAATTCCACAAGAACAGCCTTAGCGAAAGGCTTCTTGAAGGGAAAGATGTAACTCTGTGAGATGAATTAACAGAACACAGAGCAGTTTCTCAGAAAGCTTCTTTCCAGTTTTGAACAGAAGATACTTCCTTTATCAACCATAACCCTCTAAGGGCTTCCAAATATCCCTTTCCCCATTCCACAAGAACAGCCTTAGCGAAAGGCTTCTAGAAGGGAAAGACGTAACTCTGTGAGATGAATTAACAGAACACGGAGCAGTTTCTCAGAAAGCTTCTTTAGAGTTTTGAACAGAAGATACTTCCTTTATCAACCATAGCCCTCTATGTGCTTCCAAATATCCCTTTGCTAATTCCAGAAGAACAGCCTTAGCGAAAGGCTTCTTGAAGGGAAAGATGTAACTCTGTGAGATGAATTAACAGAACACGGAGCAGTTTCTCAGAAAGGTTTTTCCAGTTTTGAACGGAAGATATTTCCTTTTTCACCATAGCCCTCTCTGGGCTTCCAAATATCCCTTTTCCAATTCCACAAGAACAGCCTTCGCGATAGGCTTCTTGAAGGGAAAGATGTAACTCTGTGAGATGAATTAACAGAACACAGAGCAGTTTCTCAGAAAGCTTCTTTCCAGTTTTGAACGGAAGATATTTCCTTTTTCACCATAGCCCTCTATGAGCTTCCAAATATCCCTTTGCCAATTCCACAAGAACAGCCTTAGCGAAAGGCTTCTTGAAGGGAAAGATGTAACTCTGTGAGATGAATTAACAGAATACAGAGCAGCTTCTCAGAAAACTTCTTTCCAGTTTTGAACGGAAGATATTTCCCTTTTCACCATAACCCTCTATTTGCTTCCAAATACCCCTTTGCCAATTCCACAAGAATAGCCTTAGCGAAAGGCTTCTTGAAGGGAAAGATGTAATTCTGTGAGATGAATTAACAGAACATGGAGCAGTTTCTCAGCAAGCTTCTTTCCAGTTTTCAACGGAAGATATTTCCTTTTTCACGATAGCCCTCTATGGGCTTCCAAATATCCCCTTGCCAATTCCACAAGAACAGCCTAAGCGAAAGGTTTCTTGAAGGGAAAGATGTAACTCTGTGAGATGAATTAACAGAACACGGAGCAGTTTCTCAGAAAGCTTCTTTCCAGTTTTGAACGGAAGATATTTCCTTTTTCACCTTAGCCCTCTATTGGCTTCCAAATATCCCTTTGCCAATTCCACAAGAACAGCATTAGCGAAAGGCTTCTTGAAGGGAAAGATGTAACTCTGTGAGATGAATTAACAGAACACAGAGCGGTTTTTCAGAAAGCTTCTTTCCAGTTTTGAACGGAAGATATTTCCTTTTTCACCATTGCCCTCTATGGGCTTCCAAATATCCCTTTGCCAATTCCACAAGAACAGCCTTAGCGAAAGGCTTCTTGAAGGGAAATATGTAACTCTGTGAGATGAATTAACAGAACGCAGAGCGGTTTCTCAGAAAGCTTCTTTCCAGTTTTGAACGGAAGTTATTTCCTTTTTCACCATACCCTCTATGGGCTTCCAAATATCCCTTTGCCAATTCCACAAGAAGAGCCTTCGCGAAAGGCTTCTTGAAGGGAAAGATGTAACTCTGTGAGATGAATTAACAGAACACAGAGCAGTTTCTCAGAAAGCTTCTTTCCAGTTTTGAACGGAAGATATTTCCTTTTTCACCATAGCCCTCTATGGGCTTCCAAATATCCCTTTGACAATTCCACAAGAACAGCCTTCGCGAATGGCTTATTGAAGGGAAAGATGTAACTCTGTGAGAAGAATTAACAGAACACAGACCAGTTTCTCAGAAACCTTCTTTCCAGTTTTGAACGGAAGATATTTCCTTTTTCACCATAGCCCTCTATGGGCTTCCAAATATCCCTTTGCCAATTCCACAAGAACAGCCTTAGCAAAAGGTTTCTTGAAGGGAAAGATGTAACACTGTGAGATGAATTAACAGAACACGGAGCAGTTTCTCAGAAAGCTTCTTTCCAGTTTTGAACGGAAGATATTTCCTTTTTCACCATAGCCCTCTATTGGCTTCCAAATATCCCTTTGCCAATTCCACAAGAACAGCCTTAGCGAAAGGCTTCTTAAATGGAAAGATGTTACTCAGTGAGATGAATTAACAGAACACAGAGCGGTTTCTCAGAAAGCTTCTTTCCAGTTTTGAACGGAAGATATTTCCTTTTTCACCATAGCCCTCTATCTGCTTCCAAATATCCCTTTGCCAATTCCACAAGAACAGCCTTAGCGAAAGGCTTCTTGAGGGGAAAGATGTAACTCTGTGAGACGAATTAACAGAACACAGAGCAGTTTCTCAGAAAGCTTCTTCCAGTTTTGAACGGAAGATATTTCCTTTTTCACCATAGGTCTCTATGGACTTCCAAATATCCCTTTGAAAATTCCACAAGAACAGACTTAGCGAAAGGCTTCTTAAAGGGAAAAATGTTACTCTGTGAGATGAATTAACAGAACACAGAGCGGTTTCTCAGAAAGCTTCTTTCCAGTTTTGAACTGAAGATATTTCCTTTTTCACCATAGCCCTCTAAGGGCTTCCAAATATCCCTTTGCCAATTCCACAAGAACAGCCTTAGCGAAAGGCTTCTTGATTGGAAAGATGTAACTCTGTGAGATGAATTAACAGAACACAGAGCGGTTTCTCAGAAAGCTTCTTTCCAGTTTTGAACGGAAGTTATTTCCTTTTTCACCATACCCTCTATGAGTTTCCAAATATCCCTTTGCCAATTAAAAAGAACAGCCTTAGCGAAAGGCTTCTTGAAGGGAAGGATGTAACTCTGTGAGATGAATTAACAGAACGCAGAGCAGTTTCTCAGAAAGCTTCTTTCCGGTTTTGAACGGAAGATATTTCCTTTTTCACCATAGCCCTCTATGGTTTTCCAAATATCCCTTTGCCAATTCCACAAGAACAGCCTTAGCGAAAGGCTTCTTGAAGGGAAAGATGTAACTCTGTGAGATGAATTAACAGAACGCAGAGAAGTTTCTCAGAAAGCTTCTTACCAGTTTTGAACGGAAGATATTTCCTTTTTCACCATAGCCCTCCATGGGCTTCCAAATATCCCTTTGCCAATTCCACAAGAACAGCCTTAGCGAAAGGCTTCTTGAAGGGAAAGATGTAACTCAGTGCGATGAATTAACAGAACACATAGCAGTTTCTCAGAAAGCTTCTTTATAGTTTTAAACGGAAGATATTTCCTTTTTCACTATAACCCTCTATGGGCTTCCAAATATCCCTTTGCCCATTCCACAAGAACAGCCTTAGCGAAAGGCTTCTAGAAGGGAAAGATGTAACTCTGTGAGATGAATTAACAGAACACAGAGCAGTTTCTCAGAAAGTTTCTTTAGAGTTTTGAACGGAAGATACTTCCTTTATCAACCATAGCCCTCTATGGGCTTCCAAATATCCCTTTGCCAATTCCACAAGAACAGCCTTAGCGAAAGGCTTCTTGAAGGGAAAGATGTAACTCTGTGAGATGAATTAACAGAACACAGACCAGTTACTCAGAAAGCTTCCTTCCTGTTTTGAACGAAAGATATTTCCTTTTTCACCATAGCCCTCTATGGGCTTCCAAATATCCCTTTGCCAATTCCACAAGAACAGCCTTCGCGAAAGGCTTCTTGAAGGGAAAGATGTAACTCTGTGAGATGAATTAACAGAACACAGAGCAGTTTCTCAGAAAGCTTCTTTCCAGTTTTGAACGGAAGATATTTCCTTTTTCACCATAGCCCTCTATGGGCTTCCAAATATCCCTTTGCCAATTCCACAAGAACAGCCTTAGCGAAAGGCTTCTTGAAGGGAAAGATGTAACTCTGTGAGATGAATTAACAGAACACAGAGCAGTTTCTCAGAAAGCTTCTTTCCAGTTTTGAACGGAAGATATTTCCTTTTTCACCATAACCCTCTATTTGCTTCCAAATAACCCTTTGCCAATTCCACAAGAACAGCCTTAGCGAAAGGCTTCTTGAAGGGAAAGATGTAACTCTGTGAGATGAATTAACAGAAAACAGAGCAATTTCTCAGAAAGCTTCTTTCCAGTTTTGAACGGAAGATATTTCCTTTTTCACCATTGCCCTCTAAGGGCTTCCAAATATCCCCATGCCAATTCCAGAAGAACAGCCTTAGCGAAAGGTTTCTTGAAGGGAAAGATGTAACTCTGTGAGATGAATTAACAGAACACAGAGCAGTTTCTCAGAAAGCTTCTTTCCAGTTTTGAACGGAAGATATTTCCTTTTTCACCATAGCCCTCTATGGGCTTCCAAATATCCCTTTGCCAATTCCACAAGAAGAGCCTTAGCGAAAGGCTTCTTGAAGGGAAAGATGTAACTCTGTGAGATGAATTAACAGAACACAGAGCAGTTTCTCAGAAAGCTTCTTTCCAGTTTTGAACGGAAGATATTTCCTTTTTCACCATAGCCCTCTATGGGCTTCCAAATATCCCTTTGCCAATTCCACAAGAACAGCCTTAGTGAAAGGCTTCTTGAAGGGTAAGATGTAACTTTGTGAGATGAATTAACAGAACACAGAGTAGTTTCTCAGAAAGCTTCTTTCCAGTTTTGAACGGAAGATATTTCCTTTTTCACCATAGCCCTCTATGGGCTTCCAAATATCCCTTTGCCAATTCCACAAGAACAGCCTTAGCAAAAGGTTTCTTGAAGGGAAAGATGTAAGACTGTGAGATGAATTAACAGAACACGGAGCAGTTTCTCAGAAAGTTTCTTTCCAGTTTTGAACGGAAGATATTTCCTTTTTCACCATAGTCCTCTATTGGCTTCCAAATATCCCTTTGCCAATTCCACAAGAACAGCCTTATCGAAATGCTTCCTGAAGGGAAAGATGTAACTCTGTGAGATGAATTAACAGAACACAGAGCAGTTTCTCAGAAAGCTTCTTTCCAGTTTTGAACGGAAGATATTTCCTTTTTCACCATAGCCCTCTATCTGCTTCCAAATATCCCTCTCCCAATTCCACAAGAACAGCCTTAGCGAAAGGCTTCTTAAATGGAAAGATGTTACTCTGTGAGATGAATTAACAGAACACAGAGCGGTTTCTCAGAAAGCTTCTTTCCAGTTTTGAACGGAAGATATTTCCTTTTTCACCATAGCCCTCTATCTGCTTCCAAATATCCCTTTGCCAATTCCACAAGAACAGCCTTAGCGAAAGGCTTCTTGAGGGGAAAGATGTAACTCTGTGAGACGAATTAACAGAACACAGAGCAGTTTCTCAGAAAGCTTCTTTCCAGTTTTGAACGGAAGATATTTCCTTTTTCACCATAGGTCTCTATGGACTTCCAAATATCCCTTTGAAAATTCCACAAGAACAGACTTAGCGAAAGGCTTCTTAAAGGGAAAAATGTTACTCTGTGAGATGAATTAACAGAACACAGAGCGGTTTCTCAGAAAGCTTCTTTCCAGTTTTGAACTGAAGATATTTCCTTTTTCACCATAGCCCTCTAAGGGCTTCCAAATATCCCTTTGCCAAATCCACAAGAACAGCCTTAGCGAAAGGCTTCTTGAGGGGAAAGATGTAACTCTGTGAGATGAATTAACAGAACACAGAGCGGTTTCTCAGAAAGCTTCTTTCCAGTTTTGAACGGAAGTTATTTCCTTTTTCACCATACCCTCTATGAGTTTCCAAATATCCCTTTGCCAATTAAAAAGAACAGCCTTAGCGAAAGGCTTCTTGAAGGGAAGGATGTAACTCTGTGAGATGAATTAACAGAACGCAGAGCAGTTTCTCAGAAAGCTTCTTTCCGGTTTTGAACGGAAGATATTTCCTTTTTCACCATAGCCCTCTATGGTTTTCCAAATATCCCTTTGCCAATTCCACAAGAACAGCCTTAGCGAAAGGCTTCTTGAAGGGAAAGATGTAACTCTGTGAGATGAATTAACAGAACGCAGAGCATTTTCTCAGAAAGCTTCTTACCAGTTTTGAACGGAAGATATTTCCTTTTTCACCATAGCCCTCCATGGGCTTCCAAATATCCCTTTGCCAATTCCACAAGAACAGCCTTAGCGAAAGGCTTCTTGAAGGGAAAGATGTAACTCTGTGAGATGAATTAACAGAACACAGAGCAGTTTCTCTGAAAGCTTCTTTAGAGTTTTGAACGGAAGATATTTCCTTTTTCACCATAGCCCTCTATGGGTTTCCAAATATCCCTTTTCCAATTCCACAAGAACAGCCTTAGCGAAAGGCTTCTTGAAGGGAAAGATGTAACTCAGTGAGATGAATTAACAGAACACATAGCAGTTTCTCAGAAAGCTTCTTTATAGTTTTAAACGGAAGATATTTCCTTTTTCACTATAACCCTCTATGGGCTTCCAAATATCCCTTTGCCCATTCCACAAGAACAGCCTTAGCGAAAGGCTTCTTGAAGGGAAAGATGTAACTCTGTGAGATGAATTAACAGAACACAGACCAGTTACTCAGAAAGCTTCCTTCCAGTTTTGAACGAATGATATTTCCTTTTTCACCATAGCCCTCTATGGGCTTCCAAATATCCCATTGCCAATTCCACAAGAACAGCCTTCGCGAAAGGCTTCTTGAACGGAAAGATGTAACTCTTGAGATGAATTAACAGAACACAGAGCAGTTTCTCAGAAAGCTTCTTTCCAGTTTTGAACGGAAGATATTTCCTTTTTCACCATAGCCCTCTATGGGCTTCCAAATATCCCTTTGCCAATTCCACAAGAACAGCCTTAGCGAAAGGCTTCTTGAAGGGAAAGATGTAACTCTGTGAGATGAATTAACAGAACACAGAGCAGTTTCTCAGAAAGCTTCTTTCCAGTTTTGAACGGAAGATATTTCCTTTTTCACCATAACCCTCTATTTGCTTCCAAATAACCCTTTGCCAATTCCACAAGAACAGCCTTAGCGAAAGGCTTCTTGAAGGGAAAGATGTAACTCTGTGAGATGAATTAATAGAAAACAGAGCAATTTCTCAGAAAGCTTCTTTCCAGTTTTGAACGGAAGATATTTCCTTTTTCACCATTGCCCTCTAAGGGCTTCCAAATATCCCCATGCCAATTCCAGAAGAACAGCCTTAGCGAAAGGTTTCTTGAAGGGAAAGATGTAACTCTGTGAGATGAATTAACAGAACACAGAGCAGTTTCTCAGAAAGCTTCTTTCCAGTTTTGAACGGAAGATATTTCCTTTTTCACCATAGCCCTCTATGGGCTTCCAAATATCCCTTTGCCAATTCCACAAGAAGAGCCTTAGCGAAAGGGTTCTTGAAGGGAAATATGTAACTCTGTGAGATGAATTAACAGAACACAGAGTAGTTTCTCAGAAAGCTTCTTTCCAGTTTTGAACGGAAGATATTTCCTTTTTCACCATAGCCCTCTATGGGCTTCCAAATATCCCTTTGCCAATTCCACAAGAACAGCCTTAGTGAAAGGCTTCTTGAAGGGTAAGATGTAACTTTGTGAGATGAATTAACAGAACACAGAGCAGTTTCTCAGAAAGCTTCTTTCCAGTTTTGAACGGAAGATATTTCCTTTTTCACCATAGCCCTCTATGGGCTTCCAAATATCCCTTTGCCAATTCCACAAGAATAGCCTTAGCGAAAGGCTTATTGAAGGGAAAGATGTAACTCTGTGAGATGAATTAACAGAACACAGAGAAGTTTCTCAGAAAGCTTCTTTGAAGTTTTGAACGGAAGTTATTTCCTTTTTCACCATAGCCCTCTATGGGCTTCCAAATATCCCTTTGCCAATTCCACAAGAACAGCCTTAGCTAAAGGTTTCCTGAAGGAAAATACGTAACTCTGTGAGATGAATTAACAGAACACAGAGCAGTTTCTCTGAAAGCTTCCTTCCAGTTTTAAACGGAAGATATTTCCTTTTTCACCATAGCCCTCTATTGGCTTCCAAATATCCCTTTCCCAATTCCACAAGAACAGCCTTCGCGAAAGGCTTCTTGAAGGGAAAGATGTAACTTTGTGAGATGAAATAACAGAACACGGAGCAGTTTCTCAGAAAGCTTCTTTCCAGTTTTGAACGGAGGATATTTCCTTTTTCACCATAGCCCTCTATGGGCATCCAAATATCCCTTTGCCAATTCCACAAGAACAGCCATAGCGAAAGGCTTCTTGAAGGGAAAGTTGTAAGTCTGTGTGATGAATTAACAGAACACAGAACAGTTTATAAGAAAGCTTCTTTCCAGTTTTGAACGGAAGATATTTCCTTTTTCACCATAGCCCTCTGTGGGCTTCCAAATATCACTTTGAAAATTCCACAAGGACAGACTTAGCGAATGGCTTCTTGAAGGGAAAGATGTAACACTGTGAGATATATTAACAGAACACAGAGCAGTTTCTCAGAAAGCTTCTTTCCAGTTTTCAAAGGAAGATATTTCCTTTTTCACCATAGCCCTCCCTGGGCTTCCAAATATCCCTTTGCGAATTCCACAAGAACAGCGTTAGCGAAAGGCTTCTTGAAGGGAAAGATGTAACTCTGTGAGATGAAAGAACAGAACACAGAGCAGTTTCTCAGAAAGCTTCTTTCCAGTTTTGAACGGAAGATATTTCCCTTTGCACCATAGCCCTCTATGGGCTTCCAAATATCCCTTTGCCAATTCCACAAGAACAGCCTTATCGAAAGGCTTCTTGAAGGGAAAGATGTAACTCTGTGAGATGAATTAACAGAACACAGAGCAGTTTCTCAGAAAGCTCCTTTCCACTTTTTAACGGAAGATATTTCCTTCTTCACCATAGCCCTCTTTGGGCTTCCAAATATCCCTTTGCCAATTCCACAAGAACAGCCTTAGCGAAAGACTTCTTCAAGGGAAAGATGTAACACTGTGAGATGAATTAACAGAACACAGAGCAGTTTCTCAGAAAGCTTCTTTCCAGTTTTGAACGGAAGATATTTCCTTTTTCACCATAACCCTCTATGGGCTTCGAAATATCCCTTTGCCAATTCCACAAGAATAGCCTTCGCGAAAGGCTTCTTGAAGGGAAAGACGTAACTCTGTGAGATGAATTAACAGAACACAGAGCAGTTTCTCAGAAAGCTTCTTTCCAGTTTTGAACGGAAGATATTTCCTTTTTCACCATAGCCCTCTATGGGCTTCCAAATATCACTTTGCCAATTCCACAAGAACAGCCTTCACGAAAGCCTACTTGAAGGGAAAGATGTAACTCTGTGAGATGAATTAACAGAACACAGAGCAGTTTCTCAGAAAGCTTCTTTCCAGTTTTGAACGGAAGATATTTCCTTTTTCACCACAGCCCTCTATGGGCTTCCAAATATCCCTTTGCCAATTCCACAAGAACAGCCTTAGTGAAAGGCTTCTTGAAGGGAAAGATGTGACTCTGTGAGATGAATTAACAGAACACAGAGCAATTTCTCAGAAAGCTTCTTTCCAGTTTTCAACGGAAGATATTTCCTTTTTCAACATAGCCCTCTATGGGCTTCCAAATATCCCCTTGCCAATTCCACAAGAACAGCCTTAGTGAAAGGCTTCTTGAAGGGAAAGATGTAACTCTGTGAGATGAATTAACAGAACACAGAGCATTTTCTCAGAAAGCTTCTTTCCAGTTTTGAACGGAAGATATTTCCTTTTTCACCATAGCCCTCTATGGGCTTCCAAATATCCCTTTGCCAATTCCACAAGAACAGCCTTAGCGAAAGGCTTCTTGAAGGGAAAGATGTAACTCTGTGAGATGAATTAACAGAACACAGAGCAGTTTCTCAGAAAGCTTCTTTCCAGTTTTGAACGGAAGATATTTCCTTTTTCACCATAACCCTCTATTTGCTTCCAAATACCCCTTTGCCAATTCCACAAGAACAGCCTTTGCGAAAGGCTTCTTGAAGGGAAAGATGTAACTCTGTGAGATGAATTAACAGAACACAGAGCAGTTTCTCAGAAAGCTTCTTTCCAGTTTTGAACGGAAGATATTTCCTTTTTCACCATAGCCCTCTATGGGCTTCCAAATATCCCTTTGCCAATTCCACAAGAACAGCCTTAGTGAAAGGCTTCTTGAAGGGTAAGATGTAACTTTGTGAGATGAATTAACAGAACACAGAGTAGTTTCTCAGAAAGCTTCTTTCCAGTTTTGAACGGAAGTTATTTCCTTTTTCACCATAGCCCTCTATGGGCTTCCAAATATCCCTTTGCCAATTCCACAAGAACAGCCTTAGCAAAAGGTTTCTTGAAGGGAAAGATGTAAGACTGTGAGATGAATTAACAGAACACGGAGCAGTTTCTCAGAAAGTTTCTTTCCAGTTTTGAACGGAAGATATTTCCTTTTTCACCATAGTCCTCTATTGGCTTCCAAATATCCCTTTGCCAATTCCACAAGAACAGCCTTATCGAAATGCTTCCTGAAGGGAAAGATGTAACTCTGTGAGATGAATTAACAGAACACAGAGCAGTTTCTCAGAAAGCTTCTTTCCAGTTTTGAACGGAAGATATTTCCTTTTTCACCATAGCCCTCTATCTGCTTCCAAATATCCCTCTCCCAATTCCACAAGAACAGCCTTAGCGAAAGGCTTCTTAAATGGAAAGATGTTACTCTGTGAGATGAATTAACAGAACACAGAGCGGTTTCTCAGAAAGCTTCTTTCCAGTTTTGAACGGAAGATATTTCCTTTTTCACCATAGCCCTCTATCTGCTTCCAAATATCCCTTTGCCAATTCCACAAGAACAGCCTTAGCGAAAGGCTTCTTGAGGGGAAAGATGTAACTCTGTGAGACGAATTAACAGAACACAGAGCAGTTTCTCAGAAAGCTTCTTTCCAGTTTTGAACGGAAGATATTTCCTTTTTCACCATAGGTCTCTATGGACTTCCAAATATCCCTTTGAAAATTCCACAAGAACAGACTTAGCGAAAGGCTTCTTAAAGGGAAAAATGTTACTCTGTGAGATGAATTAACAGAACACAGAGCGGTTTCTCAGAAAGCTTCTTTCCAGTTTTGAACTGAAGATATTTCCTTTTTCACCATAGCCCTCTAAGGGCTTCCAAATATCCCTTTGCCAAATCCACAAGAACAGCCTTAGCGAAAGGCTTCTTGAGGGGAAAGATGTAACTCTGTGAGATGAATTAACAGAACACAGAGCGGTTTCTCAGAAAGCTTCTTTCCAGTTTTGAACGGAAGTTATTTCCTTTTTCACCATACCCTCTATGAGTTTCCAAATATCCCTTTGCCAATTAAAAAGAACAGCCTTAGCGAAAGGCTTCTTGAAGGGAAGGATGTAACTCTGTGAGATGAATTAACAGAACGCAGAGCAGTTTCTCAGAAAGCTTCTTTCCGGTTTTGAACGGAAGATATTTCCTTTTTCACCATAGCCCTCTATGGTTTTCCAAATATCCCTTTGCCAATTCCACAAGAACAGCCTTAGCGAAAGGCTTCTTGAAGGGAAAGATGTAACTCTGTGAGATGAATTAACAGAACGCAGAGCAGTTTCTCAGAAAGCTTCTTACCAGTTTTGAACGGAAGATATTTCCTTTTTCACCATAGCCCTCCATGGGCTTCCAAATATCCCTTTGCCAATTCCACAAGAACAGCCTTAGCGAAAGGCTTCTTGAAGGGAAAGATGTAACTCTGTGAGATGAATTAACAGAACACAGAGCAGTTTCTCTGAAAGCTTCTTTAGAGTTTTGAACGGAAGATATTTCCTTTTTCACCATAGCCCTCTATGGGTTTCCAAATATCCCTTTTCCAATTCCACAAGAACAGCCTTAGCGAAAGGCTTCTTGAAGGGAAAGATGTAACTCAGTGAGATGAATTAACAGAACACATAGCAGTTTCTCAGAAAGCTTCTTTATAGTTTTAAACGGAAGATATTTCCTTTTTCACTATAACCCTCTATGGGCTTCCAAATATCCCTTTGCCCATTCCACAAGAACAGCCTTAGCGAAAGGTTTCTAGAAGGGAAAGATGTAACTCTGTGAGATGAATTAACAGAACACAGAGCAGTTTCTCAGAAAGTTTCTTTAGAGTTTTGAACGGAAGATACTTCCTTTATCAACAATAGCCCTCTATGGGCTTCCAAATATCCCTTTGCAAATTCCACAAGAACAGCCTTAGCGAAAGGCTTCTTGAAGGGAAAGATGTAACTCTGTGAGATGAATTAACAGAACACAGACCAGTTACTCAGAAAGCTTCCTTCCAGTTTTGAACGAAAGATATTTCCTTTTTCACCATAGCCCTCTATGGGCTTCCAAATATCCCTTTGCCAATTCCACAAGAACAGCCTTCGCGAAAGGCTTCTTGAACGGAAAGATGTAACTCTTGAGATGAATTAACAGAACACGGAGCAGTTTCTCAGAAAGCTTTTTCCAGTTTTGTACGGAAGATATTTCCTTTTTCACCATAGCCCTCTATGGGCTTCCAAATATCCCTTTGCCAATTCCACAAGAACAGCCTTCGCGATAGGCTTCTTGAATTGAAAGATGTAACTCTGTGAGATGAATTAACAGAACACAGAGCAGTTTCTCAGAAAGCTTCTTTCCAGTTTTGAACGGAAGATATTTCCTTTTTCACCATAACCCTCTATTTGCTTCCAAATAACCCTTTGCCAATTCCACAAGAACAGCCTTAGCGAAAGGCTTCTTGAAGGGAAAGATGTAACTCTGTGAGATGAATTAACAGAAAACAGAGCAATTTCTCAGAAAGCTTCTTTCCAGTTTTGAACGGAAGATATTTCCTTTTTCACCATTGCCCTCTAAGGGCTTCCAAATATCCCCATGCCAATTCCAGAAGAACAGCCTTAGCGAAAGGTTTCTTGAAGGGAAAGATGTAACTCTGTGAGATGAATTAACAGAACACAGAGCAGTTTCTCAGAAAGCTTCTTTCCAGTTTTGAACGGAAGATATTTCCTTTTTCACCATAGCCCTCTATGGGCTTCCAAATATCCCTTTGCCAATTCCACAAGAAGAGCCTTAGCGAACGGGTTCTTGAAGGGAAATATGTAACTCTGTGAGATGAATTAACAGAACACAGAGCAGTTTCTCAGAAAGCTTCTTTCCAGTTTTGAACGGAAGATATTTCCTTTTTCACCATAGCCCTCTATGGGCTTCCAAATATCCCTTTGCCAATTCCACAAGAACAGCCTTAGTGAAAGGCTTCTTGAAGGGTAAGATGTAACTTTGTGAGATGAATTAACAGAACACAGAGCAGTTTCTCAGAAAGCTTCTTTCCAGTTTTGAACGGAAGATATTTCCTTTTTCACCATAGCCCTCTATGGGCTTCCAAATATCCCTTTGCCAATTCCACAAGAATAGCCTTAGCGAAAGGCTTATTGAAGGGAAAGATGTAACTCTGTGAGATGAATTAACAGAACACAGAGAAGTTTCTCAGAAAGCTTCTTTGAAGTTTTGAACGGAAGTTATTTCCTTTTTAACCATAGCCCTCTATGGGCTTCCAAATATCCCTTTGCCAATTCCACAAGAACAGCCTTAGCGAAAGGTTTCCTGAAGGAAAATACGTAACTCTGTGAGATGAATTAACAGAACACAGAGCAGTTTCTCTGAAAGCTTCCTTCCAGTTTTAAACGGAAGATATTTCCTTTTTCACCATAGCCCTCTATTGGCTTCCAAATATCCCTTTCCCAATTCCACAAGAACAGCCTTCGCGAAAGGCTTCTTGAAGGGAAAGATGTAACTCTGTGAGATGAATTAACAGAACACAGAGCAGTTTCTCAGAAACCTTCTTTCCAGTTTTCAACGGAAGATATTTCCTTTTTCACCATAACCCTCTATTTGCTTCCAAATACCCCTTTGCCAATTCCACAAGAACAGCCTTTGCGAAAGGCTTCTTGAAGGGAAAGATGTAACTCTGTGAGATGAATTTACAGAACACAGAGCAGTTTCTCAGAAAGCTTCTTTCCAGTTTTGAACGGAAGATATTTCCTTTTTCACCATAGCCCTCTATGGGCTTCCAAATATCCCTTTGCCAATTCCACAAGAACAGCCTTAGTGAAAGGCTTCTTGAAGGGTAAGATGTAACTTTGTGAGATGAATTAACAGAACACAGAGTAGTTTCTCAGAAAGCTTCTTTCCAGTTTTGAACGGAAGATATTTCCTTTTTCACCATAGCCCTCTATGGGCTTCCAAATATCCCTTTGCCAATTCCACAAGAACAGCCTTAGCAAAAGGTTTCTTGAAGGGAAAGATGTAAGACTGTGAGATGAATTAACAGAACACGGAGCAGTTTCTCAGAAAGTTTCTTTCCAGTTTTGAACGGAAGATATTTCCTTTTTCACCATAGTCCTCTATTGGCTTCCAAATATCCCTTTGCCAATTCCACAAGAACAGCCTTATCGAAATGCTTCCTGAAGGGAAAGATGTAACTCTGTGAGATGAATTAACAGAACACAGAGCAGTTTCTCAGAAAGCTTCTTTCCAGTTTTGAACGGAAGATATTTCCTTTTTCACCATAGCCCTCTATCTGCTTCCAAATATCCCTCTCCCAATTCCACAAGAACAGCCTTAGCGAAAGGCTTCTTAAATGGAAAGATGTTACTCTGTGAGATGAATTAACAGAACACAGAGCGGTTTCTCAGAAAGCTTCTTTCCAGTTTTGAACGGAAGATATTTCCTTTTTCACCATAGCCCTCTATCTGCTTCCAAATATCCCTTTGCCAATTCCACAAGAACAGCCTTAGCGAAAGGCTTCTTGAGGGGAAAGATGTAACTCTGTGAGACGAATTAACAGAACACAGAGCAGTTTCTCAGAAAGCTTCTTTCCAGTTTTGAACGGAAGATATTTCCTTTTTCACCATAGGTCTCTATGGACTTCCAAATATCCCTTTGAAAATTCCACAAGAACAGACTTAGCGAAAGGCTTCTTAAAGGGAAAAATGTTACTCTGTGAGATGAATTAACAGAACACAGAGCGGTTTCTCAGAAAGCTTCTTTCCAGTTTTGAACTGAAGATATTTCCTTTTTCACCATAGCCCTCTAAGGGCTTCCAAATATCCCTTTGCCAAATCCACAAGAACAGCCTTAGCGAAAGGCTTCTTGAGGGGAAAGATGTAACTCTGTGAGATGAATTAACAGAACACAGAGCGGTTTCTCAGAAAGCTTCTTTCCAGTTTTGAACGGAAGTTATTTCCTTTTTCACCATACCCTCTATGAGTTTCCAAATATCCCTTTGCCAATTAAAAAGAACAGCCTTAGCGAAAGGCTTCTTGAAGGGAAGGATGTAACTCTGTGAGATGAATTAACAGAACGCAGAGCAGTTTCTCAGAAAGCTTCTTTCCGGTTTTGAACGGAAGATATTTCCTTTTTCACCATGGCCCTCTATGGTTTTCCAAATATCCCTTTGCCAATTCCACAAGAACAGCCTTAGCGAAAGGCTTCTTGAAGGGAAAGATGTAACTCTGTGAGATGAATTAACAGAACGCAGAGCAGTTTCTCAGAAAGCTTCTTACCAGTTTTGAACGGAAGATATTTCCTTTTTCACCATAGCCCTCCATGGGCTTCCAAATATCCCTTTGCCAATTCCACAAGAACAGCCTTAGCGAAACGCTTCTTGAAGGGAAAGATGTAACTCTGTGAGATGAATTAACAGAACACAGAGCAGTTTCTCTGAAAGCTTCTTTAGAGTTTTGAACGGAAGATATTTCCTTTTTCACCATAGCCCTCTATGGGTTTCCAAATATCCCTTTTCCAATTCCACAAGAACAGCCTTAGCGAAAGGCTTCTTGAAGGGAAAGATGTAACTCAGTGAGATGAATTAACAGAACACATAGCAGTTTCTCAGAAAGCTTCTTTATAGTTTTAAACGGAAGATATTTCCTTTTTCACTATAACCCTCTATGGGCTTCCAAATATCCCTTTGCCCATTCCACAAGAACAGCCTTAGCGAAAGGTTTCTAGAAGGGAAAGATGTAACTCTGTGAGATGAATTAACAGAACACAGAGCAGTTTCTCAGAAAGTTTCTTTAGAGTTTTGAACGGAAGATACTTCCTTTATCAACAATAGCCCTCTATGGGCTTCCAAATATCCCTTTGCAAATTCCACAAGAACAGCCTTAGCGAAAGGCTTCTTGAAGGGAAAGATGTAACTCTGTGAGATGAATTAACAGAACACAGACCAGTTACTCAGAAAGCTTCCTTCCAGTTTTGAACGAAAGATATTTCCTTTTTCACCATAGCCCTCTATGGGCTTCCAAATATCCCATTGCCAATTCCACAAGAACAGCCTTCGCGAAAGGCTTCTTGAACGGAAAGATGTAACTCTTGAGATGAATTAACAGAACACGGAGCAGTTTCTCAGAAAGCTTTTTCCAGTTTTGTACGGAAGATATTTCCTTTTTCACCATAGCCCTCTATGGGCTTCCAAATATCCCTTTGCCAATTCCACAAGAACAGCCTTCGCGATAGGCTTCTTGAATTGAAAGATGTAACTCTGTGAGATGAATTAACAGAACACAGAGCAGTTTCTCAGAAAGCTTCTTTCCAGTTTTGAACGGAAGATATTTCCTTTTTCACCGTAGCCCTCTATGGGCTTCCAAATATCCCTTTGCCAATTCCACAAGAACAGCCTTCGCGAAAGGCTTCTTGAAGGGAAAGATGTAACTCTGTGAGATGAATTAACAGAACACAGAGCAGTTTCTCAGAAAGCTTCTTTCCAGTTTTGAACGGAAGATATTTCCTTTTTCACCGTAGCCCTCTATGGGCTTCCAAATATCCCTTTGCCAATTCCACAAGAACAGCCTTAGCGAAAGGCTTCTTGAAGGGAAAGATGTAACTCTGTGAGATGAATTAACAGAACACAGAGCAGTTTCTCAGAAAGCTTCTTTCCAGTTTTGAACGGAAGATATTTCCTTTTTCACCATAACCCTCTATTTGCTTCCAAATAACCCTTTGCCAATTCCACAAGAACAGCCTTAGCGAAAGGCTTCTTGAAGGGAAAGATGTAACTCTGTGAGATGAATTAACAGAAAACAGAGCAATTTCTCAGAAAACTTCTTTCCAGTTTTGAACGGAAGATATTTCCTTTTTCACCATTGCCCTCTAAGGGCTTCCAAATATCCCCATGCCAATTCCAGAAGAACAGCCTTAGCGAAAGGTTTCTTGAAGGGAAAGATGTAACTCTGTGAGATGAATTAACAGAACACAGAGCAGTTTCTCAGAAAGC
Source organism: Chlorocebus sabaeus (assembly GCF_047675955.1). Classification (NCBI taxonomy): domain Eukaryota; kingdom Metazoa; phylum Chordata; class Mammalia; order Primates; family Cercopithecidae; genus Chlorocebus; species Chlorocebus sabaeus. Next base: position 1,243,724 of record NW_027327715.1, read on the forward strand.
TTCTTTCCAGTTTTGAACGGAAGATATTTCCTTTTTCACCATAGCCCTCTATGGGCTTCCAAATATCCCTTTGCCAATTCCACAAGAAGAGCCTTAGCGAAAGGGTTCTTGAAGGGAAATATGTAACTCTGTGAGATGAATTAACAGAACACAGAGCAGTTTCTCAGAAAGCTTCTTTCCAGTTTTGAACGGAAGATATTTCCTTTTTCACCATAGCCCTCTATGGGCTTCCAAATATCCCTTTGCCAATTCCACAAGAACAGCCTTAGTGAAAGGCTTCTTGAAGGGTAAGATGTAACTTTGTGAGATGAATTAACAGAACACAGAGCAGTTTCTCAGAAAGCTTCTTTCCAGTTTTGAACGGAAGATATTTCCTTTTTCACCATAGCCCTCTATGGGCTTCCAAATATCCCTTTGCCAATTCCACAAGAATAGCCTTAGCGAAAGGCTTATTGAAGGGAAAGATGTAACTCTGTGAGATGAATTAACAGAACACAGAGAAGTTTCTCAGAAAGCTTCTTTGAAGTTTTGAACGGAAGTTATTTCCTTTTTAACCATAGCCCTCTATGGGCTTCCAAATATCCCTTTGCCAATTCCACAAGAACAGCCTTAGCGAAAGGTTTCCTGAAGGAAAATACGTAACTCTGTGAGATGAATTAACAGAACACAGAGCAGTTTCTCTGAAAGCTTCCTTCCAGTTTTAAACGGAAGATATTTCCTTTTTCACCATAGCCCTCTATTGGCTTCCAAATATCCCTTTCCCAATTCCACAAGAACAGCCTTCGCGAAAGGCTTCTTGAAGGGAAAGATGTAACTCTGTGAGATGAATTAACAGAACACAGAGCAGTTTCTCAGAAACCTTCTTTCCAGTTTTCAACGGAAGATATTTCCTTTTTCACCATAGCCCTCTATGGGCTTCCAAATATCCCTTTGCCAATTCCAGAAGAACAGCCTTCGCGAAAGGCTTCTTGAAGGGAAAGATGTAACTCTGTGAGATGAATTAACAGAACACAGAGCAGTTTCTCAGAAAGCTTCTTTCCAGTTTTGAACGGAAGATATTTTCTTTTTCTGCATAGCCCTCTAAGGGCTTCAAATATCCCTTTGACAATGCCACAAGAACAGCCTTAGGGAAAGGCTTCTTGAAGGGAAAGATGTAACTCTGTGAGATGAATTAACAGAACACAGAGCAGTTTCTCAGAAAGCTTCTTTTCAGTTTTGAACGGAAGATATTTCCTTTTTCACCATAGCCCTCTATGGGCTTCCAAATATCCCTTTGCCAATTCCACAAGAACAGCCTTCGCGAAAGGCTTCTTGAAGGGAAAGATGTAACTCTGTGAGATGAATTAACAGAACACAGAGCAGTTTCTCAGAAAGCTTCTTTCCAGTTTTGAACGGAAGATATTTCCTTTTTCACCATAGCCCTCTATGGGCTTCCAAATATCCCTTTGCCAATTGCACAAGAACAGACTTTGCGAAAGGCTTCTTTAAGGGAAAGATGTAACTCTGTGAGATGAATTAACAGAACACGGAGCAGTTTCTCAGAAAGCTTCTTTCCAGTTTTGAACGGAAGATATTTCCTTTTTCACCATAGCCCTCTATGGGCATCCAAATATCCCTTTGCCAATTCCACAAGAACAGCCATAGCGAAAGGCTTCTTGAAGGGAAAGTTGTAAGTCTGTGTGATGAATTAACAGAACACAGAACAGTTTATAAGAAAGCTTCTTTCCAGTTTTGAACGGAAGATATTTCCTTTTTCACCATAGCCCTCTGTGGGCTTCCAAATATCACTTTGAAAATTCCACAAGGACAGACTTAGCGAATGGCTTCTTGAAGGGAAAGATGTAACACTGTGAGATATATTAACAGAACACAGAGCAGTTTCTCAGAAAGCTTCTTTCCAGTTTTCAAAGGAAGATATTTCCTTTTTCACCATAGCCCTCCCTGGGCTTCCAAATATCCCTTTGCGAATTCCACAAGAACAGCGTTAGCGAAAGGCTTCTTGAAGGGAAAGATGTAACTCTGTGAGATGAAAGAACAGAACACAGAGCAGTTTCTCAGAAAGCTTCTTTCCAGTTTTGAACGGAAGGTATTTCCCTTTGCACCATAGCCCTCTATGGGCTTCCAAATATCCCTTTGCCAATTCCACAAGAACAGCCTTATCGAAAGGCTTCTTGAAGGGAAAGATGTAACTCTGTGAGATGAATTAACAGAACACAGAGCAGTTTCTCAGAAAGCTCCTTTCCACTTTTTAACGGAAGATATTTCCTTCTTCACCATAGCCCTCTTTGGGCTTCCAAATATCCCTTTGCCAATTCCACAAGAACAGCCTTAGCGAAAGACTTCTTGAAGGGAAAGATGTAACACTGTGAGATGAATTAACAGAACACAGAGCAGTTTCTCAGAAAGCTTCTTTCCAGTTTTGAACGGAAGATATTTCCTTTTTCACCATAACCCTCTATGGGCTTCGAAATATCCCTTTGCCAATTCCACAAGAATAGCCTTCGCGAAAGGCTTCTTGAAGGGAAAGACGTAACTCTGTGAGATGAATTAACAGAACACAGAGCAGTTTCTCAGAAAGTTTTCTTTCCAGTTTTGAACGGAAGATATTTCCTTTTTCACCATAGCCCTCTATGGGCATCCAAATATCACTTTGCCAATTCCACAAGAACAGCCTTCACGAAAGCCTACTTGAAGGGAAAGATGTAACTCTGTGAGATGAATTAACAGAACACAGAGCAGTTTCTCAGAAAGCTTCTTTCCAGTTTTGAACGGAAGATATTTCCTTTTTCACCACAGCCCTCTATGGGCTTCCAAATATCCCTTTGCCAATTCCACAAGAACAGCCTTAGTGAAAGGCTTCTTGAAGGGAAAGATGTGACTCTGTGAGATGAATTAACAGAACACAGAGCAATTTCTCAGAAAGCTTCTTTCCAGTTTTCAACGGAAGATATTTCCTTTTTCAACATAGCCCTCTATGGGCTTCCAAATATCCCCTTGCCAATTCCACAAGAACAGCCTTAGTGAAAGGCTTCTTGAAGGGAAAGATGTAACTCTGTGAGATGAATTAACAGAACACAGAGCATTTTCTCAGAAAGCTTCTTTCCAGTTTTGAACGGAAGATATTTCCTTTTTCACCATAGCCCTCTATGGGCTTCCAAATATCCCTTTGCCAATTCCACAAGAACAGCCTTAGCGAAAGGCTTCTTGAAGGGAAAGATGTAACTCTGTGAGATGAATTAACAGAACACAGAGCAGTTTCTCAGAAAGCTTCTTTCCAGTTTTGAACGGAAGATATTTCCTTTTTCACCATAACCCTCTATTTGCTTCCAAATACCCCTTTGCCAATTCCACAAGAACAGCCTTTGCGAAAGGCTTCTTGAAGGGAAAGATGTAACTCTGTGAGATGAATTAACAGAACACAGAGCAGTTTCTCAGAAAGCTTCTTTCCAGTTTTGAACGGAAGATATTTCCTTTTTCACCATAGCCCTCTATGGGCTTCCAAATATCCCTTTGCCAATTCCACAAGAACAGTATTAGCGCAAGGCTTCTTGAATGGTAAGATGTAACTTTGTGAGATGAATTAACAGAACACAGAGCAGTTTCTCAGAAAGCTTCTTTCCAGTTTTGAACGGAAGATATTTCCTTTTTCACCATAGCCCTCTATGGGCTTCCAAATATCCCTTTGCCGACTCCACAAGAACAGCCTTAGCAAAAGGTTTCTTGAAGGGAAAGATGTAAGTCTGTGAGATGAATTAACAGAACACGGAGCAGTTTCTCCGAAAGCTTCTTTCAAGTTTTGAACGGAAGATATTTCCTTTTTCACCATAGCCCTCTATTGGCTTCCAAATATCCCTTTGCCAATTCCACAAGAACAGCCTTAGCGAAAGGCTTCTTGAAGGGAAAGATGTAACTCTGTGAGATGAATTAACAGAACACAGAGCAGTTTCTCAGAAAGCTTCTTTCCAGTTTTGAACCGAAGATATTTCCTTTTTCACATAGCCCTCTATGGGCTTCCTAATATCCCTTTGCCAATTCCACAAGAACAGCCTTCGCGAAAAGCTTCTTGAAGGGAAAGATGTAACTCTGTGAGATGAATTAACAGAACACAGAGCAGTTTCTCAGAAAGCTTCTTTCCAGTTTTGAGCGGAAGATATTTCCTTTTTCACCATAGCCCTCTATGGTTTTCCAAATATCCCTTTGCCAATTCCACAAGAACAGCCTTCCCGAAAGGCTTCTTGAAGGGAAAGATGTAACTCAGTGAGATGAATTAACAGAACACATAGCAGTTTCTCAGAAATCTTCTTTATAGTTTTGAACGGAAGATATTTCCTTTTTCACTATAACCCTCTATGGGCTTCTAAATATCCCTTTGCCCATTCCACAAGAACAGCCTTAGCGAAAGGTTTCTAGAAGGGAAAGATGTAACTCTGTGAGATGAATTAACAGAACACAGAGCAGTTTCTCAGAAAGCTTCTTTAGAGTTTTGAACGGAAGATACTTCCTTTATCAACCATAGCCCTCTATGGGCTTCCAAATATCCCTTTGCCAATTCCACAAGAACAGCCTTAGCGAAAGGCTTCTTGAAGGGAAAGATGTAACTCTGTGAGATGAATTAACAGAACACAGACCAGTTTCTCAGAAAGCTTCCTTCCAGTTTTGAACCGAAGATATTTCCTTTTTCACCATAGCCCTCTATTGGCTTCCAAATATCCCATTGCCAATTCCACAAGAACAGCCTTAGCGAAAGGGTTCTTGAACGGAAAGATGTAACTCTGTGAGATGAATTAACAGAACACGGAGCAGTTTCTCAGAAAGCTTTTTCCAGTTTTGAACGGAAGATATTTCCTTTTTCACCATAGCCCTCTATGGGCTTCCAAATATACCTTTGCCAATTCCACAAGAACAGCCTTCGCGATAGGCTTCTTGAAGGGAAAGATGTAACTCTGTGAGATGAATTAACAGAACACAGAGCGGTTTCTCAGAAAGCTTCTTTCCAGGTTTGAACGGAAGATATTTCCTTTTTCACCATAGCCCTCTTTGGGCTTCCAAATATCCCTTTGCCAGTTCCACAAGAACAGCCTTAGCGAAAGGCTTCTTGAAGGGAAAGATGTTACTCTGTGAGATGAATTAAGAGAACACGGAGCAGTTTTTCAGAAAGCTTTTTCCAGTTTTGAACGGAAGATATTTCCTTTTTCACCATAGCCCTCTATGGGCTTCCAAATATACCTTTGCCAATTCCACAAGAACAGCCTTCGCGATAGGCTTCTTGAAGGGAAAGATGTAACTCTGTGAGATGAATTAACAGAACACAGAGCAGTTTCTCAGAAAGCTTCTTTCCAGTTTTGAACGGAAGATATTTCCTTTTTCACCATAGCCCTCTATGGGCTTCCAAATATCCCTTTGCCGATTCCACAAGAATAGCCTTAGCGAAAGGCTTCTTGAAGGGAAAGATGTAACTCTGTGAGATGAATTAACAGAACACAGAGCATTTTCTCAGAAAGCTTCTTTCCAGTTTTGAACGGAAGATATTTCCTTTTTCACCATAGCCCTCTATGGGCTTCCAAATATCCCTTTGCCAATTCCACAAGAACAGCCTTAGCGAAAGGCTTCTTGAAGGGAAAGATGCAACTCTGTGAGATGAATTAACAGAACACAGAGCAGTTTCTCAGAAAGCTTCTTTCCAGTTTTGAACAGAAGATACTTCCTTTATCAACCATAACCCTCTAAGGGCTTCCAAATATCCCTTTCCCCATTCCACAAGAACAGCCTTAGCGAAAGGCTTCTAGAAGGGAAAGACGTAACTCTGTGAGATGAATTAACAGAACACGGAGCAGTTTCTCAGAAAGCTTCTTTAGAGTTTTGAACAGAAGATACTTCCTTTATCAACCATAGCCCTCTATGGGCTTCCAAATATCCCTTTGCCAATTCCAGAAGAACAGCCTTAGCGAAAGGCTTCTTGAAGGGAAAGATGTAACTATGTGAGATGAATTAACAGAACATGGAGCAGTTTCTCAGAAAGGTTTTTCCAGTTTTGAACGGAAGATATTTTCTTTTTCACCATAGCCCTCTCTGGGCTTCCAAATATCCCTTTGCCAATTCCACAAGAACAGCCTTCGCGATAGGCTTCTTGAAGGGAAAGATGTAACTCTGTGAGATGAATTAACAGAACACAGAGCAGTTTCTCAGAAAGCTTCTTTCCAGTTTTGAACGGAAGATATTTCCTTTTTCACCATAGCCCTCTATGGGCTTCCAAATATCCCTTTGCCAATTCCACAAGAACAGCCTTAGCGAAAGGCTTCTTGAAGGGAAAGATGTAACTCTGTGAGATGAATTAACAGAATACAGAGCAGCTTCTCAGAAAACTTCTTTCCAGTTTTGAACGGAAGATATTTCCTTTTTCACCATAACCCTCTATTTGCTTCCAAATACCCCTTTGCCAATTCCACAAGAACAGCCTTAGCGAAAGGCTTCTTGAAGGGAAAGATGTAATTCTGTGAGATGAATTTACAGAACACGGAGCAGTTTCTCAGCAAGCTTCTTTCCAGTTTTCAACGGAAGATATTTCCTTTTTCACGATAGCCCTCTATGGGCTTCCAAATATCCCCTTGCCAATTCCACAAGAACAGCCTTAGCGAAAGGTTTCTTGAAGGGAAAGATGTAACTCTGTGAGATGAATTAACAGAACACGGAGCAGTTTCTCAGAAAGCTTCTTTCCAGTTTTGAACGGAAGATATTTCCTTTTTCACCTTAGCCCTCTATTGGCTTCCAAATATCCCTTTGCCAATTCCACAAGAACAGCCTTAGCGAAAGGCTTCTTGAAGAGAAAGATGTAACTCTGTGAGATGAATTAACAGAACACAGAGCGGTTTTTCAGAAAGCTTCTTTCCAGTTTTGAACGGAAGATATTTCCTTTTTCACCATTGCCCTCTATGGGCTTCCAAATATCCCTTTGCCAATTCCACAAGAACAGCCTTAGCGAAAGGCTTCTTGAAGGGAAAGATGTAACTCTGTGAGATGAATTAACAGAACACAGAGCAGTTTCTCAGAAAGCTTCTTTCCAGTTTTGAACCGAAGATATTTCCTTTTTCACATAGCCCTCTATGGGCTTCCTAATATCCCTTTGCCAATTCCACAAGAACAGCCTTCGCGAAAAGCTTCTTGAAGGGAAAGATGTAACTCTGTGAGATGAATTAACAGAACACAGAGCAGTTTCTCAGAAAGCTTCTTTCCAGTTTTGAGCGGAAGATATTTCCTTTTTCACCATAGCCCTCTATGGTTTTCCAAATATCCCTTTGCCAATTCCACAAGAACAGCCTTCCCTAAAGGCTTCTTGAAGGGAAAGATGTAACTCAGTGAGATGAATTAACAGAACACATAGCAGTTTCTCAGAAATCTTCTTTATAGTTTTGAACGGAAGATATTTCCTTTTTCACTATAACCCTCTATGGGCTTCTAAATATCCCTTTGCCCATTCCACAAGAACAGCCTTAGCGAAAGGTTTCTAGAAGGGAAAGATGTAACTCTGTGAGATGAATTAACAGAACACAGAGCAGTTTCTCAGAAACCTTCTTTAGAGTTTTGAACGGAAGATATTTCCTTTATCAACCATAGCCCTCTATGGGCTTCCAAATATCCCTTTGCCAATTCCACAAGAACAGCCTTAGCGAAAGGCTTCTTGAAGGGAAAGATGTAACTCTGTGAGATGAATTAACAGAACACAGACCAGTTTCTCAGAAAGCTTCCTTCCAGTTTTGAACCGAAGATATTTCCTTTTTCACCATAGCCCTCTATTGGCTTCCAAATATCCCATTGCCAATTCCACAAGAACAGCCTTAGCGAAAGGCTTCTTGAACGGAAAGATGTAACTCTGTGAGATGTATTAACAGAACACGGAGCAGTTTCTCAGAAAGCTTTTTCCAGTTTTGAACGGAAGATATTTCCTTTTTCACCATAGCCCTCTATGGGCTTCCAAATATACCTTTGCCAATTCCACAAGAACAGCCTTCGCGATAGGCTTCTTGAAGGGAAAGATGTAACTCTGTGAGATGAATTAACAGAACACAGAGCGGTTTCTCAGAAAGCTTCTTTCCAGGTTTGAACGGAAGATATTTCCTTTTTCACCATAGCCCTCTTTGGGCTTCCAAATATCCCTTTGCCAGTTCCACAAGAACAGCCTTAGCGAAAGGCTTCTTGAAGGGAAAGATGTTACTCTGTGAGATGAATTAAGAGAACACGGAGCAGTTTTTCAGAAAGCTTTTTCCAGTTTTGAACGGAAGATATTTCCTTTTTCACCATAGCCCTCTATGGGCTTCCAAATATACCTTTGCCAATTCCACAAGAACAGCCTTCGCGATAGGCTTCTTGAAGGGAAAGATGTAACTCTGTGAGTTGAATTAACAGAACACAGAGCAGATTCTCAGAAAGCTTCTTTCCAGTTTTGAACGGAAGATATTTCCTTTTTCACCATAGCCCTCTATGGGCTTCCAAATATCCCTTTGCCGATTCCACAAGAATAGCCTTAGCGAAAGGCTTCTTGAAGGGAAAGATGTAACTCTGTGAGATGAATTAACAGAACACAGAGCATTTTCTCAGAAAGCTTCTTTCCAGTTTTGAACGGAAGATATTTCCTTTTTCACCATAGCCCTCTATGGGCTTCCAAATATCCCTTTGCCAATTCCACAAGAACAGCCTTAGCGAAAGGCTTCTTGAAGGGAAAGATGCAACTCTGTGAGATGAATTAACAGAACACAGAGCAGTTTCTCAGAAAGCTTCTTTCCAGTTTTGAACAGAAGATACTTCCTTTATCAACCATAACCCTCTAAGGGCTTCCAAATATCCCTTTCCCCATTCCACAAGAACAGCCTTAGCGAAAGGCTTCTAGAAGGGAAAGACGTAACTCTGTGAGATGAATTAACAGAACACGGAGCAGTTTCTCAGAAAGCTTCTTTAGAGTTTTGAACAGAAGATACTTCCTTTATCAACCATAGCCCTCTATGGGCTTCCAAATATCCCTTTGCCAATTCCAGAAGAACAGCCTTAGCGAAAGGCTTCTTGAAGGGAAAGATGTAACTATGTGAGATGAATTAACAGAACATGGAGCAGTTTCTCAGAAAGGTTTTTCCAGTTTTGAACGGAAGATATTTTCTTTTTCACCATAGCCCTCTCTGGGCTTCCAAATATCCCTTTGCCAATTCCACAAGAACAGCCTTCGCGATAGGCTTCTTGAAGGGAAAGATGTAACTCTGTGAGATGAATTAACAGAACACAGAGCAGTTTCTCAGAAAGCTTCTTTCCAGTTTTGAACGGAAGATATTTCCTTTTTCACCATAGCCCTCTATGGGCTTCCAAATATCCCTTTGCCAATTCCACAAGAACAGCCTTAGCGAAAGGCTTCTTGAAGGGAAAGATGTAACTCTGTGAGATGAATTAACAGAATACAGAGCAGCTTCTCAGAAAACTTCTTTCCAGTTTTGAACGGAAGATATTTCCTTTTTCACCATAACCCTCTATTTGCTTCCAAATACCCCTTTGCCAATTCCACAAGAACAGCCTTAGCGAAAGGCTTCTTGAAGGGAAAGATGTAATTCTGTGAGATGAATTTACAGAACACGGAGCAGTTTCTCAGCAAGCTTCTTTCCAGTTTTCAACGGAAGATATTTCCTTTTTCACGATAGCCCTCTATGGGCTTCCAAATATCCCCTTGCCAATTCCACAAGAACAGCCTTAGCGAAAGGTTTCTTGAAGGGAAAGATGTAACTCTGTGAGATGAATTAACAGAACACGGAGCAGTTTCTCAGAAAGCTTCTTTCCAGTTTTGAACGGAAGATATTTCCTTTTTCACCTTAGCCCTCTATTGGCTTCCAAATATCCCTTTGCCAATTCCACAAGAACAGCCTTAGCGAAAGGCTTCTTGAAGAGAAAGATGTAACTCTGTGAGATGAATTAACAGAACACAGAGCGGTTTTTCAGAAAGCTTCTTTCCAGTTTTGAACGGAAGATATTTCCTTTTTCACCATTGCCCTCTATGGGCTTCCAAATATCCCTTTGCCAATTCCACAAGAACAGCCTTAGTGAAAGGCTTCTTGAAGGGAAATATGTAACTCTGTGAGATGAATTAACAGAACGCAGAGCGGTTTCTCAGAAAGCTTCTTTCAAGTTTTGAACGGAAGTTATTTCCTTTTTCACCATACCCTCTATGGGCTTCCAAATATCCCTTTGCCAATTCCACAAGAACAGCCTTCGCGAAAGGCTTCTTGAAGGGAAGGATGTAACTCTGTGAGATGAATTAACAGAACGCAGAGCAGTTTCTCAGAAAGCTTCTTTCCAGATTTGGACGGAAGTTATTTCCTTTTTCACCATAGCCCTCTATGGTTTTCCAAATATCCCTTTGCCAATTCCACAAGAACAGCCTGGCGAAAGGCTTCTTGAAGGGAAAGATGTAACTCTGTGAGATGAATTAACAGAACACAGAGCTGTTTCTCAGAAAGCTTCTTACCAGTTTTGAACGGAAGATATTTCCTTTTTCACCATAGCCCTCTATGGGTTTCAAAATATCCCTTTGCCAATTCAACAAGAACAGCCTTAGCGAAAGGCTTCTTGAAGGGAAAGATGTAACTCTGTGAGATAAATTAACAGAACACAGAGCCGTTTCTCAGAAAGCTTCTTTCCAGTTTTGAACGGAAGATATTTCCCTTTTCACCATAGAACTCTATGGGTTTCCAAATACCCCTTTGCCAATTCCACAAGAACAGCCTTAGCGAAAGGCTTCTTGAAGGGAAAGATGTAACTCTGTGAGATGAATTAACAGAACACGGAGCAGTTTCTCAGAAAGCTTCTTTCCAGTTTTGAACGGAAGATATTTCCTTTTTCACCATAGCCCTCTATGGGCTTCCAAATATCCCCTTGCCAATTCCACAAGAACAGCCTTAGCGAAAGGTTTCTTGAAGGGAAAGATGTAACTCTGTGAGATGAATTAACAGAACACAGAGCATTTTCTCAGAAAGCTTCTTTCCAGTTTTGAACGGAAGATATTTCCTTTTTCACCATAGCCCTCTATGGGCTTCCAAATATCCCTTTGACAATTCCACAAGAACAGCCTTCGCGAATGGCTTCTTGAAGGGAAAGATGTAACTCTGTGAGAAGAATTAACAGAACACAGACCAGTTTCTCAGAAACCTTCTTTCCAGTTTTGAACGGAAGATATTTCCTTTTTCACCATAGCCCTCTATGGGCTTCCAAATATCCCTTTGCCAATTCCACAAGAACAGCCTTAGCAAAAGGTTTCTTGAAGGGAAAGATGTAACACTGTGAGATGAATTAACAGAACACGGAGCAGTTTCTCAGAAAGCTTCTTTCCAGTTTTGAACGGAAGATATTTCCTTTTTCACCATAGCCCTCTATGGGCTTCCAAATATCCCTTTGCCAATTCCACAAGAACAGCCTTAGTGAAAGGCTTCTTGAAGGGTAAGATGTAACTTTGTGAGATGAATTAACAGAACACAGAGTAGTTTCTCAGAAAGCTTCTTTCCAGTTTTGAACGGAAGATATTTCCTTTTTCACCATAGCCCTCTATGGGCTTCCAAATATCCCTTTGCCAATTCCACAAGAATAGCCTTAGCGAAAGGCTTATTGAAGGGAAAGATGTAACTCTGTGAGATGAATTAACAGAACACAGAGAAGTTTCTCAGAAAGCTTCTTTGAAGTTTTGAACGGAAGTTATTTCCTTTTTAACCATAGCCCTCTATGGGCTTCCAAATATCCCTTTGGCAATTCCACAAGAACAGCCTTAGCGAAAGGTTTCCTGAAGGAAAATACGTAACTCTGTGAGATGAATTAACAGAACACAGAGCAGTTTCTCTGAAAGCTTCCTTCCAGTTTTAAACGGAAGATATTTCCTTTTTCACCATAGCCCTCTATTGGCTTCCAAATATCCCTTTCCCAATTCCACAAGAACAGCCTTCGCGAAAGGCTTCTTGAAGGGAAAGATGTAACTCTGTGAGATGAATTAACAGAACACAGAGCAGTTTCTCAGAAACCTTCTTTCCAGTTTTGAACGGAAGATATTTCCTTTTTCACCATAGCCCTCTATGGGCTTCCAAATATCCCTTTGCCAATTCCAGAAGAACAGCCTTCGGGAAAGGCTTCTTGAAGGGAAAGATGTAACTCTGTGAGATGAATTAACAGAACACAGAGCAGTTTCTCAGAAAGCTTCTTTCCAGTTTTGAACGGAAGATATTTCCTTTTTCAGCATAGCCCTCTAAGGGCTTCAAATATCCCTTTGACAATGCCACAAGAACAGCCTTAGGGAAAGGCTTCTTGAAGGGAAAGATGTAACTCTGTGAGATGAATTAACAGAACACAGAGCAGTTTCTCAGAAAGCTTCTTTTCAGTTTTGAACGGAAGATATTTCCTTTTTCACCATAGCCCTCTATGGGCTTCCAAATATCCCTTTGCCAATTCCACAAGAACAGCCTTCGCGAAAGGCTTCTTGAAGGGAAAGATGTAACTCTGTGAGATGAATTAACAGAACACAGAGCAGTTTCTCAGAAAGCTTCTTTCCAGTTTTGAACGGAAGATATTTCCTTTTTCACCATAGCCCTCTATGGGCTTCCAAATATCCCTTTGCCAATTGCACAAGAACAGCCTTAGCGAAAGGCTTCTTGAAGGGAAAGATGTAACTCTGTGAGATGAATTAACAGAACACGGAGTAGTTTCTCAGAAAGCTTCTTTCCAGTTTTGAACGGAAGATATTTCCTTTTTCACCATAGCCCTCTATGGGCATCCAAATATCCCTTTGCCAATTCCACAAGAACAGCCATAGCGAAAGGCTTCTTGAAGGGAAAGTTGTAAGTCTGTGTGATGAATTAACAGAACACAGAACAGTTTATAAGAAAGCTTCTTTCCAGTTTTGAACGGAAGATATTTCCTTTTTCACCATAGCCCTCTATGGGCTTCCAAATATCACTTTGAAAATTCCACAAGGACAGACTTAGCGAATGGCTTCTTGAAGGGAAAGATGTAACACTGTGAGATATATTAACAGAACACAGAGCAGTTTCTCAGAAAGCTTCTTTCCAGTTTTCAACGGAAGATATTTCCTTTTTCACCATAGCCCTCCCTGGGCTTCCAAATATCCCTTTGCGAATTCCACAAGAACAGCGTTAGCGAAAGGCTTCTTAAAGGGAAAGATGTAACTCTGTGAGATGAAAGAACAGAACACAGAGCAGTTTCTCAGAAAGCTTCTTTCCAGTTTTGAACGGAAGATATTTCCCTTTGCACCATAGCCCTCTATGGGCTTCCAAATATCCCTTTGCCAATTCCACAAGAACAGCCTTATCGAAAGGCTTCTTGAAGGGAAAGATGTAACTCTGTGAGATGAATTAACAGAACACAGAGCAGTTTCTCAGAAAGCTCCTTTCCACTTTTTAACGGAAGATATTTCCTTCTTCACCATAGCCCTCTTTGGGCTTCCAAATATCCCTTTGCCAATTCCACAAGAACAGCCTTAGCGAAAGACTTCTTGAAGGGAAAGATGTAACACTGTGAGATGAATTAACAGAACACAGAGCAGTTTCTCAGAAAGCTTCTTTCCAGTTTTGAACGGAAGATATTTCCTTTTTCACCATAACCCTCTATGGGCTTCGAAATATCCCTTTGCCAATTCCACAAGAATAGCCTTCGCGAAAGGCTTCTTGAAGGGAAAGACGTAACTCTGTGAGATGAATTAACAGAACACAGAGCAGTTTCTCAGAAAGCTTCTTTCCAGTTTGGAACGGAAGATATTTCCTTTTTCACCATAGCCCTCTATGGGCTTCCAAATATCACTTTGCCAATTCCACAAGAACAGCCTTCACGAAAGCCTACTTGAAGGGAAAGATGTAACTCTGTGAGATGAATTAACAGAACACAGAGCAGTTTCTCAGAAAGCTTCTTTCCAGTTTTGAACGGAAGATATTTCCTTTTTCACCACAGCCCTCTATGTGCTTCCTAATATCCCTTTGCCAATTCCACAAGAACAGCCTTAGTGAAAGGCTTCTTGAAGGGAAAGATGTGACTCTGTGAGATGAATTAACAGAACACAGAGCAATTTCTCAGAAAGCTTCTTTCCAGTTTTCAACGGAAGATATTTCCTTTTTCACCATAGCCCTCTATGGGCTTCCAAATATCCCCTTGCCAATTCCACAAGAACAGCCTTAGTGAAAGGCTTCTTGAAGGGAAAGATGTAACTCTGTGAGATGAATTAACAGAACACAGAGCATTTTCTCAGAAAGCTTCTTTCCAGTTTTGAACGGAAGATATTTCCTTTTTCACCGTAGCCCTCTATGGGCTTCCAAATATCCCTTTGCCAATTCCACAAGAACAGCCTTAGCGAAAGGCTTCTTGAAGGGAAAGATGTAACTCTGTGAGATGAATTAACAGAACACAGAGCAGTTTCTCAGAAAGCTTCTTTCCAGTTTTGAACGGAAGATATTTCCTTTTTCACCATAACCCTCTATTTGCTTCCAAATACCCCTTTGCCAATTCCACAAGAACAGCCTTTGCGAAAGGCTTCTTGAAGGGAAAGATGTAACTCTGTGAGATGAATTAACAGAACACAGAGCAGTTTCTCAGAAAGCTTCTTTCCAGTTTTGAACGGAAGATATTTCCTTTTTCACCATAGCCCTCTATGGGCTTCCAAATATCCCTTTGCCAATTCCACAAGAACAGTCTTAGCGCAAGGCTTCTTGAATGGTAAGATGTAACTTTGTGAGATGAATTAACAGAACACAGAGCAGTTTCTCAGAAAGCTTCTTTCCAGTTTTGAACGGAAGATATTTCCTTTTTCACCATAGCCCTCTATGGGCTTCCAAATATCCCTTTGCCGACTCCACAAGAACAGCCTTAGCAAAAGGTTTCTTGAAGGGAAAGATGTAAGTCTGTGAGATGAATTAACAGAACACGGAGCAGTTTCTCCGAAAGCTTCTTTCAAGTTTTGAACGGAAGATATTTCCTTTTTCACCATAGCCCTCTATTGGCTTCCAAATATCCCTTTGCCAATTCCACAAGAACAGCCTTAGCGAAAGGCTTCTTGAAGGGAAAGATGTAACTCAGTGAGATGAATTAACAGAACACATAGCAGTTTCTCAGAAATCTTCTTTATAGTTTTGAACGGAAGATATTTCCTTTTTCACTATAACCCTCTATGGGCTTCCAAATATCCCTTTGCCAATTCCACAAGAACAGCCTTAGCGAAAGGCTTCTTGAAGGGAAAGATGTAACTCTGTGAGATGAATTAACAGAACACAGACCAGTTTCTCAGAAAGCTTCCTTCCAGTTTTGAACCGAAGATATTTCCTTTTTCACCATAGCCCTCTATTGGCTTCCAAATATCCCATTGCCAATTCCACAAGAACAGCCTTAGCGAAAGGCTTCTTGAACGGAAAGATGTAACTCTGTGAGATGAATTAACAGAACACGGAGCAGTTTCTCAGAAAGCTTTTTCCAGTTTTGAACGGAAGATATTTCCTTTTTCAACATAGCCCTCTATGGGCTTCCAAATATACCTTTGCCAATTCCAAAAGAACAGCCTTCGCGATAGGCTTCTTGAAGGGAAAGATGTAACTCTGTGAGATGAATTAACAGAACACAGAGCGGTTTCTCAGAAAGCTTCTTTCCAGGTTTGAACGGAAGATATTTCCTTTTTCACCATAGCCCTCTTTGGGCTTCCAAATATCACTTTGCCAGTTCCACAAGAACAGCCTTAGCGAAAGGCTTCTTGAAGGGAAAGATGTTACTCTGTGAGATGAATTAAGAGAACACGGAGCAGTTTCTCAGAAAGCTTTTTCCAGTTTTGAACGGAAGATATTTCCTTTTTCACCATAGCCCTCTATGGGCTTCCAAATATACCTTTGCCAATTCCACAAGAACAGCCTTCGCGATAGGCTTCTTGAAGGGAAAGATGTAACTCTGTGAGATGAATTAACAGAACACAGAGCAGTTTCTCAGAAAGCTTCTTTCCAGTTTTGAACGGAAGATATTTCCTTTTTCACCATAGCCCTCTATGGGCTTCCAAATATCCCTTTGCCGATTCCACAAGAATAGCCTTAGCGAAAGGCTTCTTGAAGGGAAAGATGTAACTCTTTGAGATGAATTAACAGAACACAGAGCATTTTCTCAGAAAGCTTCTTTCCAGTTTTGAACGGAAGATATTTCCTTTTTCACCATAGCCCTCTATGGGCTTCCAAATATCCCTTTGCCAATTCCACAAGAACAGCCTTAGCGAAAGTCTTCTTGAAGGGAAAGATGTAACTCTGTGAGATGAATTAACAGAACACAGAGCAGTTTCTCAGAAAGCTTCTTTCCAGTTTTGAACAGAAGATACTTCCTTTATCAACCATAACCCTCTAAGGGCTTCCAAATATCCCTTTCCCCATTCCACAAGAACAGCCTTAGCGAAAGGCTTCTAGAAGGGAAAGACGTAACTCTGTGAGATGAATTAACAGAACACGGAGCAGTTTCTCAGAAAGCTTCTTTAGAGTTTTGAACAGAAGATACTTCCTTTATCAACCATAGCCCTCTATGGGCTTCCAAATATCCCTTTGCCAATTCCAGAAGAACAGCCTTAGCGAAAGGCTTCTTGAAGGGAAAGATGTAACTCTGTGAGATGAATTAACAGAACACGGAGCAGTTTCTCAGAAAGCTTCTTTCCAGTTTTGAACGGAAGATATTTCCTTTTTCACCATAACCCTCTATGGGCTTCGAAATATCCCTTTGCCAATTCCACAAGAATAGCCTTCGCGAAAGGCTTCTTGAAGGGAAAGACGTAACTCTGTGAGATGAATTAACAGAACACAGAGCAGTTTCTCAGAAAGCTTCTTTCCAGTTTTGAACGGAAGATATTTCCTTTTTCACCATAGCCCTCTATGGGCTTCCAAATATCACTTTGCCAATTCCACAAGAACAGCCTTCAGGAAAGCCTACTTGAAGGGAAAGATGTAACTCTGTGAGATGAATTAACAGAACACAGAGCAGTTTCTCAGAAAGCTTCTTTCCAGTTTTGAACGGAAGGTATTTCCTTTTTCACCACAGCCCTCTATGGGCTTCCAAATATCCCTTTGCCAATTCCACAAGAACAGCCTTAGTGAAAGGCTTCTTGAAGGGAAAGATGTGACTCTGTGAGATGAATTAACAGAACACAGAGCAATTTCTCAGAAAGCTTCTTTCCAGTTTTCAACGGAAGATATTTCCTTTTTCACCATAGCCCTCTATGGGCTTCCAAATATCCCCTTGCCAATTCCAAAAGAACAGCCTTAGTGAAAGGCTTCTTGAAGGGAAAGATGTAACTCTGTGAGATGAATTAACAGAACACAGAGCATTTTCTCAGAAAGCTTCTTTCCAGTTTTGAACGGAAGATATTTCCTTTTTCACCGTAGCCCTCTATGGGCTTCCAAATATCCCTTTGCCAATTCCACAAGAACAGCCTTAGCGAAAGGCTTCTTGAAGGGAAAGATGTAACTCTGTGAGATGAATTAACAGAACACAGAGCAGTTTCTCAGAAAGCTTCTTTCCAGTTTTCAACGGAAGATATTTCCTTTTTCACCATAACCCTCTATTTGCTTCCAAATACCCCTTTGCCAATTCCACAAGAACAGCCTTTGCGAAAGGCTACTTGAAGGGAAAGATGTAACTCTGTGAGATGAATTAACAGAACACAGAGCAGTTTCTCAGAAAGCTTCTTTCCAGTTTTGAACAGAAGATACTTCCTTTATCAACCATAACCCTCTAAGGGCTTCCAAATATCCCTTTCCCCATTCCACAAGAAGAGCCTTAGCGAAAGGCTTCTAGAAGGGAAAGACGTAACTCTGTGAGATGAATTAACAGAACACGGAGCAGTTTCTCAGAAAGCTTCTTTAGAGTTTTGAACAGAAGATACTTCCTTTATCAACCATAGCCCTCTATGGGCTTCCAAATATCCCCTTGCCAATTCCAGAAGAACAGCCTTAGCGAAAGGCTTCTTGAAGGGAAAGATGTAACTCTGTGAGATGAATTAACAGAACACGGAGCAGTTTCTCAGAAAGCTTCTTTCCAGTTTTGAACGGAAGATATTTCCTTTTTCACCATAACCCTCTATGGGCTTCGAAATATCCCTTTGCCAATTCCACAAGAATAGCCTTCGCGAAAGGCTTCTTGAAGGGAAAGACGTAACTCTGTGAGATGAATTAACAGAACACAGAGCAGTTTCTCAGAAAGCTTCTTTCCAGTTTTGAACGGAAGATATTTCCTTTTTCACCATAGCCCTCTATGGGCTTCCAAATATCACTTTGCCAATTCCACAAGAACAGCCTTCACGAAAGCCTACTTGAAGGGAAAGATGTAACTCTGTGAGATGAATTAACAGAACACAGAGCAGTTTCTCAGAAAGCTTCTTTCCAGTTTTGAACGGAAGATATTTCCTTTTTCACCACAGCCCTCTATGGGCTTCCAAATATCCCTTTGCCAATTCCACAAGAACAGCCTTAGTGAAAGGCTTCTTGAAGGGAAAGATGTGACTCTGTGAGATGAATTAACAGAACACAGAGCAATTTCTCAGAAAGCTTCTTTCCAGTTTTCAACGGAAGATATTTCCTTTTTCACCATAGCCCTCTATGGGCTTCCAAATATCCCCTTGCCAATTCCACAAGAACAGCCTTAGTGAAAGGCTTCTTGAAGGGAAAGATGTAACTCTGTGAGATGAATTAACAGAACACAGAGCATTTTCTCAGAAAGCTTCTTTCCAGTTTTGAACGGAAGATATTTCCTTTTTCACCGTAGCCCTCTATGGGCTTCCAAATATCCCTTTGCCAATTCCACAAGAACAGCCTTAGCGAAAGGCTTCTTGAAGGGAAAGATGTAACTCTGTGAGATGAATTAACAGAACACAGAGCAGTTTCTCAGAAAGCTTCTTTCCAGTTTTGAACGGAAGATATTTCCTTTTTCACCATAACCCTCTATTTGCTTCCAAATACCCCTTTGCCAATTCCACAAGAACAGCCTTTGCGAAAGGCTTCTTGAAGGGAAAGATGTAACTCTGTGAGATGAATTAACAGAACACAGAGCAGTTTCTCAGAAAGCTTCTTTCCAGTTTTGAACGGAAGATATTTCCTTTTTCACCATAGCCCTCTATGGGCTTCCAAATATCCCTTTGCCAATTCCACAAGAACAGCCTTAGCGAAAGGCTTCTTGAAGGGAAAGATGTAACTCTGTGAGATGAATTAACAGAACACAGAGCAGTTTCTCAGAAAGCTTCTTTCCAGTTTTGAACAGAAGATACTTCCTTTATCAACCATAACCCTCTAAGGGCTTCCAAATATCCCTTTCCCCATTCCACAAGAACAGCCTTAGCGAAAGGCTTCTAGAAGGGAAAGACGTAACTCTGTGAGATGAATTAACAGAACACGGAGCAGTTTCTCAGAAAGCTTCTTTAGAGTTTTGAACAGAAGATACTTTCTTTATCAACCATAGCCCTCTATGGGCTTCCAAATATCCCTTTGCCAATTCCAGAAGAACAGCCTTAGCGAAAGGCTTCTTGAAGGGAAAGATGTAACTCTGTGAGATGAATTAACAGAACACGGAGCAGTTTCTCAGAAAGCTTCTTTCCAGTTTTGAACGGAAGATATTTCCTTTTTCACCATAACCCTCTATGGGCTTCGAAATATCCCTTTGCCAATTCCACAAGAATAGCCTTCGCGAAAGGCTTCTTGAAGGGAAAGACGTAACTCTGTGAGATGAATTAACAGAACACAGAGCAGTTTCTCAGAAAGCTTCTTTCCAGTTTTGAACGGAAGATATTTCCTTTTTCACCATAGCCCTCTATGGGCTTCCAAATATCACTTTGCCAATTCCACAAGAACAGCCTTCACGAAAGCCTACTTGAAGGGAAAGATGTAACTCTGTGAGATGAATTAACAGAACACAGAGCAGTTTCTCAGAAAGCTTCTTTCCAGTTTTGAACGGAAGATATTTCCTTTTTCACCACAGCCCTCTATGGGCTTCCAAATATCCCTTTGCCAATTCCACAAGAACAGCCTTAGTGAAAGGCTTCTTGAAGGGAAAGATGTGACTCTGTGAGATGAATTAACAGAACACAGAGCAATTTCTCAGAAAGCTTCTTTCCAGTTTTCAACGGAAGATATTTCCTTTTTCACCATAGCCCTCTATGGGCTTCCAAATATCCCCTTGCCAATTCCACAAGAACAGCCTTAGTGAAAGGCTTCTTGAAGGGAAAGATGTAACTCTGTGAGATGAATTAACAGAACACAGAGCATTTTCTCAGAAAGCTTCTTTCCAGTTTTGAACGGAAGATATTTCCTTTTTCACCGTAGCCCTCTATGGGCTTCCAAATATCCCTTTGCCAATTCCACAAGAACAGCCTTAGCGAAAGGCTTCTTGAAGGGAAAGATGTAACTCTGTGAGATGAATTAACAGAACACAGAGCAGTTTCTCAGAAAGCTTCTTTCCAGTTTTGAACGGAAGATATTTCCTTTTTCACCATAACCCTCTATTTGCTTCCAAATACCCCTTTGCCAATTCCACAAGAACAGCCTTTGCGAAAGGCTACTTGAAGGGAAAGATGTAACTCTGTGAGATGAATTAACAGAACACAGAGCAGTTTCTCAGAAAGCTTCTTTCCAGTTTTGAACAGAAGATACTTCCTTTATCAACCATAACCCTCTAAGGGCTTCCAAATATCCCTTTCCCCATTCCACAAGAACAGCCTTAGCGAAAGGCTTCTAGAAGGGAAAGACGTAACTCTGTGAGATGAATTAACAGAACACGGAGCAGTTTCTCAGAAAGCTTCTTTAGAGTTTTGAACAGAAGATACTTCCTTTATCAACCATAGCCCTCTATGGGCTTCCAAATATCCCTTTGCCAATTCCACAAGAACAGCCTTAGCGAAAGGTTTCCTGAAGGAAAATACGTAACTCTGTGAGATGAATTAACAGAACACAGAGCAGTTTCTCTGAAAGCTTCCTTCCAGTTTTAAACGGAAGATATTTCCTTTTTCACCATAGCCCTCTATTGGCTTCCAAATATCCCTTTCCCAATTCCACAAGAACAGCCTTCGCGAAAGGCTTCTTGAAGGGAAAGATGTAACTCTGTGAGATGAATTAACAGAACACAGAGCAGTTTCTCAGAAACCTTCTTTCCAGTTTTCAACGGAAGATATTTCCTTTTTCACCATAGCCCTCTATGGGCTTCCAAATATCCCTTTGCCAATTCCAGAAGAACAGCCTTCGCGAAAGGCTTCTTGAAGGGAAAGATGTAACTCTGTGAGATGAATTAACAGAACACAGAGCAGTTTCTCAGAAAGCTTCTTTCCAGTTTTGAACGGAAGATATTTCCTTTTTCTGCATAGCCCTCTAAGGGCTTCAAATATCCCTTTGACAATGCCACAAGAACAGCCTTAGGGAAAGGCTTCTTGAAGGGAAAGATGTAACTCTGTGAGATGAATTAACAGAACACAGAGCAGTTTCTCAGAAAGCTTCTTTTCAGTTTTGAACGGAAGATATTTCCTTTTTCACCATAGCCCTCTATGGGCTTCCAAATATCCCTTTGCCAATTCCACAAGAACAGCCTTCGCGAAAGGCTTCTTGAAGGGAAAGATGTAACTCTGTGAGATGAATTAACAGAACACAGAGCAGTTTCTCAGAAAGCTTCTTTCCAGTTTTGAACGGAAGATATTTCCTTTTTCACCATAGCCCTCTATGGGCTTCCAAATATCCCTTTGCCAATTGCACAAGAACAGACTTTGCGAAAGGCTTCTTTAAGGGAAAGATGTAACTCTGTGAGATGAATTAACAGAACACGGAGCAGTTTCTCAGAAAGCTTCTTTCCAGTTTTGAACGGAAGATATTTCCTTTTTCACCATAGCCCTCTATGGGCATCCAAATATCCCTTTGCCAATTCCACAAGAACAGCCATAGCGAAAGGCTTCTTGAAGGGAAAGTTGTAAGTCTGTGTGATGAATTAACAGAACACAGAACAGTTTATAAGAAAGCTTCTTTCCAGTTTTGAACGGAAGATATTTCCTTTTTCACCATAGCCCTCTGTGGGCTTCCAAATATCACTTTGAAAATTCCACAAGGACAGACTTAGCGAATGGCTTCTTGAAGGGAAAGATGTAACACTGTGAGATATATTAACAGAACACAGAGCAGTTTCTCAGAAAGCTTCTTTCCAGTTTTCAAAGGAAGATATTTCCTTTTTCACCATAGCCCTCCCTGGGCTTCCAAATATCCCTTTGCGAATTCCACAAGAACAGCGTTAGCGAAAGGCTTCTTGAAGGGAAAGATGTAACTCTGTGAGATGAAAGAACAGAACACAGAGCAGTTTCTCAGAAAGCTTCTTTCCAGTTTTGAACGGAAGATATTTCCCTTTGCACCATAGCCCTCTATGGGCTTCCAAATATCCCTTTGCCAATTCCACAAGAACAGCCTTATCGAAAGGCTTCTTGAAGGGAAAGATGTAACTCTGTGAGATGAATTAACAGAACACAGAGCAGTTTCTCAGAAAGCTCCTTTCCACTTTTTAACGGAAGATATTTCCTTCTTCACCATAGCCCTCTTTGGGCTTCCAAATATCCCTTTGCCAATTCCACAAGAACAGCCTTAGCGAAAGACTTCTTGAAGGGAAAGATGTAACACTGTGAGATGAATTAACAGAACACAGAGCAGTTTCTCAGAAAGCTTCTTTCCAGTTTTGAACGGAAGATATTTCCTTTTTCACCATAACCCTCTATGGGCTTCGAAATATCCCTTTGCCAATTCCACAAGAATAGCCTTCGCGAAAGGCTTCTTGAAGGGAAAGACGTAACTCTGTGAGATGAATTAACAGAACACAGAGCAGTTTCTCAGAAAGCTTCTTTCCAGTTTTGAACGGAAGATATTTCCTTTTTCACCATAGCCCTCTATGGGCTTCCAAATATCACTTTGCCAATTCCACAAGAACAGCCTTCACGAAAGCCTACTTGAAGGGAAAGATGTAACTCTGTGAGATGAATTAACAGAACACAGAGCAGTTTCTCAGAAAGCTTCTTTCCAGTTTTGAACGGAAGATATTTCCTTTTTCACCACAGCCCTCTATGGGCTTCCAAATATCCCTTTGCCAATTCCACAAGAACAGCCTCAGTGAAAGGCTTCTTGAAGGGAAAGATGTGACTCTGTGAGATGAATTAACAGAACACAGAGCAATTTCTCAGAAAGCTTCTTTCCAGTTTTCAACGGAAGATATTTCCTTTTTCAACATAGCCCTCTATGGGCTTCCAAATATCCCCTTGCCAATTCCACAAGAACAGCCTTAGTGAAAGGCTTCTTGAAGGGAAAGATGTAACTCTGTGAGATGAATTAACAGAACACAGAGCATTTTCTCAGAAAGCTTCTTTCCAGTTTTGAACGGAAGATATTTCCTTTTTCACCATAGCCCTCTATGGGCTTCCAAATATCCCTTTGCCAATTCCACAAGAACAGCCTTAGCGAAAGGCTTCTTGAAGGGAAAGATGTAACTCTGTGAGATGAATTAACAGAACACAGAGCAGTTTCTCAGAAAGCTTCTTTCCAGTTTTGAACGGAAGATACTTCCTTTTTCACCATAACCCTCTATTTGCTTCCAAATACCCCTTTGCCAATTCCACAAGAACAGCCTTTGCGAAAGGCTTCTTGAAGGGAAAGATGTAACTCTGTGAGATGAATTAACAGAACACAGAGCAGTTTCTCAGAAAGCTTCTTTCCAGTTTTGAACGGAAGATATTTCCTTTTTCACCATAGCCCTCTATGGGCTTCCAAATATCCCTTTGCCAATTCCACAAGAACAGTATTAGCGCAAGGCTTCTTGAATGGTAAGATGTAACTTTGTGAGATGAATTAACAGAACACAGAGCAGTTTCTCAGAAAGCTTCTTTCCAGTTTTGAACGGAAGATATTTCCTTTTTCACCATAGCCCTCTATGGGCTTCCAAATATCCCTTTGCCGACTCCACAAGAACAGCCTTAGCAAAAGGTTTCTTGAAGGGAAAGATGTAAGTCTGTGAGATGAATTAACAGAACACGGAGCAGTTTCTCCGAAAGCTTCTTTCAAGTTTTGAACGGAAGATATTTCCTTTTTCACCATAGCCCTCTATTGGCTTCCAAATATCCCTTTGCCAATTCCACAAGAACAGCCTTAGCGAAAGGCTTCTTGAAGGGAAAGATGTAACTCTGTGAGATGAATTAACAGAACACAGAGCAGTTTCTCAGAAAGCTTCTTTCCAGTTTTGAACCGAAGATATTTCCTTTTTCACATAGCCCTCTATGGGCTTCCTAATATCCCTTTGCCAATTCCACAAGAACAGCCTTCGCGAAAAGCTTCTTGAAGGGAAAGATGTAACTCTGTGAGATGAATTAACAGAACACAGAGCAGTTTCTCAGAAAGCTTCTTTCCAGTTTTGAGCGGAAGATATTTCCTTTTTCACCATAGCCCTCTATGGTTTTCCAAATATCCCTTTGCCAATTCCACAAGAACAGCCTTCCCGAAAGGCTTCTTGAAGGGAAAGATGTAACTCAGTGAGATGAATTAACAGAACACATAGCAGTTTCTCAGAAATCTTCTTTATAGTTTTGAACGGAAGATATTTCCTTTTTCACTATAACCCTCTATGGGCTTCTAAATATCCCTTTGCCCATTCCACAAGAACAGCCTTAGCGAAAGGTTTCTAGAAGGGAAAGATGTAACTCTGTGAGATGAATTAACAGAACACAGAGCAGTTTCTCAGAAAGCTTCTTTAGAGTTTTGAACGGAAGATACTTCCTTTATCAACCATAGCCCTCTATGGGCTTCCAAATATCCCTTTGCCAATTCCACAAGAACAGCCTTAGCGAAAGGCTTCTTGAAGGGAAAGATGTAACTCTGTGAGATGAATTAACAGAACACAGACCAGTTTCTCAGAAAGCTTCCTTCCAGTTTTGAACCGAAGATATTTCCTTTTTCACCATAGCCCTCTATTGGCTTCCAAATATCCCATTGCCAATTCCACAAGAACAGCCTTAGCGAAAGGCTTCTTGAACGGAAAGATGTAACTCTGTGAGATGAATTAACAGAACACAGAGCAGTTTCTCAGAAAGCTTTTTCCAGTTTTGAACGGAAGATATTTCCTTTTTCACCATAGCCCTCTATGGGCTTCCAAATATACCTTTGCCAATTCCACAAGAACAGCCTTCGCGATAGGCTTCTTGAAGGGAAAGATGTAACTCTGTGAGATGAATTAACAGAACACAGAGCGGTTTCTCAGAAAGCTTCTTTCCAGGTTTGAACGGAAGATATTTCCTTTTTCACCATAGCCCTCTTTGGGCTTCCAAATATCCCTTTGCCAGTTCCACAAGAACAGCCTTAGCGAAAGGCTTCTTGAAGGGAAAGATGTTACTCTGTGAGATGAATTAAGAGAACACGGAGCAGTTTTTCAGAAAGCTTTTTCCAGTTTTGAACGGAAGATATTTCCTTTTTCACCATAGCCCTCTATGGGCTTCCAAATATACCTTTGCCAATTCCACAAGAACAGCCTTCGCGATAGGCTTCTTGAAGGGAAAGATGTAACTCTGTGAGATGAATTAACAGAACACAGAGCAGTTTCTCAGAAAGCTTCTTTCCAGTTTTGAACGGAAGATATTTCCTTTTTCACCATAGCCCTCTATGGGCTTCCAAATATCCCTTTGCCGATTCCACAAGAATAGCCTTAGCGAAAGGCTTCTTGAAGGGAAAGATGTAACTCTGTGAGATGAATTAACAGAACACAGAGCATTTTCTCAGAAAGCTTCTTTCCAGTTTTGAACGGAAGATATTTCCTTTTTCACCATAGCCCTCTATGGGCTTCCAAATATCCCTTTGCCAATTCCACAAGAACAGCCTTAGCGAAAGGCTTCTTGAAGGGAAAGATGCAACTCTGTGAGATGAATTAACAGAACACAGAGCAGTTTCTCAGAAAGCTTCTTTCCAGTTTTGAACAGAAGATACTTCCTTTATCAACCATAACCCTCTAAGGGCTTCCAAATATCCCTTTCCCCATTCCACAAGAACAGCCTTAGCGAAAGGCTTCTAGAAGGGAAAGACGTAACTCTGTGAGATGAATTAACAGAACACGGAGCAGTTTCTCAGAAAGCTTCTTTAGAGTTTTGAACAGAAGATACTTCCTTTATCAACCATAGCCCTCTATGGGCTTCCAAATATCCCTTTGCCAATTCCAGAAGAACAGCCTTAGCGAAAGGCTTCTTGAAGGGAAAGATGTAACTATGTGAGATGAATTAACAGAACATGGAGCAGTTTCTCAGAAAGGTTTTTCCAGTTTTGAACGGAAGATATTTTCTTTTTCACCATAGCCCTCTCTGGGCTTCCAAATATCCCTTTGCCAATTCCACAAGAACAGCCTTCGCGATAGGCTTCTTGAAGGGAAAGATGTAACTCTGTGAGATGAATTAACAGAACACAGAGCAGTTTCTCAGAAAGCTTCTTTCCAGTTTTGAACGGAAGATATTTCCTTTTTCACCATAGCCCTCTATGGGCTTCCAAATATCCCTTTGCCAATTCCACAAGAACAGCCTTAGCGAAAGGCTTCTTGAAGGGAAAGATGTAACTCTGTGAGATGAATTAACAGAATACAGAGCAGCTTCTCAGAAAACTTCTTTCCAGTTTTGAACGGAAGATATTTCCTTTTTCACCATAACCCTCTATTTGCTTCCAAATACCCCTTTGCCAATTCCACAAGAACAGCCTTAGCGAAAGGCTTCTTGAAGGGAAAGATGTAATTCTGTGAGATGAATTTACAGAACACGGAGCAGTTTCTCAGCAAGCTTCTTTCCAGTTTTCAACGGAAGATATTTCCTTTTTCACGATAGCCCTCTATGGGCTTCCAAATATCCCCTTGCCAATTCCACAAGAACAGCCTTAGCGAAAGGTTTCTTGAAGGGAAAGATGTAACTCTGTGAGATGAATTAACAGAACACGGAGCAGTTTCTCAGAAAGCTTCTTTCCAGTTTTGAACGGAAGATATTTCCTTTTTCACCTTAGCCCTCTATTGGCTTCCAAATATCCCTTTGCCAATTCCACAAGAACAGCCTTAGCGAAAGGCTTCTTGAAGAGAAAGATGTAACTCTGTGAGATGAATTAACAGAACACAGAGCGGTTTTTCAGAAAGCTTCTTTCCAGTTTTGAACGGAAGATATTTCCTTTTTCACCATTGCCCTCTATGGGCTTCCAAATATCCCTTTGACAATTCCACAAGAACAGCCTTAGCGAAAGGCTTCTTGAAGGGAAAGATGTAACTCTGTGAGATGAATTAACAGAACACAGAGCAGTTTCTCAGAAAGCTTCTTTCCAGTTTTGAACCGAAGATATTTCCTTTTTCACATAGCCCTCTATGGGCTTCC
This sequence comes from Chlorocebus sabaeus, assembly GCF_047675955.1. Taxonomy (NCBI): domain Eukaryota; kingdom Metazoa; phylum Chordata; class Mammalia; order Primates; family Cercopithecidae; genus Chlorocebus; species Chlorocebus sabaeus. The sequence goes on from NW_027327715.1 coordinate 1,271,130, forward strand.
TAATATCCCTTTGCCAATTCCACAAGAACAGCCTTCGCGAAAAGCTTCTTGAAGGGAAAGATGTAACTCTGTGAGATGAATTAACAGAACACAGAGCAGTTTCTCAGAAAGCTTCTTTCCAGTTTTGAGTGGAAGATATTTCCTTTTTCACCATAGCCCTCTATGGTTTTCCAAATATCCCTTTGCCAATTCCACAAGAACAGCCTTCCCGAAAGGCTTCTTGAAGGGAAAGATGTAACTCAGTGAGATGAATTAACAGAACACATAGCAGTTTCTCAGAAATCTTCTTTATAGTTTTGAACGGAAGATATTTCCTTTTTCACTATAACCCTCTATGGGCTTCTAAATATCCCTTTGCCCATTCCACAAGAACAGCCTTAGCGAAAGGTTTCTAGAAGGGAAAGATGTAACTCTGTGAGATGAATTAACAGAACACAGAGCAGTTTCTCAGAAAGCTTCTTTAGAGTTTTGAACGGAAGATACTTCCTTTATCAACCATAGCCCTCTATGGGCTTCCAAATATCCCTTTGCCAATTCCACAAGAACAGCCTTAGCGAAAGGCTTCTTGAAGGGAAAGATGTAACTCTGTGAGATGAATTAACAGAACACAGACCAGTTTCTCAGAAAGCTTCCTTCCAGTTTTGAACCGAAGATATTTCCTTTTTCACCATAGCCCTCTATTGGCTTCCAAATATCCCATTGCCAATTCCACAAGAACAGCCTTAGCGAAAGGCTTCTTGAACGGAAAGATGTAACTCTGTGAGATGAATTAACAGAACACGGAGCAGTTTCTCAGAAAGCTTTTTCCAGTTTTGAACGGAAGATATTTCCTTTTTCACCATAGCCCTCTATGGGCTTCCAAATATACCTTTGCCAATTCCACAAGAACAGCCTTCGCGATAGGCTTCTTGAAGGGAAAGATGTAACTCTGTGAGATGAATTAACAGAACACAGAGCGGTTTCTCAGAAAGCTTCTTTCCAGGTTTGAACGGAAGATATTTCCTTTTTCACCATAGCCCTCTTTGGGCTTCCAAATATCCCTTTGCCAGTTCCACAAGAACAGCCTTAGCGAAAGGCTTCTTGAAGGGAAAGATGTTACTCTGTGAGATGAATTAAGAGAACACGGAGCAGTTTTTCAGAAAGCTTTTTCCAGTTTTGAACGGAAGATATTTCCTTTTTCACCATAGCCCTCTATGGGCTTCCAAATATCCCTTTGCCAATTCCAAAAGAACAGCCTTCGCGATAGGCTTCTTGAAGGGAAAGATGTAACTCTGTGAGTTGAATTAACAGAACACAGAGCAGTTTCTCAGAAAGCTTCTTTCCAGTTTTGAACGGAAGATATTTCCTTTTTCACCATAGCCCTCTATGGGCTTCCAAATATCCCTTTGCCGATTCCACAAGAATAGCCTTAGCGAAAGGCTTCTTGAAGGGAAAGATGTAACTCTGTGAGATGAATTAACAGAACACAGAGCATTTTCTCAGAAAGCTTCTTTCCAGTTTTGAACGGAAGATATTTCCTTTTTCACCATAGCCCTCTATGGGCTTCCAAATATCCCTTTGCCAATTCCACAAGAACAGCCTTAGCGAAAGGCTTCTTGAAGGGAAAGATGCAACTCTGTGAGATGAATTAACAGAACACAGAGCAGTTTCTCAGAAAGCTTCTTTCCAGTTTTGAACAGAAGATACTTCCTTTATCAACCATAACCCTCTAAGGGCTTCCAAATATCCCTTTCCCCATTCCACAAGAACAGCCTTAGCGAAAGGCTTCTAGAAGGGAAAGACGTAACTCTGTGAGATGAATTAACAGAACACGGAGCAGTTTCTCAGAAAGCTTCTTTAGAGTTTTGAACAGAAGATACTTCCTTTATCAACCATAGCCCTCTATGGGCTTCCAAATATCCCTTTGCCAATTCCAGAAGAACAGCCTTAGCGAAAGGCTTCTTGAAGGGAAAGATGTAACTATGTGAGATGAATTAACAGAACATGGAGCAGTTTCTCAGAAAGGTTTTTCCAGTTTTGAACGGAAGATATTTTCTTTTTCACCATAGCCCTCTCTGGGCTTCCAAATATCCCTTTGCCAATTCCACAAGAACAGCCTTCGCGATAGGCTTCTTGAAGGGAAAGATGTAACTCTGTGAGATGAATTAACAGAACACAGAGCAGTTTCTCAGAAAGCTTCTTTCCAGTTTTGAACGGAAGATATTTCCTTTTTCACCATAGCCCTCTATGGGCTTCCAAATATCCCTTTGCCAATTCCACAAGAACAGCCTTAGCGAAAGGCTTCTTGAAGGGAAAGATGTAACTCTGTGAGATGAATTAACAGAATACAGAGCAGCTTCTCAGAAAACTTCTTTCCAGTTTTGAACGGAAGATATTTCCTTTTTCACCTTAGCCCTCTATTGGCTTCCAAATATCCCTTTGCCAATTCCACAAGAACAGCCTTAGCGAAAGGCTTCTTGAAGAGAAAGATGTAACTCTGTGAGATGAATTAACAGAACACAGAGCGGTTTTTCAGAAAGCTTCTTTCCAGTTTTGAACGGAAGATATTTCCTTTTTCACCATTGCCCTCTATGGGCTTCCAAATATCCCTTTGCCAATTCCACAAGAACAGCCTTAGTGAAAGGCTTCTTGAAGGGAAATATGTAACTCTGTGAGATGAATTAACAGAACGCAGAGCGGTTTCTCAGAAAGCTTCTTTCAAGTTTTGAACGGAAGTTATTTCCTTTTTCACCATACCCTCTATGGGCTTCCAAATATCCCTTTGCCAATTCCACAAGAACAGCCTTCGCGAAAGGCTTCTTGAAGGGAAGGATGTAACTCTGTGAGATGAATTAACAGAACGCAGAGCAGTTTCTCAGAAAGCTTCTTTCCAGATTTGGACGGAAGTTATTTCCTTTTTCACCATAGCCCTCTATGGTTTTCCAAATATCCCTTTGCCAATTCCACAAGAACAGCCTGGCGAAAGGCTTCTTGAAGGGAAAGATGTAACTCTGTGAGATGAATTAACAGAACACAGAGCTGTTTCTCAGAAAGCTTCTTACCAGTTTTGAACGGAAGATATTTCCTTTTTCACCATAGCCCTCTATGGGTTTCAAAATATCCCTTTGCCAATTCAACAAGAACAGCCTTAGCGAAAGGCTTCTTGAAGGGAAAGATGTAACTCTGTGAGATAAATTAACAGAACACAGAGCCGTTTCTCAGAAAGCTTCTTTCCAGTTTTGAACGGAAGATATTTCCCTTTTCACCATAGCCCTCTATGGGTTTCCAAATATCCCTTTGCCAGTTCCACAAGAACAGCCTTAGCGAAAGGCTTCTTGAAGGGAAAGATGTAACTCTGTGAGATGAATTAACAGAACACGGAGCAGTTTCTCAGAAAGCTTCTTTCCAGTTTTGAACGGAAGATATTTCCTTTTTCACCATAGCCCTCTATGGGCTTCCAAATATCCCCTTGCCAATTCCACAAGAACAGCCTTAGCGAAAGGTTTCTTGAAGGGAAAGATGTAACTCTGTGAGATGAATTAACAGAACACAGAGCAGTTTCTCAGAAAGCTTCTTTCCAGTTTTGAACGGAAGATATTTCCTTTTTCACCATAGCCCTCTATGGGCTTCCAAATATCCCTTTGACAATTCCACAAGAACAGCCTTCGCGAATGGCTTCTTGAAGGGAAAGATGTAACTCTGTGAGAAGAATTAACAGAACACAGACCAGTTTCTCAGAAACCTTCTTTCCAGTTTTGAACGGAAGATATTTCCTTTTTCACCATAGCCCTCTATGGGCTTCCAAATATCCCTTTGCCAATTCCACAAGAACAGCCTTAGCAAAAGGTTTCTTGAAGGGAAAGATGTAACACTGTGAGATGAATTAACAGAACACGGAGCAGTTTCTCAGAAAGCTTCTTTCAAGTTTTGAACGGAAGATATTTCCTTTTTCACCATAGCCCTCTATGGGCTTCCAAATATCCCTTTGCCAATTCCACAAGAACAGCCTTAGTGAAAGGCTTCTTGAAGGGTAAGATGTAACTTTGTGAGATGAATTAACAGAACACAGAGTAGTTTCTCAGAAAGCTTCTTTCCAGTTTTGAACGGAAGATATTTCCTTTTTCACCATAGCCCTCTATGGGCTTCCAAATATCCCTTTGCCAATTCCACAAGAATAGCCTTAGCGAAAGGCTTATTGAAGGGAAAGATGTAACTCTGTGAGATGAATTAACAGAACACAGAGAAGTTTCTCAGAAAGCTTCTTTGAAGTTTTGAACGGAAGTTATTTCCTTTTTAACCATAGCCCTCTATGGGCTTCCAAATATCCCTTTGGGAATTCCACAAGAACAGCCTTAGCGAAAGGTTTCCTGAAGGAAAATACGTAACTCTGTGAGATGAATTAACAGAACACAGAGCAGTTTCTCTGAAAGCTTCCTTCCAGTTTTAAACGGAAGATATTTCCTTTTTCACCATAGCCCTCTATTGGCTTCCAAATATCCCTTTCCCAATTCCACAAGAACAGCCTTCGCGAAAGGCTTCTTGAAGGGAAAGATGTAACTCTGTGAGATGAATTAACAGAACACAGAGCAGTTTCTCAGAAACCTTCTTTCCAGTTTTGAACGGAAGATATTTCCTTTTTCACCATAGCCCTCTATGGGCTTCCAAATATCCCTTTGCCAATTCCAGAAGAACAGCCTTCGGGAAAGGCTTCTTGAAGGGAAAGATGTAACTCTGTGAGATGAATTAACAGAACACAGAGCAGTTTCTCAGAAAGCTTCTTTCCAGTTTTGAACGGAAGATATTTCCTTTTTCAGCATAGCCCTCTAAGGGCTTCAAATATCCCTTTGACAATGCCACAAGAACAGCCTTAGGGAAAGGCTTCTTGAAGGGAAAGATGTAACTCTGTGAGATGAATTAACAGAACACAGAGCAGTTTCTCAGAAAGCTTCTTTTCAGTTTTGAACGGAAGATATTTCCTTTTTCACCATAGCCCTCTATGGGCTTCCAAATATCCCTTTGCCAATTCCACAAGAACAGCCTTCGCGAAAGGCTTCTTGAAGGGAAAGATGTAACTCTGTGAGATGAATTAACAGAACACAGAGCAGTTTCTCAGAAAGCTTCTTTCCAGTTTTGAACGGAAGATATTTCCTTTTTCACCATAGCCCTCTATGGGCTTCCAAATATCCCTTTGCCAATTGCACAAGAACAGCCTTAGCGAAAGGCTTCTTGAAGGGAAAGATGTAACTCTGTGAGATGAATTAACAGAACACGGAGTAGTTTCTCAGAAAGCTTCTTTCCAGTTTTGAACGGAAGATATTTCCTTTTTCACCATAGCCCTCTATGGGCATCCAAATATCCCTTTGCCAATTCCACAAGAACAGCCATAGCGAAAGGCTTCTTGAAGGGAAAGTTGTAAGTCTGTGTGATGAATTAACAGAACACAGAACAGTTTATAAGAAAGCTTCTTTCCAGTTTTGAACGGAAGATATTTCCTTTTTCACCATAGCCCTCTATGGGCTTCCAAATATCACTTTGAAAATTCCACAAGGACAGACTTAGCGAATGGCTTCTTGAAGGGAAAGATGTAACACTGTGAGATATATTAACAGAACACAGAGCAGTTTCTCAGAAAGCTTCTTTCCAGTTTTCAACGGAAGATATTTCCTTTTTCACCATAGCCCTCCCTGGGCTTCCAAATATCCCTTTGCGAATTCCACAAGAACAGCGTTAGCGAAAGGCTTCTTAAAGGGAAAGATGTAACTCTGTGAGATGAAAGAACAGAACACAGAGCAGTTTCTCAGAAAGCTTCTTTCCAGTTTTGAACGGAAGATATTTCCCTTTGCACCATAGCCCTCTATGGGCTTCCAAATATCCCTTTGCCAATTCCACAAGAACAGCCTTATCGAAAGGCTTCTTGAAGGGAAAGATGTAACTCTGTGAGATGAATTAACAGAACACAGAGCAGTTTCTCAGAAAGCTCCTTTCCACTTTTTAACGGAAGATATTTCCTTCTTCACCATAGCCCTCTTTGGGCTTCCAAATATCCCTTTGCCAATTCCACAAGAACAGCCTTAGCGAAAGACTTCTTGAAGGGAAAGATGTAACACTGTGAGATGAATTAACAGAACACAGAGCAGTTTCTCAGAAAGCTTCTTTCCAGTTTTGAACGGAAGATATTTCCTTTTTCACCATAACCCTCTATGGGCTTCGAAATATCCCTTTGCCAATTCCACAAGAATAGACTTCGCGAAAGGCTTCTTGAAGGGAAAGACGTAACTCTGTGAGATGAATTAACAGAACACAGAGCAGTTTCTCAGAAAGCTTCTTTCCAGTTTGGAACGGAAGATATTTCCTTTTTCACCATAGCCCTCTATGGGCTTCCAAATATCACTTTGCCAATTCCACAAGAACAGCCTTCACGAAAGCCTACTTGAAGGGAAAGATGTAACTCTGTGAGATGAATTAACAGAACACAGAGCAGTTTCTCAGAAAGCTTCTTTCCAGTTTTGAACGGAAGATATTTCCTTTTTCACCACAGCCCTCTATGGGCTTCCAAATATCCCTTTGCCAATTCCACAAGAACAGCCTTAGTGAAAGGCTTCTTGAAGGGAAAGATGTGACTCTGTGAGATGAATTAACAGAACACAGAGCAATTTCTCAGAAAGCTTCTTTCCAGTTTTCAACGGAAGATATTTCCTTTTTCACCATAGCCCTCTATTGGCTTCCAAATATCCCTTTGCCAATTCCACAAGAACAGCCTTAGCGAAAGGCTTCTTGAAGGGAAAGATGTAACTCAGTGAGATGAATTAACAGAACACATAGCAGTTTCTCAGAAATCTTCTTTATAGTTTTGAACGGAAGATATTTCCTTTTTCACTATAACCCTCTATGGGCTTCCAAATATCCCTTTGCCAATTCCACAAGAACAGCCTTAGCGAAAGGCTTCTTGAAGGGAAAGATGTAACTCTGTGAGATGAATTAACAGAACACAGACCAGTTTCTCAGAAAGCTTCCTTCCAGTTTTGAACCGAAGATATTTCCTTTTTCACCATAGCCCTCTATTGGCTTCCAAATATCCCATTGCCAATTCCACAAGAACAGCCTTAGCGAAAGGCTTCTTGAACGGAAAGATGTAACTCTGTGAGATGAATTAACAGAACACGGAGCAGTTTCTCAGAAAGCTTTTTCCAGTTTTGAACGGAAGATATTTCCTTTTTCACCATAGCCCTCTATGGGCTTCCAAATATACCTTTGCCAATTCCAAAAGAACAGCCTTCGCGATAGGCTTCTTGAAGGGAAAGATGTAACTCTGTGAGATGAATTAACAGAACACAGAGCGGTTTCTCAGAAAGCTTCTTTCCAGGTTTGAACGGAAGATATTTCCTTTTTCACCATAGCCCTCTTTGGGCTTCCAAATATCCCTTTGCCAGTTCCACAAGAACAGCCTTAGCGAAAGGCTTCTTGAAGGGAAAGATGTTACTCTGTGAGATGAATTAAGAGAACACGGAGCAGTTTCTCAGAAAGCTTTTTCCAGTTTTGAACGGAAGATATTTCCTTTTTCACCATAGCCCTCTATGGGCTTCCAAATATACCTTTGCCAATTCCACAAGAACAGCCTTCGCGATAGGCTTCTTGAAGGGAAAGATGTAACTCTGTGAGATGAATTAACAGAACACAGAGCAGTTTCTCAGAAAGCTTCTTTCCAGTTTTGAACGGAAGATATTTCCTTTTTCACCATAGCCCTCTATGGGCTTCCAAATATCCCTTTGCCGATTCCACAAGAATAGCCTTAGCGAAAGGCTTCTTGAAGGGAAAGATGTAACTCTTTGAGATGAATTAACAGAACACAGAGCATTTTCTCAGAAAGCTTCTTTCCAGTTTTGAACGGAAGATATTTCCTTTTTCACCATAGCCCTCTATGGGCTTCCAAATATCCCTTTGCCAATTCCACAAGAACAGCCTTAGCGAAAGTCTTCTTGAAGGGAAAGATGTAACTCTGTGAGATGAATTAACAGAACACAGAGCAGTTTCTCAGAAAGCTTCTTTCCAGATTTGAACAGAAGATACTTCCTTTATCAACCATAACCCTCTAAGGGCTTCCAAATATCCCTTTCCCCATTCCACAAGAACAGCCTTAGCGAAAGGCTTCTAGAAGGGAAAGACGTAACTCTGTGAGATGAATTAACAGAACACGGAGCAGTTTCTCAGAAAGCTTCTTTAGAGTTTTGAACAGAAGATACTTCCTTTATCAACCATAGCCCTCTATGGGCTTCCAAATATCCCTTTGCCAATTCCAGAAGAACAGCCTTAGCGAAAGGCTTCTTGAAGGGAAAGATGTAACTCTGTGAGATGAATTAACAGAACACGGAGCAGTTTCTCAGAAAGCTTCTTTCCAGTTTTGAACGGAAGATATTTCCTTTTTCACCATAACCCTCTATGGGCTTCGAAATATCCCTTTGCCAATTCCACAAGAATAGCCTTCGCGAAAGGCTTCTTGAAGGGAAAGACGTAACTCTGTGAGATGAATTAACAGAACACAGAGCAGTTTCTCAGAAAGCTTCTTTCCAGTTTTGAACGGAAGATATTTCCTTTTTCACCATAGCCCTCTATGGGCTTCCAAATATCACTTTGCCAATTCCACAAGAACAGCCTTCAGGAAAGCCTACTTGAAGGGAAAGATGTAACTCTGTGAGATGAATTAACAGAACACAGAGCAGTTTCTCAGAAAGCTTCTTTCCAGTTTTGAACGGAAGGTATTTCCTTTTTCACCACAGCCCTCTATGGGCTTCCAAATATCCCTTTGCCAATTCCACAAGAACAGCCTTAGTGAAAGGCTTCTTGAAGGGAAAGATGTGACTCTGTGAGATGAATTAACAGAACACAGAGCAATTTCTCAGAAAGCTTCTTTCCAGTTTTCAACGGAAGATATTTCCTTTTTCACCATAGCCCTCTATGGGCTTCCAAATATCCCCTTGCCAATTCCACAAGAACAGCCTTAGTGAAAGGCTTCTTGAAGGGAAAGATGTAACTCTGTGAGATGAATTAACAGAACACAGAGCATTTTCTCAGAAAGCTTCTTTCCAGTTTTGAACGGAAGATATTTCCTTTTTCACCGTAGCCCTCTATGGGCTTCCAAATATCCCTTTGCCAATTCCACAAGAACAGCCTTAGCGAAAGGCTTCTTGAAGGGAAAGATGTAACTCTGTGAGATGAATTAACAGAACACAGAGCAGTTTCTCAGAAAGCTTCTTTCCAGTTTTCAACGGAAGATATTTCCTTTTTCACCATAACCCTCTATTTGCTTCCAAATACCCCTTTGCCAATTCCACAAGAACAGCCTTTGCGAAAGGCTACTTGAAGGGAAAGATGTAACTCTGTGAGATGAATTAACAGAACACAGAGCAGTTTCTCAGAAAGCTTCTTTCCAGTTTTGAACAGAAGATACTTCCTTTATCAACCATAACCCTCTAAGGGCTTCCAAATATCCCTTTCCCCATTCCACAAGAACAGCCATAGCGAAAGGCTTCTAGAAGGGAAAGACGTAACTCTGTGAGATGAATTAACAGAACACGGAGCAGTTTCTCAGAAAGCTTCTTTAGAGTTTTGAACAGAAGATACTTCCTTTATCAACCATAGCCCTCTATGGGCTTCCAAATATCCCTTTGCCAATTCCAGAAGAACAGCCTTAGCGAAAGGCTTCTTGAAGGGAAAGATGTAACTCTGTGAGATGAATTAACAGAACACGGAGCAGTTTCTCAGAAAGCTTCTTTCCAGTTTTGAACGGAAGATATTTCCTTTTTCACCATAACCCTCTATGGGCTTCGAAATATCCCTTTGCCAATTCCACAAGAATAGCCTTCGCGAAAGGCTTCTTGAAGGGAAAGACGTAACTCTGTGAGATGAATTAACAGAACACAGAGCAGTTTCTCAGAAAGCTTCTTTCCAGTTTTGAACGGAAGATATTTCCTTTTTCACCATAGCCCTCTATGGGCTTCCAAATATCACTTTGCCAATTCCACAAGAACAGCCTTCACGAAAGCCTACTTGAAGGGAAAGATGTAACTCTGTGAGATGAATTAACAGAACACAGAGCAGTTTCTCAGAAAGCTTCTTTCCAGTTTTGAACGGAAGATATTTCCTTTTTCACCACAGCCCTCTATGGGCTTCCAAATATCCCTTTGCCAATTCCACAAGAACAGCCTTAGTGAAAGGCTTCTTGAAGGGAAAGATGTGACTCTGTGAGATGAATTAACAGAACACAGAGCAATTTCTCAGAAAGCTTCTTTCCAGTTTTCAACGGAAGATATTTCCTTTTTCACCATAGCCCTCTATGGGCTTCCAAATATCCCCTTGCCAATTCCACAAGAACAGCCTTAGTGAAAGGCTTCTTGAAGGGAAAGATGTAACTCTGTGAGATGAATTAACAGAACACAGAGCATTTTCTCAGAAAGCTTCTTTCCAGTTTTGAACGGAAGATATTTCCTTTTTCACCGTAGCCCTCTATGGGCTTCCAAATATCCCTTTGCCAATTCCACAAGAACAGCCTTAGCGAAAGGCTTCTTGAAGGGAAAGATGTAACTCTGTGAGATGAATTAACAGAACACAGAGCAGTTTCTCAGAAAGCTTCTTTCCAGTTTTGAACGGAAGATATTTCCTTTTTCACCATAACCCTCTATTTGCTTCCAAATACCCCTTTGCCAATTCCACAAGAACAGCCTTTGCGAAAGGCTTCTTGAAGGGAAAGATGTAACTCTGTGAGATGAATTAACAGAACACAGAGCAGTTTCTCAGAAAGCTTCTTTCCAGTTTTGAACGGAAGATATTTCCTTTTTCACCATAGCCCTCTATGGGCTTCCAAATATCCCTTTGCCAATTCCACAAGAACAGCCTTAGCGAAAGGCTTCTTGAAGGGAAAGATGTAACTCTGTGAGATGAATTAACAGAACACAGAGCAGTTTCTCAGAAAGCTTCTTTCCAGTTTTGAACAGAAGATACTTCCTTTATCAACCATAACCCTCTAAGGGCTTCCAAATATTCCTTTCCCCATTCCACAAGAACAGCCTTAGCGAAAGGCTTCTAGAAGGGAAAGACGTAACTCTGTGAGATGAATTAACAGAACACGGAGCAGTTTCTCAGAAAGCTTCTTTAGAGTTTTGAACAGAAGATACTTTCTTTATCAACCATAGCCCTCTATGGGCTTCCAAATATCCCTTTGCCAATTCCAGAAGAACAGCCTTAGCGAAAGGCTTCTTGAAGGGAAAGATGTAACTCTGTGAGATGAATTAACAGAACACGGAGCAGTTTCTCAGAAAGCTTCTTTCCAGTTTTGAACGGAAGATATTTCCTTTTTCACCATAACCCTCTATGGGCTTCGAAATATCCCTTTGCCAATTCCACAAGAATAGCCTTCGCGAAAGGCTTCTTGAAGGGAAAGACGTAACTCTGTGAGATGAATTAACAGAACACAGAGCAGTTTCTCAGAAAGCTTCTTTCCAGTTTTGAACGGAAGATATTTCCTTTTTCACCATAGCCCTCTATGGGCTTCCAAATATCACTTTGCCAATTCCACAAGAACAGCCTTCACGAAAGCCTACTTGAAGGGAAAGATGTAACTCTGTGAGATGAATTAACAGAACACAGAGCAGTTTCTCAGAAAGCTTCTTTCCAGTTTTGAACGGAAGATATTTCCTTTTTCACCACAGCCCTCTATGGGCTTCCAAATATCCCTTTGCCAATTCCACAAGAACAGCCTTAGTGAAAGGCTTCTTGAAGGGAAAGATGTGACTCTGTGAGATGAATTAACAGAACACAGAGCAATTTCTCAGAAAGCTTCTTTCCAGTTTTCAACGGAAGATATTTCCTTTTTCACCATAGCCCTCTATGGGCTTCCAAATATCCCCTAGCCAATTCCACAAGAACAGCCTTAGTGAAAGGCTTCTTGAAGGGAAAGATGTAACTCTGTGAGATGAATTAACAGAACACAGAGCATTTTCTCAGAAAGCTTCTTTCCAGTTTTGAACGGAAGATATTTCCTTTTTCACCGTAGCCCTCTATGGGCTTCCAAATATCCCTTTGCCAATTCCACAAGAACAGCCTTAGCGAAAGGCTTCTTGAAGGGAAAGATGTAACTCTGTGAGATGAATTAACAGAACACAGAGCAGTTTCTCAGAAAGCTTCTTTCCAGTTTTGAACGGAAGATATTTCCTTTTTCACCATAACCCTCTATTTGCTTCCAAATACCCCTTTGCCAATTCCACAAGAACAGCCTTTGCGAAAGGCTACTTGAAGGGAAAGATGTAACTCTGTGAGATGAATTAACAGAACACAGAGCAGTTTCTCAGAAAGCTTCTTTCCAGTTTTGAACAGAAGATACTTCCTTTATCAACCATAACCCTCTAAGGGCTTCCAAATATCCCTTTCCCCATTCCACAAGAACAGCCTTAGCGAAAGGCTTCTAGAAGGGAAAGACGTAACTCTGTGAGATGAATTAACAGAACACGGAGCAGTTTCTCAGAAAGCTTCTTTAGAGTTTTGAACAGAAGATACTTCCTTTATCAACCATAGCCCTCTATGGGCTTCCAAATATCCCTTTGCCAATTCCAGAAGAACAGCCTTAGCGAAAGGCTTCTTGAAGGGAAAGATGTAACTCTGTGAGATGAATTAACAGAACACGGAGCAGTTTCTCAGAAAGCTTCTTTCCAGTTTTGAACGGAAGATATTTCCTTTTTCACCATAACCCTCTATGGGCTTCGAAATATCCCTTTGCCAATTCCACAAGAATAGCCTTCGCGAAAGGCTTCTTGAAGGGAAAGACGTAACTCTGTGAGATGAATTAACAGAACACAGAGCAGTTTCTCAGAAAGCTTCTTTCCAGTTTTGAACGGAAGATATTTCCTTTTTCACCATAGCCCTCTATGGGCTTCCAAATATCACTTTGCCAATTCCACAAGAACAGCCTTCACGAAAGCCTACTTGAAGGGAAAGATGTAACTCTGTGAGATGAATTAACAGAACACAGAGCAGTTTCTCAGAAAGCTTCTTTCCAGTTTTGAACGGAAGATATTTCCTTTTTCACCACAGCCCTCTATGGGCTTCCAAATATCCCTTTGCCAATTCCACAAGAACAGCCTTAGTGAAAGGCTTCTTGAAGGGAAAGATGTGACTCTGTGAGATGAATTAACAGAACACAGAGCAATTTCTCAGAAAGCTTCTTTCCAGTTTTCAACGGAAGATATTTCCTTTTTCACCATAGCCCTCTATGGGCTTCCAAATATCCCCTAGCCAATTCCACAAGAACAGCCTTAGTGAAAGGCTTCTTGAAGGGAAAGATGTAACTCTGTGAGATGAATTAACAGAACACAGAGCATTTTCTCAGAAAGCTTCTTTCCAGTTTTGAACGGAAGATATTTCCTTTTTCACCGTAGCCCTCTATGGGCTTCCAAATATCCCTTTGCCAATTCCACAAGAACAGCCTTAGCGAAAGGCTTCTTGAAGGGAAAGATGTAACTCTGTGAGATGAATTAACAGAACACAGAGCAGTTTCTCAGAAAGCTTCTTTCCAGTTTTGAACGGAAGATATTTCCTTTTTCACCATAACCCTCTATTTGCTTCCAAATACCCCTTTGCCAATTCCACAAGAACAGCCTTTGCGAAAGGCTACTTGAAGGGAAAGATGTAACTCTGTGAGATGAATTAACAGAACACAGAGCAGTTTCTCAGAAAGCTTCTTTCCAGTTTTGAACAGAAGATACTTCCTTTATCAACCATAACCCTCTAAGGGCTTCCAAATATCCCTTTCCCCATTCCACAAGAACAGCCTTAGCGAAAGGCTTCTAGAAGGGAAAGACGTAACTCTGTGAGATGAATTAACAGAACACGGAGCAGTTTCTCAGAAAGCTTCTTTAGAGTTTTGAACAGAAGATACTTCCTTTATCAACCATAGCCCTCTATGGGCTTCCAAATATCCCTTTGCCAATTCCAGAAGAACAGCCTTAGCGAAAGGCTTCTTGAAGGGAAAGATGTAACTCTGTGAGATGAATTAACAGAACACGGAGCAGTTTCTCAGAAAGCTTCTTTCCAGTTTTGAACGGAAGATATTTCCTTTTTCACCATAACCCTCTATGGGCTTCGAAATATCCCTTTGCCAATTCCACAAGAATAGCCTTCGCGAAAGGCTTCTTGAAGGGAAAGACGTAACTCTGTGAGATGAATTAACAGAACACAGAGCAGTTTCTCAGAAAGCTTCTTTCCAGTTTTGAACGGAAGATATTTCCTTTTTCACCATAGCCCTCTATGGGCTTCCAAATATCACTTTGCCAATTCCACAAGAACAGCCTTCACGAAAGCCTACTTGAAGGGAAAGATGTAACTCTGTGAGATGAATTAACAGAACACAGAGCAGTTTCTCAGAAAGCTTCTTTCCAGTTTTGAACGGAAGATATTTCCTTTTTCACCGTAGCCCTCTATGGGCTTCCAAATATCCCTTTGCCAATTCCACAAGAACAGCCTTAGCGAAAGGCTTCTTGAAGGGAAAGATGTAACTCTGTGAGATGAATTAACAGAACACAGAGCAGTTTCTCAGAAAGCTTCTTTCCAGTTTTGAACGGAAGATATTTCCTTTTTCACCATAACCCTCTATTTGCTTCCAAATACCCCTTTGCCAATTCCACAAGAACAGCCTTTGCGAAAGGCTTCTTGAAGGGAAAGATGTAACTCTGTGAGATGAATTAACAGAACACAGAGCAGTTTCTCAGAAAGCTTCTTTCCAGTTTTGAACGGAAGATATTTCCTTTTTCACCATAGCCCTCTATGGGCTTCCAAATATCCCTTTGCCAATTCCACAAGAACAGCCTTAGCGAAAGGCTTCTTGAAGGGAAAGATGTAACTCTGTGAGATGAATTAACAGAACACAGAGCAGTTTCTCAGAAAGCTTCTTTCCAGTTTTGAACAGAAGATACTTCCTTTATCAACCATAACCCTCTAAGGGCTTCCAAATATTCCTTTCCCCATTCCACAAGAACAGCCTTAGCGAAAGGCTTCTAGAAGGGAAAGACGTAACTCTGTGAGATGAATTAACAGAACACGGAGCAGTTTCTCAGAAAGCTTCTTTAGAGTTTTGAACAGAAGATACTTTCTTTATCAACCATAGCCCTCTATGGGCTTCCAAATATCCCTTTGCCAATTCCAGAAGAACAGCCTTAGCGAAAGGCTTCTTGAAGGGAAAGATGTAACTCTGTGAGATGAATTAACAGAACACGGAGCAGTTTCTCAGAAAGCTTCTTTCCAGTTTTGAACGGAAGATATTTCCTTTTTCACCATAACCCTCTATGGGCTTCGAAATATCCCTTTGCCAATTCCACAAGAATAGCCTTCGCGAAAGGCTTCTTGAAGGGAAAGACGTAACTCTGTGAGATGAATTAACAGAACACAGAGCAGTTTCTCAGAAAGCTTCTTTCCAGTTTTGAACGGAAGATATTTCCTTTTTCACCATAGCCCTCTATGGGCTTCCAAATATCACTTTGCCAATTCCACAAGAACAGCCTTCACGAAAGCCTACTTGAAGGGAAAGATGTAACTCTGTGAGATGAATTAACAGAACACAGAGCAGTTTCTCAGAAAGCTTCTTTCCAGTTTTGAACGGAAGATATTTCCTTTTTCACCACAGCCCTCTATGGGCTTCCAAATATCCCTTTGCCAATTCCACAAGAACAGCCTTAGTGAAAGGCTTCTTGAAGGGAAAGATGTGACTCTGTGAGATGAATTAACAGAACACAGAGCAATTTCTCAGAAAGCTTCTTTCCAGTTTTCAACGGAAGATATTTCCTTTTTCACCATAGCCCTCTATGGGCTTCCAAATATCCCCTAGCCAATTCCACAAGAACAGCCTTAGTGAAAGGCTTCTTGAAGGGAAAGATGTAACTCTGTGAGATGAATTAACAGAACACAGAGCATTTTCTCAGAAAGCTTCTTTCCAGTTTTGAACGGAAGATATTTCCTTTTTCACCATAGCCCTCTATGGGCTTCCAAATATCCCTTTGCCAATTCCACAAGAACAGCCTTAGCGAAAGGCTTCTTGAAGGGAAAGATGTAACTCTGTGAGATGAATTAACAGAACACAGAGCAGTTTCTCAGAAAGCTTCTTTCCAGTTTTGAACGGAAGATATTTCCTTTTTCACCATAACCCTCTATTTGCTTCCAAATACCCCTTTGCCAATTCCACAAGAACAGCCTTTGCGAAAGGCTACTTGAAGGGAAAGATGTAACTCTGTGAGATGAATTAACAGAACACAGAGCAGTTTCTCAGAAAGCTTCTTTCCAGTTTTGAACAGAAGATACTTCCTTTATCAACCATAACCCTCTAAGGGCTTCCAAATATCCCTTTCCCCATTCCACAAGAACAGCCTTAGCGAAAGGCTTCTAGAAGGGAAAGACGTAACTCTGTGAGATGAATTAACAGAACACGGAGCAGTTTCTCAGAAAGCTTCTTTAGAGTTTTGAACAGAAGATACTTCCTTTATCAACCATAGCCCTCTATGGGCTTCCAAATATCCCTTTGCCAATTCCAGAAGAACAGCCTTAGCGAAAGGCTTCTTGAAGGGAAAGATGTAACTCTGTGAGATGAATTAACAGAACACGGAGCAGTTTCTCAGAAAGCTTCTTTCCAGTTTTGAACGGAAGATATTTCCTTTTTCACCATAACCCTCTATGGGCTTCGAAATATCCCTTTGCCAATTCCACAAGAATAGCCTTCGCGAAAGGCTTCTTGAAGGGAAAGACGTAACTCTGTGAGATGAATTAACAGAACACAGAGCAGTTTCTCAGAAAGCTTCTTTCCAGTTTTGAACGGAAGATATTTCCTTTTTCACCATAGCCCTCTATGGGCTTCCAAATATCACTTTGCCAATTCCACAAGAACAGCCTTCACGAAAGCCTACTTGAAGGGAAAGATGTAACTCTGTGAGATGAATTAACAGAACACAGAGCAGTTTCTCAGAAAGCTTCTTTCCAGTTTTGAACGGAAGATATTTCCTTTTTCACCACAGCCCTCTATGGGCTTCCAAATATCCCTTTGCCAATTCCACAAGAACAGCCTTAGTGAAAGGCTTCTTGAAGGGAAAGATGTGACTCTGTGAGATGAATTAACAGAACACAGAGCAATTTCTCAGAAAGCTTCTTTCCAGTTTTCAACGGAAGATATTTCCTTTTTCACCATAGCCCTCTATGGGCTTCCAAATATCCCCTTGCCAATTCCACAAGAACAGCCTTAGTGAAAGGCTTCTTGAAGGGAAAGATGTAACTCTGTGAGATGAATTAACAGAACACAGAGCATTTTCTCAGAAAGCTTCTTTCCAGTTTTGAACGGAAGATATTTCCTTTTTCACCGTAGCCCTCTATGGGCTTCCAAATATCCCTTTGCCAATTCCACAAGAACAGCCTTAGCGAAAGGCTTCTTGAAGGGAAAGATGTAACTCTGTGAGATGAATTAACAGAACACAGAGCAGTTTCTCAGAAAGCTTCTTTCCAGTTTTGAACGGAAGATATTTCCTTTTTCACCATAACCCTCTATTTGCTTCCAAATACCCCTTTGCCAATTCCACAAGAACAGCCTTTGCGAAAGGCTTCTTGAAGGGAAAGATGTAACTCTGTGAGATGAATTAACAGAACACAGAGCAGTTTCTCAGAAAGCTTCTTTCCAGTTTTGAACGGAAGATATTTCCTTTTTCACCATAGCCCTCTATGGGCTTCCAAATATCCCTTTGCCAATTCCACAAGAACAGTCTTAGCGCAAGGCTTCTTGAATGGTAAGATGTAACTTTGTGAGATGAATTAACAGAACACAGAGCAGTTTCTCAGAAAGCTTCTTTCCAGTTTTGAACGGAAGATATTTCCTTTTTCACCATAGCCCTCTATGGGCTTCTAAATATCCCTTTGCCGACTCCACAAGAACAGCCTTAGCAAAAGGTTTCTTGAAGGGAAAGATGTAAGTCTGTGAGATGAATTAACA
Organism: Chlorocebus sabaeus; assembly: GCF_047675955.1. NCBI lineage: Eukaryota > Metazoa > Chordata > Mammalia > Primates > Cercopithecidae > Chlorocebus > Chlorocebus sabaeus. The sequence continues at coordinate 1,289,113 of NW_027327715.1, forward strand.
GAACACGGAGCAGTTTCTCCGAAAGCTTCTTTCAAGTTTTGAACGGAAGATATTTCCTTTTTCACCATAGCCCTCTATTGGCTTCCAAATATCCCTTTGCCAATTCCACAAGAACAGCCTTAGCGAAAGGCTTCTTGAAGGGAAAGATGTAACTCAGTGAGATGAATTAACAGAACACATAGCAGTTTCTCAGAAATCTTCTTTATAGTTTTGAACGGAAGATATTTCCTTTTTCACTAAAACCCTCTATGGGCTTCCAAATATCCCTTTGCCAATTCCACAAGAACAGCCTTAGCGAAAGGCTTCTTGAAGGGAAAGACGTAACTCTGTGAGATGAATTAACAGAACACAGAGCAGTTTCTCAGAAAGCTTCTTTCCAGTTTTGAACGGAAGATATTTCCTTTTTCACCATAGCCCTCTATGGGCTTCCAAATATCACTTTGCCAATTCCACAAGAACAGCCTTCACGAAAGCCTACTTGAAGGGAAAGATGTAACTCTGTGAGATGAATTAACAGAACACAGAGCAGTTTCTCAGAAAGCTTCTTTCCAGTTTTGAACGGAAGATATTTCCTTTTTCACCACAGCCCTCTATGGGCTTCCAAATATCCCTTTGCCAATTCCACAAGAACAGCCTTAGTGAAAGGCTTCTTGAAGGGAAAGATGTGACTCTGTGAGATGAATTAACAGAACACAGAGCAATTTCTCAGAAAGCTTCTTTCCAGTTTTCAACGGAAGATATTTCCTTTTTCACCATAGCCCTCTATGGGCTTCCAAATATCCCCTAGCCAATTCCACAAGAACAGCCTTAGTGAAAGGCTTCTTGAAGGGAAAGATGTAACTCTGTGAGATGAATTAACAGAACACAGAGCATTTTCTCAGAAAGCTTCTTTCCAGTTTTGAACGGAAGATATTTCCTTTTTCACCGTAGCCCTCTATGGGCTTCCAAATATCCCTTTGCCAATTCCACAAGAACAGCCTTAGCGAAAGGCTTCTTGAAGGGAAAGATGTAACTCTGTGAGATGAATTAACAGAACACAGAGCAGTTTCTCAGAAAGCTTCTTTCCAGTTTTGAACGGAAGATATTTCCTTTTTCACCATAACCCTCTATTTGCTTCCAAATACCCCTTTGCCAATTCCACAAGAACAGCCTTTGCGAAAGGCTTCTTGAAGGGAAAGATGTAACTCTGTGAGATGAATTAACAGAACACAGAGCAGTTTCTCAGAAAGCTTCTTTCCAGTTTTGAACAGAAGATACTTCCTTTATCAACCATAACCCTCTAAGGGCTTCCAAATATCCCTTTCCCCATTCCACAAGAACAGCCTTAGCGAAAGGCTTCTAGAAGGGAAAGACGTAACTCTGTGAGATGAATTAACAGAACACGGAGCAGTTTCTCAGAAAGCTTCTTTAGAGTTTTGAACAGAAGATACTTCCTTTATCAACCATAGCCCTCTATGGGCTTCCAAATATCCCTTTGCCAATTCCAGAAGAACAGCCTTAGCGAAAGGCTTCTTGAAGGGAAAGATGTAACTCTGTGAGATGAATTAACAGAACACGGAGCAGTTTCTCAGAAAGCTTCTTTCCAGTTTTGAACGGAAGATATTTCCTTTTTCACCATAACCCTCTATGGGCTTCGAAATATCCCTTTGCCAATTCCACAAGAATAGCCTTCGCGAAAGGCTTCTTGAAGGGAAAGACGTAACTCTGTGAGATGAATTAACAGAACACAGAGCAGTTTCTCAGAAAGCTTCTTTCCAGTTTTGAACGGAAGATATTTCCTTTTTCACCATAGCCCTCTATGGGCTTCCAAATATCACTTTGCCAATTCCACAAGAACAGCCTTCACGAAAGCCTACTTGAAGGGAAAGATGTAACTCTGTGAGATGAATTAACAGAACACAGAGCAGTTTCTCAGAAAGCTTCTTTCCAGTTTTGAACGGAAGATATTTCCTTTTTCACCGTAGCCCTCTATGGGCTTCCAAATATCCCTTTGCCAATTCCACAAGAACAGCCTTAGCGAAAGGCTTCTTGAAGGGAAAGATGTAACTCTGTGAGATGAATTAACAGAACACAGAGCAGTTTCTCAGAAAGCTTCTTTCCAGTTTTGAACGGAAGATATTTCCTTTTTCACCATAACCCTCTATTTGCTTCCAAATACCCCTTTGCCAATTCCACAAGAACAGCCTTTGCGAAAGGCTTCTTGAAGGGAAAGATGTAACTCTGTGAGATGAATTAACAGAACACAGAGCAGTTTCTCAGAAAGCTTCTTTCCAGTTTTGAACGGAAGATATTTCCTTTTTCACCATAGCCCTCTATGGGCTTCCAAATATCCCTTTGCCAATTCCACAAGAACAGCCTTAGCGAAAGGCTTCTTGAAGGGAAAGATGTAACTCTGTGAGATGAATTAACAGAACACAGAGCAGTTTCTCAGAAAGCTTCTTTCCAGTTTTGAACAGAAGATACTTCCTTTATCAACCATAACCCTCTAAGGGCTTCCAAATATTCCTTTCCCCATTCCACAAGAACAGCCTTAGCGAAAGGCTTCTAGAAGGGAAAGACGTAACTCTGTGAGATGAATTAACAGAACACGGAGCAGTTTCTCAGAAAGCTTCTTTAGAGTTTTGAACAGAAGATACTTTCTTTATCAACCATAGCCCTCTATGGGCTTCCAAATATCCCTTTGCCAATTCCAGAAGAACAGCCTTAGCGAAAGGCTTCTTGAAGGGAAAGATGTAACTCTGTGAGATGAATTAACAGAACACGGAGCAGTTTCTCAGAAAGCTTCTTTCCAGTTTTGAACGGAAGATATTTCCTTTTTCACCATAACCCTCTATGGGCTTCGAAATATCCCTTTGCCAATTCCACAAGAATAGCCTTCGCGAAAGGCTTCTTGAAGGGAAAGACGTAACTCTGTGAGATGAATTAACAGAACACAGAGCAGTTTCTCAGAAAGCTTCTTTCCAGTTTTGAACGGAAGATATTTCCTTTTTCACCATAGCCCTCTATGGGCTTCCAAATATCACTTTGCCAATTCCACAAGAACAGCCTTCACGAAAGCCTACTTGAAGGGAAAGATGTAACTCTGTGAGATGAATTAACAGAACACAGAGCAGTTTCTCAGAAAGCTTCTTTCCAGTTTTGAACGGAAGATATTTCCTTTTTCACCACAGCCCTCTATGGGCTTCCAAATATCCCTTTGCCAATTCCACAAGAACAGCCTTAGTGAAAGGCTTCTTGAAGGGAAAGATGTGACTCTGTGAGATGAATTAACAGAACACAGAGCAATTTCTCAGAAAGCTTCTTTCCAGTTTTCAACGGAAGATATTTCCTTTTTCACCATAGCCCTCTATGGGCTTCCAAATATCCCCTAGCCAATTCCACAAGAACAGCCTTAGTGAAAGGCTTCTTGAAGGGAAAGATGTAACTCTGTGAGATGAATTAACAGAACACAGAGCATTTTCTCAGAAAGCTTCTTTCCAGTTTTGAACGGAAGATATTTCCTTTTTCACCGTAGCCCTCTATGGGCTTCCAAATATCCCTTTGCCAATTCCACAAGAACAGCCTTAGCGAAAGGCTTCTTGAAGGGAAAGATGTAACTCTGTGAGATGAATTAACAGAACACAGAGCAGTTTCTCAGAAAGCTTCTTTCCAGTTTTGAACGGAAGATATTTCCTTTTTCACCATAACCCTCTATTTGCTTCCAAATACCCCTTTGCCAATTCCACAAGAACAGCCTTTGCGAAAGGCTACTTGAAGGGAAAGATGTAACTCTGTGAGATGAATTAACAGAACACAGAGCAGTTTCTCAGAAATCTTCTTTCCAGTTTTGAACAGAAGATACTTCCTTTATCAACCATAACCCTCTAAGGGCTTCCAAATATCCCTTTCCCCATTCCACAAGAACAGCCTTAGCGAAAGGCTTCTAGAAGGGAAAGACGTAACTCTGTGAGATGAATTAACAGAACACGGAGCAGTTTCTCAGAAAGCTTCTTTAGAGTTTTGAACAGAAGATACTTCCTTTATCAACCATAGCCCTCTATGGGCTTCCAAATATCCCTTTGCCAATTCCAGAAGAACAGCCTTAGCGAAAGGCTTCTTGAAGGGAAAGATGTAACTCTGTGAGATGAATTAACAGAACACGGAGCAGTTTCTCAGAAAGCTTCTTTCCAGTTTTGAACGGAAGATATTTCCTTTTTCACCATAACCCTCTATGGGCTTCGAAATATCCCTTTGCCAATTCCACAAGAATAGCCTTCGCGAAAGGCTTCTTGAAGGGAAAGACGTAACTCTGTGAGATGAATTAACAGAACACAGAGCAGTTTCTCAGAAAGCTTCTTTCCAGTTTTGAACGGAAGATATTTCCTTTTTCACCATAGCCCTCTATGGGCTTCCAAATATCACTTTGCCAATTCCACAAGAACAGCCTTCACGAAAGCCTACTTGAAGGGAAAGATGTAACTCTGTGAGATGAATTAACAGAACACAGAGCAGTTTCTCAGAAAGCTTCTTTCCAGTTTTGAACGGAAGATATTTCCTTTTTCACCACAGCCCTCTATGGGCTTCCAAATATCCCTTTGCCAATTCCACAAGAACAGCCTTAGTGAAAGGCTTCTTGAAGGGAAAGATGTGACTCTGTGAGATGAATTAACAGAACACAGAGCAATTTCTCAGAAAGCTTCTTTCCAGTTTTCAACGGAAGATATTTCCTTTTTCACCATAGCCCTCTATGGGCTTCCAAATATCCCCTTGCCAATTCCACAAGAACAGCCTTAGTGAAAGGCTTCTTGAAGGGAAAGATGTAACTCTGTGAGATGAATTAACAGAACACAGAGCATTTTCTCAGAAAGCTTCTTTCCAGTTTTGAACGGAAGATATTTCCTTTTTCACCGTAGCCCTCTATGGGCTTCCAAATATCCCTTTGCCAATTCCACAAGAACAGCCTTAGCGAAAGGCTTCTTGAAGGGAAAGATGTAACTCTGTGAGATGAATTAACAGAACACAGAGCAGTTTCTCAGAAAGCTTCTTTCCAGTTTTGAACGGAAGATATTTCCTTTTTCACCATAACCCTCTATTTGCTTCCAAATACCCCTTTGCCAATTCCACAAGAACAGCCTTTGCGAAAGGCTTCTTGAAGGGAAAGGTGTAACTCTGTGAGATGAATTAACAGAACACAGAGCAGTTTCTCAGAAAGCTTCTTTCCAGTTTTGAACGGAAGATATTTCCTTTTTCACCATAGCCCTCTATGGGCTTCCAAATATCCCTTTGCCAATTCCACAAGAACAGTCTTAGCGCAAGGCTTCTTGAATGGTAAGATGTAACTTTGTGAGATGAATTAACAGAACACAGAGCAGTTTCTCAGAAAGCTTCTTTCCAGTTTTGAACGGAAGATATTTCCTTTTTCACCATAGCCCTCTATGGGCTTCTAAATATCCCTTTGCCGACTCCACAAGAACAGCCTTAGCAAAAGGTTTCTTGAAGGGAAAGATGTAAGTCTGTGAGATGAATTAACAGAACACGGAGCAGTTTCTCCGAAAGCTTCTTTCAAGTTTTGAACGGAAGATATTTCCTTTTTCACCATAGCCCTCTATTGGCTTCCAAATATCCCTTTGCCAATTCCACAAGAACAGCCTTAGCGAAAGGCTTCTTGAAGGGAAAGATGTAACTCAGTGAGATGAATTAACAGAACACATAGCAGTTTCTCAGAAATCTTCTTTATAGTTTTGAACGGAAGATATTTCCTTTTTCACTGTAACCCTCTATGGGCTTCCAAATATCCCTTTGCCAATTCCACAAGAACAGCCTTAGCGAAAGGCTTCTTGAAGGGAAAGACGTAACTCTGTGAGATGAATTAACAGAACACAGAGCAGTTTCTCAGAAAGCTTCTTTCCAGTTTTGAACGGAAGATATTTCCTTTTTCACCATAGCCCTCTATGGGCTTCCAAATATCACTTTGCCAATTCCACAAGAACAGCCTTCACGAAAGCCTACTTGAAGGGAAAGATGTAACTCTGTGAGATGAATTAACAGAACACAGAGCAGTTTCTCAGAAAGCTTCTTTCCAGTTTTGAACGGAAGATATTTCCTTTTTCACCACAGCCCTCTATGGGCTTCCAAATATCCCTTTGCCAATTCCACAAGAACAGCCTTAGTGAAAGGCTTCTTGAAGGGAAAGATGTGACTCTGTGAGATGAATTAACAGAACACAGAGCAATTTCTCAGAAAGCTTCTTTCCAGTTTTCAACGGAAGATATTTCCTTTTTCACCATAGCCCTCTATGGGCTTCCAAATATCCCCTAGCCAATTCCACAAGAACAGCCTTAGTGAAAGGCTTCTTGAAGGGAAAGATGTAACTCTGTGAGATGAATTAACAGAACACAGAGCATTTTCTCAGAAAGCTTCTTTCCAGTTTTGAACGGAAGATATTTCCTTTTTCACCGTAGCCCTCTATGGGCTTCCAAATATCCCTTTGCCAATTCCACAAGAACAGCCTTAGCGAAAGGCTTCTTGAAGGGAAAGATGTAACTCTGTGAGATGAATTAACAGAACACAGAGCAGTTTCTCAGAAAGCTTCTTTCCAGTTTTGAACGGAAGATATTTCCTTTTTCACCATAACCCTCTATTTGCTTCCAAATACCCCTTTGCCAATTCCACAAGAACAGCCTTTGCGAAAGGCTTCTTGAAGGGAAAGATGTAACTCTGTGAGATGAATTAACAGAACACAGAGCAGTTTCTCAGAAAGCTTCTTTCCAGTTTTGAACAGAAGATACTTCCTTTATCAACCATAACCCTCTAAGGGCTTCCAAATATCCCTTTCCCCATTCCACAAGAACAGCCTTAGCGAAAGGCTTCTAGAAGGGAAAGACGTAACTCTGTGAGATGAATTCACAGAACACGGAGCAGTTTCTCAGAAAGCTTCTTTAGAGTTTTGAACAGAAGATACTTCCTTTATCAACCATAGCCCTCTATGGGCTTCCAAATATCCCTTTGCCAATTCCAGAAGAACAGCCTTAGCGAAAGGCTTCTTGAAGGGAAAGATGTAACTCTGTGAGATGAATTAACAGAACACGGAGCAGTTTCTCAGAAAGCTTCTTTCCAGTTTTGAACGGAAGATATTTCCTTTTTCACCATAACCCTCTATGGGCTTCGAAATATCCCTTTGCCAATTCCACAAGAATAGCCTTCGCGAAAGGCTTCTTGAAGGGAAAGACGTAACTCTGTGAGATGAATTAACAGAACACAGAGCAGTTTCTCAGAAAGCTTCTTTCCAGTTTTGAACGGAAGATATTTCCTTTTTCACCATAGCCCTCTATGGGCTTCCAAATATCACTTTGCCAATTCCACAAGAACAGCCTTCACGAAAGCCTACTTGAAGGGAAAGATGTAACTCTGTGAGATGAATTAACAGAACACAGAGCAGTTTCTCAGAAAGCTTCTTTCCAGTTTTGAACGGAAGATATTTCCTTTTTCACCACAGCCCTCTATGGGCTTCCAAATATCCCTTTGCCAATTCCACAAGAACAGCCTTAGTGAAAGGCTTCTTGAAGGGAAAGATGTGACTCTGTGAGATGAATTAACAGAACACAGAGCAATTTCTCAGAAAGCTTCTTTCCAGTTTTCAACGGAAGATATTTCCTTTTTCACCATAGCCCTCTATGGGCTTCCAAATATCCCCTTGCCAATTCCACAAGAACAGCCTTAGTGAAAGGCTTCTTGAAGGGAAAGATGTAACTCTGTGAGATGAATTAACAGAACACAGAGCATTTTCTCAGAAAGCTTCTTTCCAGTTTTGAACGGAAGATATTTCCTTTTTCACCGTAGCCCTCTATGGGCTTCCAAATATCCCTTTGCCAATTCCACAAGAACAGCCTTAGCGAAAGGCTTCTTGAAGGGAAAGATGTAACTCTGTGAGATGAATTAACAGAACACAGAGCAGTTTCTCAGAAAGCTTCTTTCCAGTTTTGAACGGAAGATATTTCCTTTTTCACCATAACCCTCTATTTGCTTCCAAATACCCCTTTGCCAATTCCACAAGAACAGCCTTTGCGAAAGGCTTCTTGAAGGGAAAGATGTAACTCTGTGAGATGAATTAACAGAACACAGAGCAGTTTCTCAGAAAGCTTCTTTCCAGTTTTGAACGGAAGATATTTCCTTTTTCACCATAGCCCTCTATGGGCTTCCAAATATCCCTTTGCCAATTCCACAAGAACAGTCTTAGCGCAAGGCTTCTTGAATGGTAAGATGTAACTTTGTGAGATGAATTAACAGAACACAGAGCAGTTTCTCAGAAAGCTTCTTTCCAGTTTTGAACGGAAGATATTTCCTTTTTCACCATAGCCCTCTATGGGCTTCCAAATATCCCTTTGCCGACTCCACAAGAACAGCCTTAGCAAAAGGTTTCTTGAAGGGAAAGATGTAAGTCTGTGAGATGAATTAACAGAACACGGAGCAGTTTCTCCGAAAGCTTCTTTCAAGTTTTGAACGGAAGATATTTCCTTTTTCACCATAGCCCTCTATTGGCTTCCAAATATCCCTTTGCCAATTCCACAAGAACAGCCTTAGCGAAAGGCTTCTTGAAGGGAAAGATGTAACTCAGTGAGATGAATTAACAGAACACATAGCAGTTTCTCAGAAATCTTCTTTATAGTTTTGAACGGAAGATATTTCCTTTTTCACTATAACCCTCTATGGGCTTCCAAATATCCCTTTGCCAATTCCACAAGAACAGCCTTAGCGAAAGGCTTCTTGAAGGGAAAGATGTAACTCTGTGAGATGAATTAACAGAACACAGACCAGTTTCTCAGAAAGCTTCCTTCCAGTTTTGAACCGAAGATATTTCCTTTTTCACCATAGCCCTCTATTGGCTTCCAAATATCCCATTGCCAATTCCACAAGAACAGCCTTAGCGAAAGGCTTCTTGAACGGAAAGATGTAACTCTGTGAGATGAATTAACAGAACACGGAGCAGTTTCTCAGAAAGCTTTTTCCAGTTTTGAACGGAAGATATTTCCTTTTTCACCATAGCCCTCTATGGGCTTCCAAATATACCTTTGCCAATTCCAAAAGAACAGCCTTCGCGATAGGCTTCTTGAAGGGAAAGATGTAACTCTGTGAGATGAATTAACAGAACACAGAGCGGTTTCTCAGAAAGCTTCTTTCCAGGTTTGAACGGAAGATATTTCCTTTTTCACCATAGCCCTCTTTGGGCTTCCAAATATCCCTTTGCCAGTTCCACAAGAACAGCCTTAGCGAAAGGCTTCTTGAAGGGAAAGATGTTACTCTGTGAGATGAATTAAGAGAACACGGAGCAGTTTCTCAGAAAGCTTTTTCCAGTTTTGAACGGAAGATATTTCCTTTTTCACCATAGCCCTCTATGGGCTTCCAAATATACCTTTGCCAATTCCACAAGAACAGCCTTCGCGATAGGCTTCTTGAAGGGAAAGATGTAACTCTGTGAGATGAATTAACAGAACACAGAGCAGTTTCTCAGAAAGCTTCTTTCCAGTTTTGAACGGAAGATATTTCCTTTTTCACCATAGCCCTCTATGGGCTTCGAAATATCCCTTTGCCAATTCCACAAGAATAGCCTTCGCGAAAGGCTTCTTGAAGGGAAAGACGTAACTCTGTGAGATGAATTAACAGAACACAGAGCAGTTTCTCAGAAAGCTTCTTTCCAGTTTTGAACGGAAGATATTTCCTTTTTCACCATAGCCCTCTATGGGCTTCCAAATATCACTTTGCCAATTCCACAAGAACAGCCTTCAGGAAAGCCTACTTGAAGGGAAAGATGTAACTCTGTGAGATGAATTAACAGAACACAGAGCAGTTTCTCAGAAAGCTTCTTTCCAGTTTTGAACGGAAGGTATTTCCTTTTTCACCACAGCCCTCTATGGGCTTCCAAATATCCCTTTGCCAATTCCACAAGAACAGCCTTAGTGAAAGGCTTCTTGAAGGGAAAGATGTGACTCTGTGAGATGAATTAACAGAACACAGAGCAATTTCTCAGAAAGCTTCTTTCCAGTTTTCAACGGAAGATATTTCCTTTTTCACCATAGCCCTCTATGGGCTTCCAAATATCCCCTTGCCAATTCCACAAGAACAGCCTTAGTGAAAGGCTTCTTGAAGGGAAAGATGTAACTCTGTGAGATGAATTAACAGAACACAGAGCATTTTCTCAGAAAGCTTCTTTCCAGTTTTGAACGGAAGATATTTCCTTTTTCACCGTAGCCCTCTATGGGCTTCCAAATATCCCTTTGCCAATTCCACAAGAACAGCCTTAGCGAAAGGCTTCTTGAAGGGAAAGATGTAACTCTGTGAGATGAATTAACAGAACACAGAGCAGTTTCTCAGAAAGCTTCTTTCCAGTTTTCAACGGAAGATATTTCCTTTTTCACCATAACCCTCTATTTGCTTCCAAATACCCCTTTGCCAATTCCACAAGAACAGCCTTTGCGAAAGGCTACTTGAAGGGAAAGATGTAACTCTGTGAGATGAATTAACAGAACACAGAGCAGTTTCTCAGAAAGCTTCTTTCCAGTTTTGAACAGAAGATACTTCCTTTATCAACCATAACCCTCTAAGGGCTTCCAAATATCCCTTTCCCCATTCCACAAGAACAGCCATAGCGAAAGGCTTCTAGAAGGGAAAGACGTAACTCTGTGAGATGAATTAACAGAACACGGAGCAGTTTCTCAGAAAGCTTCTTTAGAGTTTTGAACAGAAGATACTTCCTTTATCAACCATAGCCCTCTATGGGCTTCCAAATATCCCTTTGCCAATTCCAGAAGAACAGCCTTAGCGAAAGGCTTCTTGAAGGGAAAGATGTAACTCTGTGAGATGAATTAACAGAACACGGAGCAGTTTCTCAGAAAGCTTCTTTCCAGTTTTGAACGGAAGATATTTCCTTTTTCACCATAACCCTCTATGGGCTTCGAAATATCCCTTTGCCAATTCCACAAGAATAGCCTTCGCGAAAGGCTTCTTGAAGGGAAAGACGTAACTCTGTGAGATGAATTAACAGAACACAGAGCAGTTTCTCAGAAAGCTTCTTTCCAGTTTTGAACGGAAGATATTTCCTTTTTCACCATAGCCATCTATGGGCTTCCAAATATCACTTTGCCAATTCCACAAGAACAGCCTTCACGAAAGCCTACTTGAAGGGAAAGATGTAACTCTGTGAGATGAATTAACAGAACACAGAGCAGTTTCTCAGAAAGATTCTTTCCAGTTTTGAACGGAAGATATTTCCTTTTTCACCACAGCCCTCTATGGGCTTCCAAATATCCCTTTGCCAATTCCACAAGAACAGCCTTAGTGAAAGGCTTCTTGACGGGAAAGATGTGACTCTGTGAGATGAATTAACAGAACACAGAGCAATTTCTCAGAAAGCTTCTTTCCAGTTTTCAACGGAAGATATTTCCTTTTTCACCATAGCCCTCTATGGGCTTCCAAATATCCCCTTGCCAATTCCACAAGAACAGCCTTAGTGAAAGGCTTCTTGAAGGGAAAGATGTAACTCTGTGAGATGAATTAACAGAACACAGAGCATTTTCTCAGAAAGCTTCTTTCCAGTTTTGAACGGAAGATATTTCCTTTTTCACCGTAGCCCTCTATGGGCTTCCAAATATCCCTTTGCCAATTCCACAAGAACAGCCTTAGCGAAAGGCTTCTTGAAGGGAAAGATGTAACTCTGTGAGATGAATTAACAGAACACAGAGCAGTTTCTCAGAAAGCTTCTTTCCAGTTTTGAACGGAAGATATTTCCTTTTTCACCATAACCCTCTATTTGCTTCCAAATACCCCTTTGCCAATTCCACAAGAACAGCCTTTGCGAAAGGCTTCTTGAAGGGAAAGATGTAACTCTGTGAGATGAATTAACAGAACACAGAGCAGTTTCTCAGAAAGCTTCTTTCCAGTTTTGAACGGAAGATATTTCCTTTTTCACCATAGCCCTCTATGGGCTTCCAAATATCCCTTTGCCAATTCCACAAGAACAGCCTTAGCGAAAGGCTTCTTGAAGGGAAAGATGTAACTCTGTGAGATGAATTAACAGAACACAGAGCAGTTTCTCAGAAAGCTTCTTTCCAGTTTTGAACAGAAGATACTTCCTTTATCAACCATAACCCTCTAAGGGCTTCCAAATATCCCTTTCCCCATTCCACAAGAACAGCCTTAGCGAAAGGCTTCTAGAAGGGAAAGACGTAACTCTGTGAGATGAATTAACAGAACACGGAGCAGTTTCTCAGAAAGCTTCTTTAGAGTTTTGAACAGAAGATACTTTCTTTATCAACCATAGCCCTCTATGGGCTTCCAAATATCCCTTTGCCAATTCCGGAAGAACAGCCTTAGCGAAAGGCTTCTTGAAGGGAAAGATGTAACTCTGTGAGATGAATTAACAGAACACGGAGCAGTTTCTCAGAAAGCTTCTTTCCAGTTTTGAACGGAAGATATTTCCTTTTTCACCATAACCCTCTATGGGCTTCGAAATATCCCTTTGCCAATTCCACAAGAATAGCCTTCGCGAAAGGCTTCTTGAAGGGAAAGACGTAACTCTGTGAGATGAATTAACAGAACACAGAGCAGTTTCTCAGAAAGCTTCTTTCCAGTTTTGAACGGAAGATATTTCCTTTTTCACCATAGCCCTCTATGGGCTTCCAAATATCACTTTGCCAATTCCACAAGAACAGCCTTCACGAAAGCCTACTTGAAGGGAAAGATGTAACTCTGTGAGATGAATTAACAGAACACAGAGCAGTTTCTCAGAAAGCTTCTTTCCAGTTTTGAACGGAAGATATTTCCTTTTTCACCACAGCCCTCTATGGGCTTCCAAATATCCCTTTGCCAATTCCACAAGAACAGCCTTAGTGAAAGGCTTCTTGAAGGGAAAGATGTGACTCTGTGAGATGAATTAACAGAACACAGAGCAATTTCTCAGAAAGCTTCTTTCCAGTTTTCAACGGAAGATATTTCCTTTTTCACCATAGCCCTCTATGGGCTTCCAAATATCCCCTAGCCAATTCCACAAGAACAGCCTTAGTGAAAGGCTTCTTGAAGGGAAAGATGTAACTCTGTGAGATGAATTAACAGAACACAGAGCATTTTCTCAGAAAGCTTCTTTCCAGTTTTGAACGGAAGATATTTCCTTTTTCACCGTAGCCCTCTATGGGCTTCCAAATATCCCTTTGCCAATTCCACAAGAACAGCCTTAGCGAAAGGCTTCTTGAAGGGAAAGATGTAACTCTGTGAGATGAATTAACAGAACACAGAGCAATTTCTCAGAAAGCTTCTTTCCAGTTTTGAACGGAAGATATTTCCTTTTTCACCATAACCCTCTATTTGCTTCCAAATACCCCTTTGCCAATTCCACAAGAACAGCCTTTGCGAAAGGCTACTTGAAGGGAAAGATGTAACTCTGTGAGATGAATTAACAGAACACAGAGCAGTTTCTCAGAAAGCTTCTTTCCAGTTTTGAACAGAAGATACTTCCTTTATCAACCATAACCCTCTAAGGGCTTCCAAATATCCCTTTCCCCATTCCACAAGAACAGCCTTAGCGAAAGGCTTCTAGAAGGGAAAGACGTAACTCTGTGAGATGAATTAACAGAACACGGAGCAGTTTCTCAGAAAGCTTCTTTAGAGTTTTGAACAGAAGATACTTCCTTTATCAACCATAGCCCTCTATGGGCTTCCAAATATCCCTTTGCCAATTCCAGAAGAACAGCCTTAGCGAAAGGCTTCTTGAAGGGAAAGATGTAACTCTGTGAGATGAATTAACAGAACACGGAGCAGTTTCTCAGAAAGCTTCTTTCCAGTTTTGAACGGAAGATATTTCCTTTTTCACCATAACCCTCTATGGGCTTCGAAATATCCCTTTGCCAATTCCACAAGAATAGCCTTCGCGAAAGGCTTCTTGAAGGGAAAGACGTAACTCTGTGAGATGAATTAACAGAACACAGAGCAGTTTCTCAGAAAGCTTCTTTCCAGTTTTGAACGGAAGATATTTCCTTTTTCACCATAGCCCTCTATGGGCTTCCAAATATCACTTTGCCAATTCCACAAGAACAGCCTTCACGAAAGCCTACTTGAAGGGAAAGATGTAACTCTGTGAGATGAATTAACAGAACACAGAGCAGTTTCTCAGAAAGATTCTTTCCAGTTTTGAACGGAAGATATTTCCTTTTTCACCACAGCCCTCTATGGGCTTCCAAATATCCCTTTGCCAATTCCACAAGAACAGCCTTAGTGAAAGGCTTCTTGACGGGAAAGATGTGACTCTGTGAGATGAATTAACAGAACACAGAGCAATTTCTCAGAAAGCTTCTTTCCAGTTTTCAACGGAAGATATTTCCTTTTTCACCATAGCCCTCTATGGGCTTCCAAATATCCCCTTGCCAATTCCACAAGAACAGCCTTAGTGAAAGGCTTCTTGAAGGGAAAGATGTAACTCTGTGAGATGAATTAACAGAACACAGAGCATTTTCTCAGAAAGCTTCTTTCCAGTTTTGAACGGAAGATATTTCCTTTTTCACCGTAGCCCTCTATGGGCTTCCAAATATCCCTTTGCCAATTCCACAAGAACAGCCTTAGCGAAAGGCTTCTTGAAGGGAAAGATGTAACTCTGTGAGATGAATTAACAGAACACAGAGCAGTTTCTCAGAAAGCTTCTTTCCAGTTTTGAACGGAAGATATTTCCTTTTTCACCATAACCCTCTATTTGCTTCCAAATACCCCTTTGCCAATTCCACAAGAACAGCCTTTGCGAAAGGCTTCTTGAAGGGAAAGATGTAACTCTGTGAGATGAATTAACAGAACACAGAGCAGTTTCTCAGAAAGCTTCTTTCCAGTTTTGAACGGAAGATATTTCCTTTTTCACCATAGCCCTCTATGGGCTTCCAAATATCCCTTTGCCAATTCCACAAGAACAGCCTTAGCGAAAGGCTTCTTGAAGGGAAAGATGTAACTCTGTGAGATGAATTAACAGAACACAGAGCAGTTTCTCAGAAAGCTTCTTTCCAGTTTTGAACAGAAGATACTTCCTTTATCAACCATAACCCTCTAAGGGCTTCCAAATATCCCTTTCCCCATTCCACAAGAACAGCCTTAGCGAAAGGCTTCTAGAAGGGAAAGACGTAACTCTGTGAGATGAATTAACAGAACACGGAGCAGTTTCTCAGAAAGCTTCTTTAGAGTTTTGAACAGAAGATACTTTCTTTATCAACCATAGCCCTCTATGGGCTTCCAAATATCCCTTTGCCAATTCCGGAAGAACAGCCTTAGCGAAAGGCTTCTTGAAGGGAAAGATGTAACTCTGTGAGATGAATTAACAGAACACGGAGCAGTTTCTCAGAAAGCTTCTTTCCAGTTTTGAACGGAAGATATTTCCTTTTTCACCATAACCCTCTATGGGCTTCGAAATATCCCTTTGCCAATTCCACAAGAATAGCCTTCGCGAAAGGCTTCTTGAAGGGAAAGACGTAACTCTGTGAGATGAATTAACAGAACACAGAGCAGTTTCTCAGAAAGCTTCTTTCCAGTTTTGAACGGAAGATATTTCCTTTTTCACCATAGCCCTCTATGGGCTTCCAAATATCACTTTGCCAATTCCACAAGAACAGCCTTCACGAAAGCCTACTTGAAGGGAAAGATGTAACTCTGTGAGATGAATTAACAGAACACAGAGCAGTTTCTCAGAAAGCTTCTTTCCAGTTTTGAACGGAAGATATTTCCTTTTTCACCACAGCCCTCTATGGGCTTCCAAATATCCCTTTGCCAATTCCACAAGAACAGCCTTAGTGAAAGGCTTCTTGAAGGGAAAGATGTGACTCTGTGAGATGAATTAACAGAACACAGAGCAATTTCTCAGAAAGCTTCTTTCCAGTTTTCAACGGAAGATATTTCCTTTTTCACCATAGCCCTCTATGGGCTTCCAAATATCCCCTAGCCAATTCCACAAGAACAGCCTTAGTGAAAGGCTTCTTGAAGGGAAAGATGTAACTCTGTGAGATGAATTAACAGAACACAGAGCATTTTCTCAGAAAGCTTCTTTCCAGTTTTGAACGGAAGATATTTCCTTTTTCACCGTAGCCCTCTATGGGCTTCCAAATATCCCTTTGCCAATTCCACAAGAACAGCCTTAGCGAAAGGCTTCTTGAAGGGAAAGATGTAACTCTGTGAGATGAATTAACAGAACACAGAGCAATTTCTCAGAAAGCTTCTTTCCAGTTTTGAACGGAAGATATTTCCTTTTTCACCATAACCCTCTATTTGCTTCCAAATACCCCTTTGCCAATTCCACAAGAACAGCCTTTGCGAAAGGCTACTTGAAGGGAAAGATGTAACTCTGTGAGATGAATTAACAGAACACAGAGCAGTTTCTCAGAAAGCTTCTTTCCAGTTTTGAACAGAAGATACTTCCTTTATCAACCATAACCCTCTAAGGGCTTCCAAATATCCCTTTCCCCATTCCACAAGAACAGCCTTAGCGAAAGGCTTCTAGAAGGGAAAGACGTAACTCTGTGAGATGAATTAACAGAACACGGAGCAGTTTCTCAGAAAGCTTCTTTAGAGTTTTGAACAGAAGATACTTCCTTTATCAACCATAGCCCTCTATGGGCTTCCAAATATCCCTTTGCCAATTCCAGAAGAACAGCCTTAGCGAAAGGCTTCTTGAAGGGAAAGATGTAACTCTGTGAGATGAATTAACAGAACACGGAGCAGTTTCTCAGAAAGCTTCTTTCCAGTTTTGAACGGAAGATATTTCCTTTTTCACCATAACCCTCTATGGGCTTCGAAATATCCCTTTGCCAATTCCACAAGAATAGCCTTCGCGAAAGGCTTCTTGAAGGGAAAGACGTAACTCTGTGAGATGAATTAACAGAACACAGAGCAGTTTCTCAGAAAGCTTCTTTCCAGTTTTGAACGGAAGATATTTCCTTTTTCACCATAGCCCTCTATGGGCTTCCAAATATCACTTTGCCAATTCCACAAGAACAGCCTTCACGAAAGCCTACTTGAAGGGAAAGATGTAACTCTGTGAGATGAATTAACAGAACACAGAGCAGTTTCTCAGAAAGCTTCTTTCCAGTTTTGAACGGAAGATATTTCCTTTTTCACCACAGCCCTCTATGGGCTTCCAAATATCCCTTTGCCAATTCCACAAGAACAGCCTTAGTGAAAGGCTTCTTGAAGGGAAAGATGTGACTCTGTGAGATGAATTAACAGAACACAGAGCAATTTCTCAGAAAGCTTCTTTCCAGTTTTCAACGGAAGATATTTCCTTTTTCACCATAGCCCTCTATGGGCTTCCAAATATCCCCTTGCCAATTCCACAAGAACAGCCTTAGTGAAAGGCTTCTTGAAGGGAAAGATGTAACTCTGTGAGATGAATTAACAGAACACAGAGCATTTTCTCAGAAAGCTTCTTTCCAGTTTTGAACGGAAGATATTTCCTTTTTCACCGTAGCCCTCTATGGGCTTCCAAATATCCCTTTGCCAATTCCACAAGAACAGCCTTAGCGAAAGGCTTCTTGAAGGGAAAGATGTAACTCTGTGAGATGAATTAACAGAACACAGAGCAGTTTCTCAGAAAGCTTCTTTCCAGTTTTGAACGGAAAATATTTCCTTTTTCACCATAACCCTCTATTTGCTTCCAAATACCCCTTTGCCAATTCCACAAGAACAGCCTTTGCGAAAGGCTTCTTGAAGGGAAAGATGTAACTCTGTGAGATGAATTAACAGAACACAGAGCAGTTTCTCAGAAAGCTTCTTTCCAGTTTTGAACGGAAGATATTTCCTTTTTCACCATAGCCCTCTATGGGCTTCCAAATATCCCTTTGCCAATTCCACAAGAACAGTCTTAGCGCAAGGCTTCTTGAATGGTAAGATGTAACTTTGTGAGATGAATTAACAGAACACAGAGCAGTTTCTCAGAAAGCTTCTTTCCAGTTTTGAACGGAAGATATTTCCTTTTTCACCATAGCCCTCTATGGGCTTCCAAATATCCCTTTGCCGACTCCACAAGAACAGCCTTAGCAAAAGGTTTCTTGAAGGGAAAGATGTAAGTCTGTGAGATGAATTAACAGAACACGGAGCAGTTTCTCCGAAAGCTTCTTTCAAGTTTTGAACGGAAGATATTTCCTTTTTCACCATAGCCCTCTATTGGCTTACAAATATCCCTTTGCCAATTCCACAAGAACAGCCTTAGCGAAAGGCTTCTTGAAGGGAAAGATGTAACTCAGTGAGATGAATTAACAGAACACATAGCAGTTTCTCAGAAATCTTCTTTATAGTTTTGAACGGAAGATATTTCCTTTTTCACTATAACCCTCTATGGGCTTCCAAATATCCCTTTGCCCATTCCACAAGAACAGCCTTAGCGAAAGGTTTCTAGAAGGGAAAGATGTAACTCTGTGAGATGAATTAACAGAACACAGAGCAGTTTCTCAGAAAGCTTCTTTAGAGTTTTGAACGGAAGATACTTCCTTTATCAACCATAGCCCGCTATGGGCTTCCAAATATCCCTTTGCCAATTCCACAAGAACAGCCTTAGCGAAAGGCTTCTTGAAGGGAAAGATGTAACTCTGTGAGATGAATTAACAGAACACAGACCAGTTTCTCAGAAAGCTTCCTTCCAGTTTTGAACCGAAGATATTTCCTTTTTCACCATAGCCCTCTATTGGCTTCCAAATATCCCATTGCCAATTCCACAAGAACAGCCTTAGCGAAAGGCTTCTTGAACGGAAAGATGTAACTCTGTGAGATGAATTAACAGAACACGGAGCAGTTTCTCAGAAAGCTTTTTCCAGTTTTGAACGGAAGATATTTCCTTTTTCACCATAGCCCTCTATGGGCTTCCAAATATACCTTTGCCAATTCCAAAAGAACAGCCTTCGCGATAGGCTTCTTGAAGGGAAAGATGTAACTCTGTGAGATGAATTAACAGAACACAGAGCGGTTTCTCAGAAAGCTTCTTTCCAGGTTTGAACGGAAGATATTTCCTTTTTCACCATAGCCCTCTTTGGGCTTCCAAATATCCCTTTGCCAGTTCCACAAGAACAGCCTTAGCGAAAGGCTTCTTGAAGGGAAAGATGTTACTCTGTGAGATGAATTAAGAGAACACGGAGCAGTTTCTCAGAAAGCTTTTTCCAGTTTTGAACGGAAGATATTTCCTTTTTCACCATAGCCCTCTATGGGCTTCCAAATATACCTTTGCCAATTCCACAAGAACAGCCTTCGCGATAGGCTTCTTGAACGGAAAGATGTAACTCTGTGAGATGAATTAACAGAACACAGAGCAGTTTCTCAGAAAGCTTCTTTCCAGTTTTGAACGGAAGATATTTCCTTTTTCACCATAGCCCTCTATGGGCTTCCAAATATCCCTTTGCCGATTCCACAAGAATAGCCTTAGCGAAAGGCTTCTTGAAGGGAAAGATGTAACTCTGTGAGATGAATTAACAGAACACAGAGCATTTTCTCAGAAAGCTTCTTTCCAGTTTTGAACGGAAGATATTTCCTTTTTCACCATAGCCCTCTATGGGCTTCCAAATATCCCTTTGCCAATTCCACAAGAACAGGCTTAGCGAAAGGCTTCTTGAAGGGAAAGATGTAACTCTGTGAGATGAATTAACAGAACACAGAGCAGTTTCTCAGAAAGCTTCTTTCCAGTTTTGAACAGAAGATACTTCCTTTATCAACCATAACCCTCTAAGGGCTTCCAAATATCCCTTTCCCCATTCCACAAGAACAGCCTTAGCGAAAGGCTTCTAGAAGGGAAAGACGTAACTCTGTGAGATGAATTAACAGAACACGGAGCAGTTTCTCAGAAAGCTTCTTTAGAGTTTTGAACAGAAGATACTTCCTTTATCAACCATAGCCCTCTATGGGCTTCCAAATATCCCTTTGCCAATTCCAGAAGAACAGCCTTAGCGAAAGGCTTCTTGAAGGGAAAGATGTAACTCTGTGAGATGAATTAACAGAACACGGAGCAGTTTCTCAGAAAGGTTTTTCCAGTTTTGAACGGAAGATATTTCCTTTTTCACCATAGCCCTCTCTGGGCTTCCAAATATCCCTTTGCCAATTCCACAAGAACAGCCTTCGCGATAGGCTTCTTGAAGGGAAAGATGTAACTCTGTGAGATGAATTAACAGAACACAGAGCAGTTTCTCAGAAAGCTTCTTTCCAGTTTTGAACGGAAGATATTTCCTTTTTCACCATAGCCCTCTATGGGCTTCCAAATATCCCTTTGCCAATTCCACAAGAACAGCCTTAGCGAAAGGCTTCTTGAAGGGAAAGATGTAACTCTGTGAGATGAATTAACAGAATACAGAGCAGCTTCTCAGAAAACTTCTTTCCAGTTTTGAACGGAAGATATTTCCTTTTTCACCATAACCCTCTATTTGCTTCCAAATACCCCTTTGCCAATTCCACAAGAACAGCCTTAGCGAAAGGCTTCTTGAAGGGAAAGATGTAATTCTGTGAGATGAATTAACAGAACACGGAGCAGTTTCTCAGCAAGCTTCTTTCCAGTTTTCAACGGAAGATATTTCCTTTTTCACGATAGCCCTCTATGGGCTTCCAAATATCCCTTTGCCAATTCCACAAGAACAGCCTTAGCGAAAGGCTTCTTGAAGGGAAATATGTAACTCTGTGAGATGAATTAACAGAACGCAGAGCGGTTTCTCAGAAAGCTTCTTTCCAGTTTAGAACGGAAGTTATTTCCTTTTTCACCATACCCTCTATGGGCTTCCAAATATCCCTTTGCCAATTCCACAAGAACAGCCTTCGCGAAAGGCTTCTTGAAGGGAAGGATGTAACTCTGTGAGATGAATTAACAGAACGCAGAGCAGTTTCTCAGAAAGCTTCTTTCCAGATTTGGACGGAAGATATTTCCTTTTTCACCATAGCCCTCTATGGTTTTCCAAATATCCCTTTGCCAATTCCACAAGAACAGCCTGGCGAAAGGCTTCTTGAAGGGAAAGATGTAACTCTGTGAGATGAATTAACAGAACACAGAGCTGTTTCTCAGAAAGCTTCTTACCAGTTTTGAACGGAAGATATTTCCTTTTTCACCATAGCCCTCTATGGGTTTCAAAATATCCCTTTGCCAATTCAACAAGAACAGCCTTAGCGAAAGGCTTCTTGAAGGGAAAGATGTAACTCTGTGAGATAAATTAACAGAAAACAGAGCAGTTTCTCAGAAAGCTTCTTTCCAGTTTTGAACGGAAGATATTTCCCTTTTCACCATAGCCCTCTATGGGTTTCCAAATATCCCTTTGCCAATTCCACAAGAACAGCCTTAGCGAAAGGCTTCTTGAAGGGAAAGATGTAACTCTGTGAGATGAATTAACAGAACACGGAGCTGTTTCTCAGAAAGCTTCTTTCCAGTTTTGAACGGAAGATATTTCCTTTTTCACCATAGCCCTCTATGGGCTTCCAAATATCCCCTTGCCAATTCCACAAGAACAGCCTTAGCGAAAGGTTTCTTGAAGGGAAAGATGTAACTCTGTGAGATGAATTAACAGAACACAGAGCAGTTTCTCAGAAAGCTTCTTTCCAGTTTTGAACGGAAGATATTTCCTTTTTCACCATAGCCCTCTATGGGCTTCCAAATATCCCTTTGCCAATTCCACAAGAACAGCCTTATCGAAATGCTTCTTGAAGGGAAAGATGTAACTCTGTGAGATGAATTAACAGAACACAGAGCAGTTACTCAGAAAGCTTCTTTCCAGTTTTGAACGGAAGATATTTCCTTTTTCACCATAGCCCTGTATGGGCTTCCAAATATCCCTTTGCCAATTCCACAAGAACAGCCTTAGCGAAAGGCTTCTTGAAGGAAAAGATGTAACTCTGTGAGATGAATTAACAGAACACAGAGCAGTTTCTCAGAAAGCTCCTTTCCAGTTTTTAACGGAAGATATTTCCTTTTTCACCATAGCCCTCTTTGGGCTTCCAAATATCCCTTTGCCAATTTCACAACAACAGCCTTAGCGAAAGACTTCTTGAAGGGAAAGATGTAACTCTGTGAGATGAATTATCAGAACACAGAGCAGTTTCTCAGAAAGCTCCTTTCCAGTTTTTAACGGAAGATATTTCCTTTTTCACCATAGCCCTCTTTGGGCTTCCAAATATCCCTTTGCCCATTCCACAAGAACAGCCTTAGCGAAAGGCTTCTAGAAGGGAAAGATGTAACTGTGTGAGATGAATTAACAGAACACAGAGCAGTTTCTCAGAAAGTTTCTTTAGAGTTTTGAACGGAAGATACTTCCTTTATCAACAATAGCCCTCTATGGGCTTCCAAATATCCCTTTGCCAATTCCACAAGAACAGCCTTAGCGAAAGGCTTCTTGAATGGAAAGATGTAACTCTGTGAGATGAATTAACAGAAAACAGAGCAATTTCTCTGAAAGCTTCTTTCCAGTTTTGAACGGAAGATATTTCCTTTTTCACCATTGCCCTCTAAGGGCTTCCAAATATCCCCATGCCAATTCCAGAAGAACAGCCTCAGCGAAAGGTTTCTTGAAGGGAAAGATGTAACTCTGTGAGATGAATTAACAGAACACGGAGCAGTTTCTCAGAAAGCTTCTTTCCAGTTTTGAACGGAAGATATTTCCTTTTTCACCATAGCCCTCTATGGGCTTCCAAATATCCCTTTGCCAATTCCACAAGAAGAGCTCTAGCGAAAGGCTTCTTGAAGGGAAAGATGTAACTCTGTGAGATGAATTAACAGAACACAGAGCAGTTTCTCAGAAAGCTTCTTTCCAGTTTTGAACGGAAGATATTTCCTTTTTCACCATAGCCCTCTATGGGCTTCCAAATATCCCTTTGCCAATTCCACAAGAACAGCCTTAGTGAAAGGCTTCTTGAAGGGTAAGATGTAACTTTGTGAGATGAATTAACAGAACACAGAGTAGTTTCTCAGAAAGCTTCTTTCCAGTTTTGAACGGAAGATATTTCCTTTTTCACCATAGCCCTCTATGGGCTTCCAAATATCCCTTTGCCAATTCCACAAGAATAGCCTTAGCGAAAGGCTTATTGACGGGAAAGATGTAACTCTGTGACATGAATTAACAGAACACAGAGAAGTTTCTCAGAAAGCTTCTTTGAAGTTTTGAACGGAAGTTATTTCCTTTTTAACCATAGCCATCTATGGGCTTCCAAATATCCCTTTGCCAATTCCACAAGAACAGCCTTAGCGAAAGGTTTCCTGAAGGAAAATACGTAACTCTGTGAGATGAATTAACAGAACACAGAGCAGTTTCTCTGAAAGCTTCCTTCCAGTTTTAAACGGAAGATATTTCCTTTTTCACCATAGCCCTCTATTGGCTTCCAAATATCCCTTTCCCAATTCCACAAGAACAGCCTTCGCGAAAGGCTTCTTGAAGGGAAAGATGTAACTCTGTGAGATGAATTAACAGAACACAGAGCAGTTTCTCAGAAACCTTCTTTCCAGTTTTGAACGGAAGATATTTCCTTTTTCACCATAGCCCTCTATGGGCTTCCAAATATCCCTTTGCCAATTCCACAAGAAGAGCCTTCGGGGAAGGCTTCTTGAAGGGAAAGATGTAACTCTGTGAGATGAATTAACAGAACACAGAGCAGTTTCTCAGAAAGCTTCTTTCCAGTTTTGAACGGAAGATATTTCCTTTTTCAGCATAGCCCTCTAAGGGCTTCAAATATCCCTTTGACACTGCCACAAGAACAGCCTTAGGGAAAGGCTTCTTGAAGGGAAAGATGTAACTCTGTGAGATGAATTAACAGAACACGGAGCAGTTTCTCAGAAAGCTTCTTTCCAGTTTTGAACGGAAGATATTTCCTTTTTCACCATAGCCCTCTATGGGCATCCAAATATCCCTTTGCCAATTCCACAAGAACAGCCATAGCGAAAGGCTTCTTGAAGGGAAAGTTGTAAGTCTGTGTGATGAATTAACAGAACAAAGAACAGTTTATAAGAAAGCTTCTTTCCAGTTTTGAACGGAAGATATTTCCTTTTTCACCATAGCCCTCTATGGGCTTCCAAATATCACTTTGAAAATTCCACAAGGACAGACTTAGCGAATGGCTTCTTGAAGGGAAAGATGTAACACTGTGAGATATATTAACAGAACACAGAGCAGTTTCTCAGAAAGCTTCTTTCCAGTTTTCAACGGAAGATATTTCCTTTTTCACCATAACCCTCTATGGGCTTCGAAATATCCCTTTGCCAATTCCACAAGAATAGCCTTCGCGAAAGGCTTCTTGAAGGGAAAGATGTAACTCTGTGAGATGAATTAATAGAACACAGAGCAGTTTCTCAGAAAGCTTCTTTCCAGTATTGAACGGAAGATATTTCCTTTTTCACCATAGCCCTCTATGGGCTTCCAAATATCACTTTGCCAATTCCACAAGAACAGCCTTCACGAAAGCCTACTTGAAGGGAAAGATGTAACTCTGTGAGATGAATTAACAGAACACAGAGCAGTTTCTCAGAAAGCTTCTTTCCAGTTTTGAACGGAAGATATTTCCTTTTTCACCACAGCCCTCTATGGGCTTCCAAATATCCCTTTGCCAATTCCACAAGAACAGCCTTAGTGAAAGGCTTCTTGAAGGGAAAGATGTGACTCTGTGAGATGAATTAACAGAACACAGAGCAATTTCTCAGAAAGCTTCTTTCCAGTTTTCAACGGAAGATATTTCCTTTTTCACCATAGCCCTGTATGGGCTTCCAAATATCCCCTTGCCAATTCCACAAGAACAGCCTTAGTGAAAGGCTTCTTGAAGGGAAAGATGTAACTCTGTGAGATGAATTAACAGAACACAGAGCATTTTCTCAGAAAGCTTCTTTCCAGTTTTGAACGGAAGATATTTTCTTTTTCACCATAGCCCTCTATGGGCTTCCAAACATCCCTTTGCCAATTCCACAAGAACAGCCTTAGCGAAAGGCTTCTTGAAGGGAAAGATGTAACTCTGTGAGATGAATTAACAGAACACAGAGCAGTTTCTCAGCAAGCTTCTTTCCAGTTTTGAACGGAAGATATTTCCTTTTTCACCATAACCCTCTATTTGCTTCCAAATACCCCTTTGCCAATTCCACAAGAACAGCCTTTGCGAAAGGCTTCTTGAAGGGAAAGATGTAACTCTGTGAGATGAATTGACAGAAAACAGAGCAATTTCTCAGAAAGCTTCTTTCCAGTTTTCAACGGAAGATATTTCCTTTTTCACCATTGCCCTCTAAGGGCTTCCAAATATCCCCTTGCCAATTCCAGAAGAACAGCCTTAGCGAAAGGTTTCTTGAAGGGAAAGATGTAACTCTGTGAGATGAATTAACAGAACACGGAGCAGTTTCTCAGAAACCTTCTTTCCAGTTTTGAACGGAAGATATTTCCTTTTTCACCATAGCCCTCTATGGGCTTCCAGATATCCCTTTGCCAATTCCACAAGAAGAGCCTTAGCGAAAGGCTTCTTGAAGGGAAAGATGTAACTCTGTGAGGTGAATTAACAGAACACAGAGCAGTTTCTCAGAAAGCTTCTTTCCAGTTTTGAACGGAAGATATTTCCTTTTTCACCATAGCCCTCTATGGGCTTCCAAATATCCCTTTGCCAATTCCACAAGAACAGCCTTAGCGAAAGGCTTCTTGAAGGGTAAGATGTAACTTTGTGAGATGAATTAACAGAACACAGAGCAGTTTCTCAGAAAGCTTCTTTCCAGTTTTGAACGGAAGATATTTCCTTTTTCACCATAGCCCTCTATGGGCTTCCAAATATCCCTTTGCCAATTCCACAAGAACAGCCTTAGCGAAAGGCTTCTTGAAGGGAAAGATGTAACTCTGTGAGATGAATTAACAGAACACAGAGAAGTTTCTCAGAAAGCTTCTTTGAAGTTTTGAACGGAAGATATTTCTTTTTTAACCATAGCCCTCTATGGGCTTCCAAATATCCCTTTGCCAATTCCACAAGAACAGCCTTAGCGAAAGGTTTCCTGAAGGAAAATATGTAACTCTGTGAGATGAATTAACAGAACACAGAGCAGGTTCTCAGAAAGCTTCTTTCCAGTTTTGAACGGAAGATATTTCCTTTTTCACCATAGCCCTCTATTGGCTTCCAAATATCCCTTTACCAATTCCACAAGAACAGACTTCGCGAAAGGCTTCTTGAAGGGAAAGATGTAACTCTGTGAGATGAATTAACAGAACACAGAGCAGTTTCTCAGAAACCTTCTTTCCAGTTTTGAACGGAAGATACTTCCTTTTTCACCATAGACCTCTATGGGCTTCCAAATATCCCTTTGCCAATTGCACAAGAACAGCCTTACGAAAGGCTTCTTGAAGGGAAAGATGTAACTCTGTGAGATGAATTAACAGAACACAGAGCAGTTTCTCAGAAAGCTTCTTTCCAGTTTTGAACGGAAGATATTTCCTTTTTCACCATAGCCCTCTATGGGCTTCCAAATATCCCTTTGCCAATTCCACAAGAACAGCCTTCGCGAAAGGCTTCTTGAAGGGAAAGTTGTAAGTCTGTGAGATGAATTAACGGAACACAGAGCAGTTTCTCAGAAAGCTTCTTTCCAGTTTTGAACGGAAGATATTTCCTTTTTCACCATAGCCCTCTATGGGCTTCAAATATCCCTTTGACAATGCCACAAGAACAGCCTTAGGGAAAGGCTTCTTGAAGGGAAAGTTGTAAGTCTTGTGATGAATTAACAGAACACAGAACAGTTTATAAGAAAGCTTCTTTCCAGTTTTGAACGGAAGATATTTCCTTTTTCACCATAGCCCTCTATGGGCTTCCAAATATCCCTTTGCCAATTCCACAAGAACAGCCTTATCGAAAGGCTTCTTGAAGGGAAAGATGTAACTCTGTGAGATGAATTAACAAAACACAGAGCAGTTTCTCAGAAAGCTCCTTTCCACTTTTTAACGGAAGATATTTCCTTCTTCACCATAGCCCTCTTTGGGCTTCCAAATATCCCTTTGCCAATTCCACAAGAACAGCCTTAGCGAAAGACTTCTTGAAGGGAAAGATGTAACACTGTGAGATGAATTAACAGAACACAGAGCAGTTTCTCAGAAAGCTTCTTTCCAGTTTTGAACGGAAGATATTTCCTTTTTCACCATAACCCTCTATGGGCTTCGAAATATCCCTTTGCCAATTCCACAAGAATAGCCTTCGCGAAAGGCTTCTTGAAGGGAAAGATGTAACTCTGTGAGATGAATTAACAGAACACAGAGCAGTTTCTCAGAAAGCTTCTTTCCAGTATTGAACGGAAGATATTTCCTTTTTCACCATAGCCCTCTATGGGCTTCCAAATATCACTTTGCCAATTCCACAAGAACAGCCTTCACGAAAGCCTACTTGAAGGGAAAGATGTAACTCTGTGAGATGAATTAACAGAACACAGAGCAGTTTCTCAGAAAGCTTCTTTCCAGTTTTGAATGGAAGATATTTCCTTTTTCACCACAGCCCTCTATGGGCTTCCAAATATCCCTTTGCCAATTCCACAAGAACAGCCTTATTGAAAGGCTTCTTGAAGGGAAAGATGTGACTCTGTGAGATGAATTAACAGAACACAGAGCAATTTCTCAGAAAGCTTCTTTCCAGTTTTCAACGGAAGATATTTCCTTTTTCACCATAGCCCTCTATGGGCTTCCAAATATCCCCTTGCCAATTCCACAAGAACAGCCTTAGTGAAAGGCTTCTTGAAGGGAAAGATGTAACTCTGTGAGATGAATTAACAGAACACAGAGAATTTTCTCAGAAAGCTTCTTTCCAGTTTTGAACGGAAGATATTTCCTTTTTCACCATAGCCCTCTATGGGCTTCCAAATATCCCTTTGCCAATTCCACAAGAACAGCCTTAGCGAAAGGCTTCTTGAAGGGAAAGATGTAACTCTGTGAGATGAATTAACAGAACACAGAGCAGTTTCTCAGAAAGCTTCTTTCCAGTTTTGAACGGAAGATATTTCCTTTTTCACCATAAACCTCTATTTGCTTCCAAATACCCCTTTGCCAATTCCAGAAGAACAGCCTTAGCGAAAGGCTTCTTGAAGGGAAAGATGTAACTCTGTGAGATGAATTGACAGAAAACAGAGCAATTTCTCAGAAAGCTTCTTTCCAGTTTTCAACGGAAGTTATTTCCTTTTTCACCATTGCCCTCTAAGGGCTTCCAAATATCCCCTTGCCAATTCCAGAAGAACAGCCTTAGCGAAAGGTTTCTTGAAGGGAAAGATGTAACTCTGTGAGATGAATTAACAGAACACGGAGCAGTTTCTCAGAAACCTTCTTTCCAGTTTTGAACGGAAGATATTTCCTTTTTCACCATAGCCCTCTATGGGCTTCCAGATATCCCTTTGCCAATTCCACAAGAAGAGCCTTAGCGAAAGGCTTCTTGAAGGGAAAGATGTAACTCTGTGAGATGAATTAACAGAACACAGAGCAGTTTCTCAGAAAGCTTCTTTCCAGTTTTGAACCGAAGATATTTCCTTTTTCAACAGAGCCCTCTATGGGCTTCCAAATATCCCTTTGCCAATTCCACAAGAACAGCCTTAGCGAAAGGCTTCTTGAAGGGTAAGATGTAACTTTGTGAGATGAATTAACAGAACACAGAGAAGTTTCTCAGAAAGCTTCTTTGAAGTTTTGAACGGAAGATATTTCTTTTTTAACCATAGCCCTCTATGGGCTTCCAAATATCCCTTTGCCAATTCCACAAGAACAGCCTTAGCGAAAGGCTTCTTGAAGGGAAAGATGTAACTCTGTGAGATGAATTAACAGAACACAGAGAAGTTTCTCAGAAAGCTTCTTTGAAGTTTTGAACGGAAGATATTTCTTTTTTAACCATAGCCCTCTATGGGCTTCCAAATATCCCTTTGCCAATTCCACAAGAACAGCCTTAGCGAAAGGTTTCCTGAAGGAAAATATGTAACTCTGTGAGATGAATTAACAGAACACAGAGCAGGTTCTCAGAAAGCTTCTTTCCAGTTTTGAACGGAAGATATTTCCTTTTTCACCATAGCCCTCTATTGGCTCCCAAATATCCCTTTCCCAATTCCACAAGAACAGACTTCGCGAAAGGCTTCTTGAAGGGAAAGATGTAACTCTGTGAGATGAATTAACAGAACACACAGCAGTTTCTCAGAAACCTTCTTTCCAGTTTTGAACGGAAGATATTTCCTTTTTCACCATAGACCTCTATGGGCTTCCAAATATCCCTTTGCCAATTGCACAAGAACAGCCTTACGAAAGGCTTCTTGAAGGGAAAGATGTAACTCTGTGAGATGAATTAACAGAACACAGAGCAGTTTCTCAGAAAGCTTCTTTCCAGTTTTGAACGGAAGATATTTCCTTTTTCACCATAGCCCTCTATGGGCTTCCAAATATCCCTTTGCCAATTCCACAAGAACAGCCTTCGCGAAAGGCTTCTTGAAGGGAAAGATGTAACTCTGTGAGATGAATTAACAGAACACGGAGCAGTTTCTCAGAAAGCTTCTTTCCAGTTTCGAACGGAAGATATTTCCTTTTTCACCATAACCCTCTGAGGGCTTCGAAATATTCCTTTGCCAATTCCACAGGAACAGCCTTCGCGAAAGGCTTCTTGAAAGGAAAGATGTAACTCTGTGAGATGAATTAACAAAACACAGAGCAGTTTCTCAGAAAGCTTCTTTCCAGTTTTGAACGGAAGATATTTCCTTTTTCACCATAGCCCTCTATGGGCTTCCAAATATCCCTTTGCCAATTCCACAAGAACAGCCTTCGCGAAAGGCTTCTTGAAGGGAAAGATGTAACTCTGTGAGATGAATTAACAGAACACAGAGCAGTTTCTCAGAAAGGTTCTTTCCAGTTTTGAACGGAAGATATTTCCTTTTTCACCATAGCCCTCTAGGGGCTTCCAAATATCCCTTTGCCAATTGCACAAGAACAGCCTTAGCGAAAGGCTTCTTGAAGGGAAAGATGTAACTCTGTGAGATGAATTAACAGAACACGGAGCAGTTTCTCAGAAAGCTTCTTTCCAGTTTTGAACGGAAGATATTTCCTTTTTCACCATAGCCCTCTATGGGCATCCAAATATCCCTTTGCCAATTCCACAAGAACAGCCATAGCGAAAGGCTTCTTGAAGGGAAATTTGTAAGTCTGTGAGATGAATTAACAGAACACAGAACAGTTTATAAGAAAGCTTCTTTCCAGTTTTGAACGGAAGATATTTCCTTTTTCACCATAGCCCTCTATGGGCTTCCAAATATCCCTTTGCCAATTCCACAAGAACAGCCTTAGCGAAAGGCTTCTTGAAGGAAAAGATGAAACTCTGTGAGATGAATTAACAGAACACAGAGCAGTTTCTCAGAAAGCTCCTTTCCACTTTTGAACGGAAGATATTTCCTTTTTCACCATAGCCCTCTTTGGGCTTCCAAATATCCCTTTGCCAATTCCACAACACCAGCCTTAGCGAAAGACTTCTTGAAGGGAAAGATGTAACTCTGTGAGATGAATTAACAGAACACAGAGCAGTTTCTCAGAAAGCTTCTTTTCAGTTTTGAACGGAAGATATTTCCTTTTTCACCATAGCCCTCAATGGGCTTCCAAATACCCCCTTGCCAATTCCACAAGAACAGCCTTAGCGAAAGGCTTCTTGAAGGGAAAGATGTAACATTGTGAGATGAAATAACAGAACACAGAGCAGTTACTCAGAAAGCTTCTTTCCAGTTTTTAACGGAAGATATTTCCTTTTTCACCATAGCCCTCTAAGGGCTTCCAAATATCCCTTTGCCAATTCCACAAGAACAGGCTTAGCGAAAGGCTTCTTGAAGGAAAAGATGTAACTCTGTGAGATGAATTAACAGAACACAGAGCAGTTTCTCAGAAAGCTCCTTTCCAGTTTTTAACGGAAGATATTTCCTTTTTCACCATAGCCCTCTTTGGGCTTCCAAATATCCCTTTGCCAATTCCACAACACCAGCCTTAGCGAAAGACTTCTTGAAGGGAAAGATGTAACTCTGTGAGATGAATTAACAGAACACAGAGCAGTTTCTCAGAAAGCTTCTTTCCAGTTTTGAACGGAAGATATTTTCTTTTTCACCATAACCCTCTATGGGCTTCGAAATATCCCTTTGCCAATTCCACAAGAACAGCCTTCGCGAAAAGCTTCTTGAAGGGAAAGATGTAACTCTGTGAGATGAATTAACAAAACACAGAGCAGTTTCTCAGAAAGCTTCTTTCCAGTTTTGAACGGAAGATATTTCCTTTTTCACCATAGCCCTCTATGGGCTTCCAAATATCCCTTTGCCACTTCCACAAGAACAGCCTTCGCGAAAGGCTTCTTGAAGGGAAAGATGTAACTCTGTGAGATGAATTAACAGAACACAGAGCAGTTTCTCAGAAAGCTTCTTTCCAGTTTTGAACGGAAGATATTTCCTTTTTCGCCATAGCCCTCTACGGGCTTCCAAATATCCCTTTGACAATGTCACAAGAACAGCCTTAGGGAAAGGCTTCTTGAAGGGAAAGATGTAACTCTGTGAGATGAATTATCAGAACACAGAGCAGTTTCTCAGAAAGCTTCTTTTCAGTTTTGAACGGAAGATATTTCCTTTTTCACCATAGCCCTCTATGGGTTCCAAATATCCCTTTGCCAATTCCACAAGAACAGCCTTCGCGAAAGGCTTCTTGAAGGGAAGGATGTAACTCTGTGAGATGAATTAACAGAACCAAGAGCCGTTTCTCAGAAAGCTTCTTTCCAGTTTTGGACGGAAGATATTTCCTTTTTCACCATAGCCCTCTATGGTTTTCCAAATATCCCTTTGCCAATTGCACAAAAAGAGCCTTAGCGAAAGGCTTCTTGAAGGGAAAGATGTAACTCTGTGAGATGAAATAACAGAACACAGAGCAGTTTCTCAGAAAGCTTCTTTCCAGTTTTGAACGGAAGATATTTCCCTTTGCACCATAGCCCTCTATGGGCTTCCAAATATCCCTTTGCCAATTCCACAGGAACAGCCTTATCGAAAGGCTTCTTGAAGGGAAAGATGTAACTCTGTGAGATGAATTAACAAAACACAGAGCAGTTTCTCAGAAAGCTCCTTTCCACTTTTTAACCTAAGATATTTCCTTCTTCACCATAGCCCTCTTTGGGCTTCCAAATATCCCTTTGCCAATTCCACAAAAACAGCCTTAGCGAAAGACTTCTTGAAGGGAAAGATGTAACACTGTGAGATGAATTAACAGAACACAGAGCAGTTTCTCAGAAAGCTTCTTTCCAGTTTTGAACGGAAGATATTTCCTTTTTCACCATAACCCTCTATGGGCTTCGAAATATCCCTTTGCCAATTCCACAAGAAGAGCCTTCGCGAAAGGCTTCTTGAAGGGAAAGATGTAACTCTGCGAGATGAATTAACAGAACACAGAGCAGTTTCTCAGAAAGCTTCTTTCCAGTTTTGAACGGAAGATATTTCCTTTTTCACCATAGCCCTCTATGGGCTTCCAAATATCCCTTTGACAATGTCACAAGAACAGCCTTAGGGAAAGGCTTCTTGAAGGGAAAGATGTAACTCCGTGAGATGAATTAACAGAACACAGAGCAGTTTTTCAGAAAGCTTCTTTTCAGTTTTGAACGGAAGATATTTCCTTTTTCACCATAGCCCTCTATGGGCTTCCAAATATCCCTTTGCCAATTCCACAAGAACAGCCTTAGGGAAAGGCTTCTTGAAGGGAAAGATGTAACTCTGTGAGATGAATTAACAGAACACAGAGCAGTTTCTCAGAAAGCTTCTTTCCAGTTTTGAGCGGAAGATATTTCCTTTTTCACCATAGCCCTCTATGGGCCTCCAAATATCACTTTGCCAATTGCACAAGAACAGCCTTCACGAAAGGCTACTTGAAGGGAAAGATGTAACTCTGTGAGATGAATTAACAGAACACAGAGCAGTTTCTCAGAAAGCTTCTTTCCAGTTTTGAACGGAAGATATTTCCTTTTTCACCATAGCCCTCTATGGGCTTCCAAATATCCCTTTGCCAATTCCACAAGAACAGCCTTAGGGAAAGGCTTCTTGAAGGGAAAGATGTGACTCTGTGAGATGAATTAACAGAACACAGAGCAATTTCTCAGAAAGCTTCTTTCCAGTTTTCAACGGAAGATATTTCCTTTTTCACCATAGCCCTCTATGGGCTTCCAAATATCCCCTTTCCAATTCCACAAGAACAGCCTTAGTGAAAGGTTTCTTGAAGGAAAAGATGTAACTCTGTGAGATGAATTAACAGAACACGGAGCAGTTTCTCAGAAAGCTTCTTTCCAGTTTTTAACTCAAGATATTTCCTTCTTCACCTTAGCCCTCTATGGGCTTCCAAATATCCCTTTGCCAATTCCACAAGAACAGCCTTAGCGAAAGGCTTCTTGAAGGGAAAGATGTAACTCTGTGAGATGAATTAACAGAACACAGAGCGGTTTCTCAGAAAGCTTCTTTCCAGTTTTGAACAGAAGTTATTACCTTTTTCACCATACCCTCTATGGGCTTCCAAATATCCCTTTGCCAATTCCACAAGAACAGCCTTCGCGAAAGGCTTCTTGAAGGGAAGGATGTAACTCTGTGAGATGAATTAACAGAACGCAGAGCCGTTTCTCAGAAAGCTTCTTTCCAGTTTTGGACGGAAGATATTTCCTTTTTCACCATACCCCTCTATGGTTTTCCAAATATCCCTTGGCCAATTCCACAAGAACAGCCTTCGCGAAAGGCTTCTTGAAGGGAAAGATGTAACTCTGTGAGATGAATTAACAGAACACAGAGCAGTTTCTCAGAAAGCTTCTTTCCAGTTTTGAACGGAAGATATTTCCTTTTTCAGCATAGCCCTCTAAGGGCTTCAAATATCCCTTTGACAATGCCACAAGAACAGCCTTAGGTAAAGGCTTCTTGAAGGGAAAGATGTAACTCTGTGAGATGAATTAACAGAACACAGAGCAGTTTCTCAGACAGCTTCTTTTCAGTTTTGAACGGAAGATATTTCCTTTTTCACCATAGCCCTCTATGGGCTTCCAAATATCCCTTTGCCAATTCCACAAGAACAGCCTTCGCGAAAGGCTTCTTGAAGGGAAAGATGTAACTCTGTGAGATGAATTAACAGAACACGGAGCAGTTTCTCAGAAAGCTTCTTTCCAGTTTTGAACGGAAGATATTTCCTTTTTCACCATAGCCCTCTATGGGCTTCGAAATATCCCTTTGCCAATTGCACAAGAACAGCCTTAGCGGAAGGCTTCTTGAAGGGAACAATGTAACTCTGTGAGATGAATTAACAGGACACGGAGCAGTTTCTCAGAAAGCTTCTTTCCAGTTGAACGGAAGATATTTCCTTTTTCACCATAGCCCTCTAAGGGCATCCAAATATCCCTTTGCCAATTCCACAAGAACAGCCATAGCGAAAGGCTTCTTGAAGGGAAAGTTGTAAGTCTGTGAGATGAATTAACAGAACACAGAACAGTTTATAAGAAAGCTTCTTTCCAGTTTTGAACGGAAGATATTTCCTTTTTCACCATAGCCCTCTATGGGCTTCCAAATATCCCTTTGCCAATTGCACAAGAACAGCCTTAGCGAAAGGCTTCTTGAAGGGAAAGATGTAACTCTGTGAGATGAATTAACAGAACACGGAGCAGTTTCTCAGAAAGCTTCTTTCCAGTTTTGAACGGAAGATATTTCCTTTTTCACCATAGCCCTCTATGGGCATCCAAATATCCCTTTGCCTATTCCACAAGAACAGCCATAGCTAAAGGCTTCTTGAAGGGAAAGTTGTAAGTCTGTGAGATGAATTAACAGAACACAGAACAGTTTATAAGAAAGCTTCTTTCCAGTTTTGAACGGAAGATATTTCCTTTTTCACCATAGCCCTCTATGGGCTTCCAAATATCACTTTGGAAATTCCACAAGGACAGACTTAGCGAATGGCTTCTTGAAGGGAAAGATGTAACTCTGTGAGATATATTAAGAGAACACAGAGCAGTTTCTCAGAAAGCTTCTTTCCAGTTTTGAACGGAAGATATTTCCTTTTTCACCATAGCCCTCCCTGGGCTTCCAAATATCCCTTTGCGAATTCCACAAGAACAGCGTTAGCGAAAGGCTTCTTGAAGGGAAAGATGTAACTCTGTGAGATGAAATAACAGAACACAGAGCAGTTTCTCAGAAAGCTTCTTTCCAGTTTTGAAAGGAAGATATTTCCCTTTGCACCATAGCCCTCTATGGGCTTCCAAATATCCCTTTGCCAATTCCACAAGAACAGCCTTATCGAAAGGCTTCTTGAAGGGAAAGATGTAACTCTGTGAGATGAATTAACAAAACACAGAGCAGTTTCTCAGAAAGCTCCTTTCCACTTTTTAACCTAAGATATTTCCTTCTTCACCATAGCCCTCTTTGGGCTTCCAAATATCCCTTTGCCAATTCCACAAGAACAGCCTTACCGAAAGACTTCTTGAAGGGACAGATGTAACACTGTGAGATGAATTAACAGAACACAGAGCAGTTTCTCAGAAAGCTTCTTTCCAGTTTTGAACGGAAGATATTTCCTTTTTCACCATAACCCTCTATGGGCTTCGAAATATCCCTTTGCCAATTCCACAAGAATAGCCTTCGCGAAAGGCTTCTTGAATGGAAAGATGTAACTCTGCGATATGAATTAACAGAACACAGAGCAGTTTCTCAGAAAGCTTCTTTCCAGTTTTGAACCGAAGATATTTCCTTTTTCACCATAGCCCTCTATGGGCTTCCAAATATCCCTTTGACAATGTCACAAGAACAGCCTTAGGGAAAGGCTTCTTGAAGGGAAAGATGTAACTCCGTGAGATGAATTAACAGAACACAGAGCAGTTTTTCAGAAAGTTTCTTTTCAGTTTTGAACGGAAGATATTTCCTTTTTCACCATAGCCCTCTATGGGCTTCCAAATATCCCTTTGCCAATTCCACAAGAACAGCCTTAGGGAAAGGCTTCTTGAAGGGAAAGATGTAACTCTGTGAGATGAATTAACAGAACACAGAGCACTTTCTCAGAAAGCTTCTTTCCAGTTTTGAGCGGAAGATATTTCCTTTTTCACCATAGCCCTCTATGGGCCTCCAAATATCACTTTGCCAATTGCACAAGAACAGCCTTCACGAAAGGCTACTTGAAGGGAAAGATGTAACTCTGTGAGATGAATTAACAGAACACAGAGCAGTTTCTCAGAAAGCTTCTTTCCAGTTTTGAACGGAAGATATTTCCTTTTTCACCATAGCCCTCTATGGGCTTCCAAATATCCCTTTGCCAATTCCACAAGAACAGCCTTAGGGAAAGGCTTCTTGAAGGGAAAGATGTGACTCTGTGAGATGAATTAACAGAACACAGAGCAATTTCTCAGAAAGCTTCTTTCCAGTTTTCAACGGAAGATATTTCCTTTTTCACCATAGCCCTCTATGGGCTTCCAAATATCCCCTTTCCAATTCCACAAGAACAGCCTTAGTGAAAGGTTTCTTGAAGGAAAAGATGTAACTCTGTGAGATGAATTAACAGAACACGGAGCAGTTTCTCAGAAGGCTTCTTTCCAGTTTTTAACTCAAGATATTTCCTTCTTCACCTTAGCCCTCTATGGGCTTCCAAATATCCCTTTGCCAATTCCACAAGAACAGCCTTAGCGAAAGGCTTCTTGAAGGGAAAGATGTAACTCTGTGAGATGAATTAACAGAACACAGAGCGGTTTCTCAGAAAGCTTCTTTCCAGTTTTGAACAGAAGTTATTACCTTTTTCACCATACCCTCTATGGGCTTCCAAATATCCCTTTGCCAATTCCACAAGAACAGCCTTCGCGAAAGGCTTCTTGAAGGGAAGGATGTAACTCTGTGAGATGAATTAACAGAACGCAGAGCCGTTTCTCAGAAAGCTTCTTTCCAGTTTTGGACGGAAGATATTTCCTTTTTCACCATACCCCTCTAAGGTTTTCCAAATATCCCTTGGCCAATTCCACAAGAACAGCCTTCGCGAAAGGCTTCTTGAAGGGAAAGATGTAACTCTGTGAGATGAATTAACAGAACACAGAGCAGTTTCTCAGAAAGCTTCTTTCCAGTTTTGAACGGAAGATATTTCCTTTTTCAGCATAGCCCTCTAAGGGCTTCAAATATCCCTTTGACAATGCCACAAGAACAGCCTTAGGTAAAGGCTTCTTGAAGGGAAAGATGTAACTCTGTGAGATGAATTAACAGAACACAGAGCAGTTTCTCAGACAGCTTCTTTTCAGTTTTGAACGGAAGATATTTCCTTTTTCACCATAGCCCTCTATGGGCTTCCAAATATCCCTTTGCCAATTCCACAAGAACAGCCTTCGCGAAAGGCTTCTTGAAGGGAAAGATGTAACTCTGTGAGATGAATTAACAGAACACAGAGCAGTTTCTCAGAAACTTTCTTTCCAGTTTTGAACGGAAGATATTTCCTTTTTCACCATAGCCCTCCATGGGCTTCCAAATATCCCTTTGCCAATTGCACAAGAACAGCCTTAGCGAAAGGCTTCTTGAAGGGAACGATGTAACTCTGTGAGATGAATTAACAGAACACGGAGCAGTTTCTCAGAAAGCTTCTTTCCAGTTGAACGGAAGATATTTCCTTTTTCACCATAGCCCTCTAAGGGCATCCAAATATCCCTTTGCCAATTCCACAAGAACAGCCATAGCGAAAGGCTTCTTGAAGGGAAAGTTGTAAGTCTGTGAGATGAATTAACAGAACACAGAACAGTTTATAAGAAAGCTTCTTTCCAGTTTTGAACGGAAGATATTTCCTTTTTCACCATAGCCCTCTATGGGCTTCCAAATATCACTTTGAAAATTCCACAAGGACAGACTTAGCGAATGGCTTCTTGAAGGGAAAGATGTAACTCTGTGAGATATATTAACAGAACACAGAGCAGTTTCTCAGAAAGCTTCTTTCCAGTTTTGAACGGAAGATATTTCCTTTTTCACCATAGCCCTCCCTGGGCTTCCAAATATCCCTTTGCGAATTCCACAAGAACAGCGTTAGCGAAAGGCTTCTTGAAGGGAAAGATGTAACTCTGTGAGATGAAATAACAGAACACAGAGCAGTTTCTCAGAAAGCTTCTTTCCAGTTTTGAACGGAAGATATTTCCCTTTGCACCATAGCCCTCTATGGGCTTCCAAATATCCCTTTGCCAATTCCACAAGAACAGCCTTATCGAAAGGCTTCTTGAAGGGAAAGATGTAACTCTGTGAGATGAATTAACAGAACACAGAGCAGTTTCTCAGAAAGCTCCTTTCCACTTTTTAACGGAAGATATTTCCTTCTTCACCATAGCCCTCTTTGGGCTTCCAAATATCCCTTTGCCAATTCCACAAGAACAGCCTTAGCGAAAGACTTCTTGAAGGGAAAGATGTAACACTGTGAGATGAATTAACAGAACACAGAGCAGTTTCTCAGAAAGCTTCTTTCCAGTTTTGAATGGAAGTTATTTCCTTTTTCACCATAACCCTCTATGGGCTTCGAAATATCCCTTTGCCAATTAAAACAAGAATAGCCTTCGCGAAAGGATTCTTGAAGGGAAAGATGTAACTCTGTGAGATGAATTAACAGAACACAGAGCAGTTTCTCAGAAAGCTTCTTTCCAGTTTTGAACGGAAGATATTTCCTTTTTCACCATAGCCCTCTATGGGCTTCCAAATATCCCTTTGACAATGTCACAAGAACAGCCTTAGGGAAAGGCTTCTTGAAGGGAAAGATGTAACTCTGTGAGATGAATTAACAGAACACAGAGCAATTTCTCAGAAAGCTTCTTTTCAGTTTTGAACGGAAGATATTTCCTTTTTCACCATAGCCCTCTATGGGCTTCCAAATATCCCTTTACCAATTCCACAAGAACAGCCTTCGGGAAAGGCTTCTTGAAGGGAAAGATGTAACTCTGTGAGATGAATTAACAAAACACAGAGCAGTTTCTCAGAAAGCTTCTTTCCAGTTTTGAACGGAAGATATTTCCCTTTTCACCATAGCCCTGTTTGGGCTTCCAAATATCCCTTTGCCAATTCCACAAGAACAGCCTTCGCGAAAGGCTTCTTGAAGGGAAAGATGTAACTCTGTGAGATGAATTAACAGAACACAGAGCAGTTTCTCAGAAACCTTCTTTCCAGTTTTGAACGGAAGATATTTCCTTTTTCACCATAGCCCTCTATGGGCTTCCAAATATCCCTTTGCCAATTCCACAAACAGCCATAGCGAAAGGCTTCTTGAAGGGAAAGTTGTAAGTCTGTGAGATGAATTAACAGAACACAGAACAGTTTATAAGAAAGCTTCTTTCCAGTTTTGAACGGAAGATATTTCCTTTTTCACCATAGCCCTCTATGGGCTTCCAAATATCACTTTGAAAATTCCACAAGGACAGACTTGGCGAATGGCTTCTTGAAGGGAAAGATGTAACTCTGTGAGATATATTAACAGAACACAGAGCAGTTTCTCAGAAAGCTTCTTTCCAGTTTTGAACGGAAGATATTTCCTTTTTCACCATAGCCCTCCGTGGGCTTCCAAATATCCCTTTGCGAATTCCACAAGAACAGCGTTAGCGAAAGGCTTCTTGAAGGGAAAGATGTAACTCTGTGAGATGAAATAACAGAACACAGAGCAGTTTCTCAGAAAGCTTCTTTCCAGTTTTGAACGGAAAATATTTCCTTTTTCACCATAACCCTCTATGGGCTTCGAAATATCCCTTTGCCAATTCCACAAGAATAGCCTTCGCGAAAGGCTTCTTGAAGGGAAAGATGTAACTCTGCGAGATGAATTAACAGAACACAGAGCAGTGTCTCAGAAAGCTTCTTTCCAGTTTTGAACGGAAGATATTTCCTTTTTCACCATAGCCCTCTATGGGCTTCCAAATATCCCTTTGACAATGTCACAAGAACAGCCTTAGGGAAAGGCTTCTTGAAGGGAAAGATGTAACTCCGTGAGATGAATTAACAGAACACAGAGCAGTTTTTCAGAAAGCTTCTTTTGAGTTTTGAACGGAAGATATTTCCTTTTTCACCATAGCCCTCTATGGGCTTCCAAATATCCCTTTGCCAATTCCACAAGAACAGCCTTAGGGAAAGGCTTCTTGAAGGGAAAGATGTAACTATGTGAGATGAATTAACAGAACACAGAGCAGTTTCTCAGAAAGCTTCTTTCCAGTTTTGAGCGGAAGATATTTCCTTTTTCACCATAGCCCTCTATGGGCCTCCAAATATCACTTTGCCAATTGCACAAGAACAGCCTTCACGAAAGGCTACTTGAAGGGAAAGATGTAACTCTGTGAGATGAATTAACAGAACACAGAGCAGTTTCTCAGAAAGCTTCTTTAAAGTTTTGAACGGAAGATATTTCCTTTTTCACCATAGCCCTCTATGGGCTTCCAAATATCCCCTTTCCAATTCCACATGAACAGCCTTCGCGAAAGGCTTCTTGAAGGGAAAGATGTAACTCTGTGAGATGAATTAACAGAACACAGAACAGTTTATAAGAAAGCTTCTTTCCAGTTTTGAACGGAAGATATTTCCTTTTTCACCATAGCCCTCTATGGGCTTCCAAATATCCCTTTGCCAATTCCACAAGAACAGCCTTAGGGAAAGGCTTCTTGAAGGGAAAGATGTGACTCTGTGAGATGAATTAACAGAACACAGAGCAATTTCTCAGAAAGCTTCTTTCCAGTTTTCAACGGAAGATATTTCCTTTTTCACCATAGCCCCCTATGGGCTTCCAAATATCCCCTTGCCAATTCCACAAGAACAGCCTTAGCGAAAGGTTTCTTGAAGGGAAAGATGTAACTCTGTGAGATGAATTAACAGAACACGGAGCAGTTTCTCAGAAAGCTTCTTTCCAGTTTGTAACTCGAGATATTTCCTTTTTCACCTTAGCCGTCTATGGGCTTCCAAATATCCCTTTGCCAATTCCACAAGAACAGCCTTAGCTGTTCCCTTCCTGAAGGGAAAGATGTAACTCTGTGAGATGAATTAACAGAACACAGAGCAGTTTCTCAGAAAGCTTTTTCCCAGTTTTGAACGGAAGATATTTCCTTTTTCACCATAGGCCTCTATGGGCTTCCAAATATCCCTTTGCCAATTCCACAAGAAAAGCTTTCGCGAAAGGCTTCTTGAAGGGAAGGATGTAACTCTGTGAGATGAATTAACAGAACACAGAGCGGTTTCTCAGAAAGTTTCTTTCCACTTTTGAACAGAAGTTATTACCTTTTTCACCATACCCTCTATGGGTTTCCAAATATCCCTTGGCCAATTCCACAAGAACAGCCTTCGCGGAAGGCTTCTTGAAGGGAAGGATGTAACTCTGTGAGATGAAATAACAGAACGCAGAGCCGTTTCTCAGAAAGCTTCTTTCCAGTTTTGTACGGAAGATATTTCCTTTTTCACCATAGCCCTCTATGGTTTTCCAAATATCCCTTTGCCAATTCCACAAGAACAGCCTTCGCGAAAGGCTTCTTGAAGGGAAAGATGTAACTCTGTGAGATGAATTAACAGAACACAGAGCAGTTTCTCAGAAAGCTTCTTTCCAGTTTTGAAAGGAAGATATTTCCTTTTTCACCATAGCCCTCTAAGGGCTTCAAATATCCCTTTGACAATGCCACAAGAACAGCCTTAGGGAAAGGCTTCTTGAAGGGAAAGATGTAACTCTGTGAGACGAATTAACAGAACACAGAGCAGTTTCTCAGAAAGCTTCTTTTCAGTTTTGAACGGAAGATATTTCCTTTTTCACCATAGCCCTCTATGGGCTTCCAAATATCCCTTTGCCAATTCCACAAGAACAGCCTTCGCGAAAGGCTTCTTGAAGGGAAAGATGTAACTCTGTGAGATGAATTAACAGAACACAGAGCAGTTTCTCAGAAACTTTCTTTCCACTTTTGAACGGAAGATATTTCCTTTTTCACCATAGCCCTCTATGGGCTTCCAAATATCCCTTTGCCAATTGCACAAGAACAGCCTTAGCGAAAGGCTTCTTGAAGGGAAAGATGTAACTCTGTGAGATGAATTAACAGAACACGGAGCAGTTTCTCAGAAAGCTTCTTTCCAGTTTTGAACGGAAGATATTTCCTTTTTCACCATAGCCCTCTATGGGCATCCAAATATCCCTTTGCCTATTCCACAAGAACAGCCATAGCGAAAGGCTTCTTGAAGGGAAAGTTGTAAGTCTGTGAGATGAATTAACAGAACACAGATCAGTTTATAAGAAAGCTTCTTTCCAGTTTTGAACGGAAGATATTTCCTTTTTCACCATAGCCCTCTATGGGCTTCCAAATATCACTTTGGAAATTCCACAAGGACAGACTTAGCGAATGGCTTCTTGAAGGGAAAGATGTAACTCTGTGAGATATATTAACAGAACACAGAGCAGTTTCTCAGAAAGCTTCTTTCCAGTTTTGAACGGAAGATATTTCCTTTTTCACCATAGCCCTCCCTGGGCTTCCAAATATCCCTTTGCGAATTCCAAAAGAACAGCGTTAGCGAAAGGCTTCTTGAAGGGAAAGATGTAACTCTGTGAGATGAAATAACAGAACACAGAGCAGTTTCTCAGAAAGCTTCTTTCCAGTTTTGAACGGAAGATATTTCCCTTTGCACCATAGCCCTCTATGGGCTTCCAAATATCCCTTTGCCAATTCCACAAGAACAGCCTTATCGAAAGGCTTCTTGAAGGGAAAGATGTAACTCTGTGAGATGAATTAACAAAACACAGAGCAGTTTCTCAGAAAGCTCCTTTCCACTTTTTAACGTAAGATATTTCCTTCTTCACCATAGCCCTCTTTGGGCTTCCAAATATCCCTTTGCCAATTCCACAAGAACAGCCTTAGCGAAAGACTTCTTGAAAGGAAAGATGTAACACTGTGAGATGAATTAACAGAACACAGAGCAGTTTCTCAGAAAGCTTCTTTCCAGTTTTGAACGGAAGATATTTCCTTTTTCACCTTAACCCTCTATGGGCTTCGAAATATCCCTTTGCCAATTCCACAAGAATAGCCTTCGCGAAAGGCTTCTTGAAGGGAAAGATGTAACTCTGTGAGATGAATTAACAGAACACAGAGCAGTTTCTCAGAAAGCTTCTTTCCAGTTTTGAACGGAAGATATTTCCTTTTTCACCATAGCCCTCTATGGGCTTCCAAATATCCCTTTGACAATGTCACAAGAACAGCCTTAGGGAAAGGCTTCTTGAAGGGAAAGATGTAACTCTGTGAGATGAATTAACAGAACACAGAGCAGTTTCTCAGAAAGCTTCTTTTCAGTTTTCAACGGAAG
Organism: Chlorocebus sabaeus; assembly: GCF_047675955.1. Lineage (NCBI taxonomy): Eukaryota > Metazoa > Chordata > Mammalia > Primates > Cercopithecidae > Chlorocebus > Chlorocebus sabaeus. The sequence continues at coordinate 1,332,332 of NW_027327715.1, forward strand.
ATATTTCCTTTTTCACCATAGCCCTCTATGGGCTTCCAAATATCCCTTTGCCAATTCCACAAGAACAGCCTTAGGGAAAGGCTTCTTGAACGGAAAGATGTAACTCTGTGAGATGAATTAACAGAACACAGAGCAGTTTCTCAGAAAGCTTCTTTCCAGTTTTGAGCGGAAGATATTTCCTTTTTCACCATAGCCCTCTATGGGCCTCCAAATATCACTTTGCCAATTGCACAAGAACAGCCTTCACGAAAGGCTACTTGAAGGGAAAGATGTAACTCTGTGAGATGAATTAACAGAACACAGAGAAGTTTCTCAGAAAGCTTCTTTCCAGTTTTGAACGGAAGATATTTCCTTTTTCACCATAGCCCTCTATGGGCTTCCAAATATCCCTTTGCCAATTCCACAAGAACAGCCTTAGTGAAAGGCCTCTTGAAGGGAAAGATATGACTCTGTGAGATGAATTAACAGAACACAGAGCAATTTCTCAGAAAGCTTCTTTCCAGTTTTCAATGGAAGATCTTTCCTTTTTTACCATAGCCCTCGATGGGCTTCCAAATATCCCCTTTCCAATTCCACAAGAACAGCCTTAGTGAAAGGTTTCTTGAAGGAAAAGATGTAACTCTGTGAGATGAATTAACAGAACACGGAGCAGTTTCTCAGAAAGCTTCTTTCCAGTTTTTAACTCAAGATATTTCCTTCTTCACCTTAGCCCTCTATGGGCTTCCAAATATCCCTTTGCCAATTCCACAAGAACAGCCTTAGCGAAAGGCTTCTTGAAGGGAAAGATGTAACTCTGTGAGATGAATTAACAGAACACAGAGCGGTTTCTCAGAAAGCTTCTTTCCAGTTTTGAACGGAAGTTATTGCCTTTTTCACCATACCCTCTATGGGCTTCCAAATATCCCTTTGCCAATTCTACAAGAACAGCCTTCGCGAAAGGCTTCTTGAAGGGAAGGATGTAACTCTGTGAGATGAATTAACAGAACGCAGAGCCGTTTCTCAGAAAGCTTCTTTCCAGTTTTGGACGGAAGATATTTCCTTTTTCACCATACCCCTCTATGGTTTTCCAAATATCCCTTTGCCAATTACACAAGAACAGCCTTCGCGAAAGGCTTCTTGAAGGGAAAGATGTAACTCTGTGAGATGAATTAACAGAACACAGAGCAGTTTCTCAGAAAGTTTCTTTCCAGTTTTCAACGGAAGATATTTCCTTTTTCAGCATAGCCCTCTAAGGGCTTCAAATATCCCTTTGACAATGCCACAAGAACAGCCTTAGGGAAAGGCTTCTTGAAGGGAAAGATGTAACTCTGTGAGATGAATTAACAGAACACAGAGCAGTTTCTCAGAAAGCTTCTTTTCAGTTTTGAACGGAAGATATTTCCTTTTTCACCATAGTCCTCTATGGGCTTCCAAATATCCCTTTGCCAATTCCACAAGAACAGCCTTCGCGAAAGGCTTCTTGAAGGGAAAGATGTAACTCTGTGAGATGAATTAACAGAACACAGAGCAGTTTCTCAGAAACCTTCTTTCCAGTTTTGAACGGAAGATATTTCCTTTTTCAGAATAGCCCTCTATGGGCTTCCAAATATCCCTTTGCCAATTGAACAAGAGCAGCCTTAGCGAAAGGCTTCTTGAAGGGAAAGATGTAACTCTGTGAGATGAATTAACAGAACACGGAGCAGTTTCTCAGAAAGCTTCCTTCCAGTGGAACGGAAGATATTTCGTTTTTCACCATAGCCCTCTATGGGCATCCAAATATCCCTTTGCCAATTCCACAAGAACAGGCATAGCGAAAGGCTTCTTGAAGGGAAAGTTGTACGTCTGTGAGATGAATTAACAGAACACAGAACAGTTTATAAGAAAGCTTCTTTCCAGTTTTGAACGGAAGATATTTCCTTTTTCACCATAGCCCTCTATGGACTTCCAAATATCACTTTGAAAATTCCACAAGGACAGACTTAGCGAATGGCTTCTTGAAGGGAAAGATGTAACTCTGTGAGATATATTAACAGAACACAGAGCAGTTTCTCAGAAAGCTTCTTTCCAGTTTTGAACGGAAGATATTTCCTTTTTCACCATAGCCCTCCCTGGGCTTCCAAATATCCCTTTGCGAATTCCAAAAGAACAGCGTTAGCGAAAGGCTACTTGAAGGCAAAGATGTAACTCTGTGAGATGAAATAACAGAACACAGAGCAGTTTCTCAGAAAGCTTCTTTCCAGTTTTGAACGGAAGATATTTCCCTTTGCACCATAGCCCTCTATGGGCTTCCAAATATCCCTTTGCCAATTCCTCAAAAACAGCCTTATCGAAAGGCTTCTTGAAGGGAAAGATGTAACTCTGTGAGATGAATTAACAGAACACAGAGCAGTTTCTCAGAAAGCTCCTTTCCACTTTTTAACGGAAGATATTTCCTTCTTCACCATAGCCCTCTTTGGGCTTCCAAATATCCCTTTGCCAATTCCACAAGAACAGCCTTAGCGAAAGACTTCTTGAAGGGAAAGATGTAACACTGTGAGATGAATTAACAGAACACAGAGCAGTTTCTCAGAAAGCTTCTTTCCAGTTTTGAACGGAAGTTATTTCGTTTTTCACCATAACCCTCTATGGGCTTCGAAATATCCCTTTGACAATTCCACAAGAATAGCCTTCGCGAAAGGCTTCTTGAAGGGAAAGATGTAACTCTGTGAGATGAATTAACAGAACACGGAGCAGTTTCTCAGAAAGCTTCTTTCCAGTTTTGAACGGAAGATATTTCCTTTTTCACCATAGCCCTCTATGGGCTTCCAAATATCCCTTTGACAATGTCACAAGAACAGCCTTAGGGAAAGGCTTCTTGAAGGGAAAGATGTAACTCTGTGAGATGAATCAACAGAACACAGAGCAGTTTCTCAGAAAGCTTCTTTTCAGTTTTGAACGGAAGATATTTCCTTTTTCACCATAGCCCTCTATGGGCTTCCAAATATCCCTTTGCCAATTCCACAAGAACAGCCTTAGGGAAAGGCTTCTTGAAGGGAAAGATGTAACTCTGTGAGATGAATTAACAGAACACAGAGCAGTTTCTCAGAAAGCTTCTTTCCAGTTTTGAGCGGAAGATATTTCCTTTTTCACCCTAGCCCTCTATGGGCTTCCAAATATCCCTTTGCCAATTCCACAAGAACAGCCTTCACGAAAGACTACTTGAAGGGAAAGACGTAACTCTGTGAGATGAATTAACAGAACACAGAGCAGTTTCTCAGAAAGCTTCTTTCCAGTTTTGAACGGAAGATATTTCCTTTTTCACCATACCCCTCTATGGGCTTCCAAATATCCCTTTGCCAATTCCACAAGAACAGCCTTAGTGAAAGGCTTCTTGAAGGGAAAGATGTTACTCTGTGAGATGAATTAACAGAACACAGAGCAATTTCTCAGAAAGCTTCTTTCCAGTTTTCAACGGAAGATATTTCCTTTTTCACCATAGCCCTCTATGGGCTTCCAAATATCCCCTTGCCAATTCCACAAGAACAGCCTTAGCGAAAGGTTTCTTGAAGGGAAAGATGTAACTCTGTGAGATGAATTAACAGAACACGGAGCAGTTTCTCAGAAAGCTTCTTTCCAGTTTTTAACTCAAGATATTTCCTTTTTCACCTTAGCCCTCTACTGGCTTCCAAATATCCCTTTGCCAATTCCACAAGAACAGCCTTAGCGAAATGCTTCTCGAAGGGAAAGATGTAACTCTGTGAGAAGAATTAACAGAACACAGAGAAGTTTCTCAGAAAGCTTCTTTCCAGTTTTGAACGGAAGATATTTCCTTTTTCACCATAGCCCTCTATGGGCTTCCAAATATCCCTTTGCCAATTCCACAAGAACAGCCTTCGCGAAAGGCTTCTTGAAGGGAAAGATGTAACTCTGTGAGATGAATTAACAGAACACAGAGCGGTTTCACAGAAAGCTTCTTTCCAGTTTTGAACAGAAGTTATTACCTTTTTCACCATACCCTCTATGGGCTTCCAAATATCCCTTTGCCAATTCCACAAGAACAGCCTTCGCGAAAGGTTTCTTGAAGGGAAGGATGTAACTCTGTGAGATGAATTAACAGAACACAGAGCCGTTTCTCACAAAGCTTCTTTCCAGTTTTGAACGGAAGATATTTCCTTTTTCAGCATAGCCCTCTAAGGGCTTCAAATATCCCTTTGACAATGCCACAAGAACAGCCTTAGGGAAAGGCTTCTTGAAGGCAAAGATGTGACTCTGTGAGATATATTAACAGAACACAGAACAGTTTATAAGAAAGCTTCTTTCCAGTTTTGAACGGAAGATATTTCCTTTTTCACCCTAGCCCTCTATGGGCTTCCAAATATCACTTTGAAAATTCCACAAGGACAGACCTAGCGAATGGCTTCTTGAAGGGAAAGATGTAACTCTGTGAGATATATTAACAGAACACAGAGCAGTTTCTCAGAAAGCTTCTTTCCAGTTTTGAACGGAAGATATTTCCTTGTTCACCATAGCCCTCTTTGGGCTTCCAAATATCCCTTTGCCAATTCCACAAGAAGAGCCTTCACGAAAGGCTACTTGAAGGGAAAGATGTAACTCTGTGAGATGAATTAACAGAACACAGAGCAGTTTCTCAGAAAGCTTCTTTCCAGTTTTGAACGGAAGATATTTCCTTTTTCACCATAACCCTCTATTGGCTTCCAAATATCCCTTTGCCAATTCCAGAAGAACAGCCTTAGCGAAAGGCTTCTAAAAGAGAAAGATGTAACTCTGTGAGATGAATTAACAGAACACAGACCAGTTTCCCAGAAAGCTTCTTTCCAGTTTTGAACGGAAGATATTTCCTTTTTCACCATAGCCCTCTATGGGCTTCCAAATATCCCTTTGCCAATTCCACAAGAACAGCCTTAGCGAAAGGCTTCTTGAAGAGTAAGATGTAACTTTGTGAGATGAATTAACAGAACACAGAGCAGTTTCTCAGAAAGCTTCTTTCCAGTTTTGAACGGAAGATATTTCCTTTTTCACCATAGCCCTCTATGGGCTTCCAAATATCCCTTTGCCAATTCCACAAGAACAGCCTTAGCGAAAGGCTTCTTGAAGGGTAAGATGTAACTTTGTGAGATGAATTAACAGAACACAGAGCAGTTTCTCAGAAAGCTTCTTTCCAGTTTTGAACGGAAGATATTTCCTTTTTCACCATAGCCCTCTATGGGCTTCCAAATATCCCTTTGCCAATTCCACAAGAACAGCCTTCGCGAAAGGCTTCTTGTAGGGAAAGATGCAACTCTGTGAGATGAATTAAGAGAACACAGAGCAGTTTCTCAGAAAGCTTCTTTCCAGTTTCGAACGGAAGATATTTCCTTTTTCACCATAGCCCTCTAAGGGCTTCAAATATCCCTTTGACAATGCCACAAGAACAGCCTTAGGGAAAGGCTTCTTGAAGGGAAAGATGTAACTCTGTGAGATGAATTAACAGAACACAGAGAAGTTTCTCAGAAAGCTTCTTTCCAGTTTTGAACGGAAGATATTTCCTTTTTCACCATAGCCCTCTATGGGCTTCCAAATATCCCTTTGCCAATTCCAAAAGAACAGCCTTAGCGAAAGGCTTCTTGAAGGGAAAGATGTAACTCTGTGAGATGAATTAACAGAACACAGAGAAGTTTCTCAGAAAGCTTCTTTCCAGTTTTGAACGGAAGATATTTCCTTTTTCACCATAGCCCTCTATGGGCTTCCAAATATCCCTTTGCCAATTCCACAAGAACAGCCTTAGGGAAAGGTTTCCTGAAGGAAAAGATGTAACTCTGTGAGATGAATTAGCAGAACACAGAGCAGTTTCTAAGAAAGCTTCTTTCCAGTTTCGAACGGAAGATATTTCCTTTTTCACCATAACCCTTTATGGGCTTCGAAATATCGCTTTGCCAATTCCACAAGAACAGCCTTCGCGAAAGGCTTGTTGAATGGAAAGATGTAACTCTGTGAGATGAATTAACAGAACACAGAGCAGTTTCTCAGAAAGCTTCTTTCCAGTTTTGAACGGAAGATATTTCCTTTTTCACCATAGCCCTCTATGGGCTTCCAAATATCCCTTTGCCAATTCCACAAGAACAGCCTTAGCGAAAGGCTTCTAGAGGGGAAAGATGTAACTCTGTGAGATGAATTAACAGAACTTAGAGCAGTTTCTCAGAAAGCTTCTTTCCAGTTTTGAACGGAAGATATTTCCTTTTTCACCATAGCCCTCTATGGGCTTCCAAATATCCCTTTGCCAATTCCACAAGAACAGGATTAGCGAAAGGCTTATTGAAGGGAAAGATGTAACTCTGTGAGATGAATTAACAGAACACAGAGCAGTTTCTCAGAAAGCTTCTTTCCAGTTTTGAACGGAAGATATTTCCTTTTTCACCATAGCCCTCTATGGGCTTCCAAATATCCCTTTGCCAATTCCACAAGAACAGCCTTAGTGAAAGGCTTCTTGAAGGGAAAGATGTGACTCTGTGAGATGAATTAACAGAACACAGAGCAATTTCTCAGAAAGCTTCTTTCCAGTTTTCAACGGAAGATATTTCCTTTTTCACCATAGCCCTCTATGGGCTTCCAAATATCCCCTTTCCAATTCCACAAGAACAGCCTTCGCGAAAGGCTTCTTGAAGGGAAAGATGTAACTCTGTGAGATGAATTAACAGAACACAGAACAGTTTATAAGAAAGCTTCTTTCCAGTTTTGAACGGAAGATATTTCCTTTTTCACCATAGCCCTCTATGGGCTTCCAAATATCCCTTTGCCAATTCCACAAGAACAGCCTTAGGGAAAGGCTTCTTGAAGGGAAAGATGTAACTCTGTGAGATGAATTAACAGAACACAGAGCTGTTTCTCAGAAAGCTTCTTTCCAGTTTTGAGCGGAAGATATTTCCTTTTTCACCATAGCCCTCTATGGGCTTCCATATATCACTTTGCCAATTCCACAAGAACAGCCTTCACGAAAGGCTACTTGAAGGGAAAGATGTAACTATGTGAGATGAATTAACAGAACACAGAGCAGTTTCTCAGAAAGCTTCTTTCCAGTTTTGAACGGAAGATATTTCCTTTTTCACCATAGCCCTCTATGGGCTTCCAAATATCCCTTTGCCAATTCCACAAGAACAGCCTTAGTGAAAGGCTTCTTGAAGGGAAAGATGTGACTCTGTGAGATGAATTAACAGAACACAGAGCAATTTCTCAGAAAGCTTCTTTCCAGTTTTGAACGGAAGATATTTCCTTTTTCACCACAGCCCCCTATGGGCTTCCAAATATCCCCTTGCCAATTCCACAAGAACAGCCTTAGCGAAAGGTTTCTTGAAGGGAAAGATGTAACTCTGTGAGATGAATTAACAGAACACGGAGCAGTTTCTCAGAAAGCTTCTTTCCAGTTTTTAACTCGAGATATTTCCTTTTTCACCTTAGCCCTCTATGGGCTTCCAAATATCCCTTTGCCAATTCCACAAGAACAGCCTTAGCTGTTCCCTTCCTGAAGGGAAAGATGTAACTCTGTGAGATGAATTAACAGAACACAGAGCAGTTTCTCAGAAAGCTTTTTCCCAGTTTTGAACGGAAGATATTTCCTTTTTCACCATAGGCCTCTATGGGCTTCCAAATATCCCTTTGCCAATTCCACAAGAACAGCCTTCGCGAAAGGCTTCTTGAAGGGAAGGATGTAACTCTGTGAGATGAATTAACAGAACACAGAGCGGTTTCTCAGAAAGCTTCTTTCCACTTTTGAACAGAAGTTATTACCTTTTTCACCATACCCTCTATGGGTTTCCAAATATCCCTTGGCCAATTCCACAAGAACAGCCTTCGCGAAAGGCTTCTTGAAGGGAAGGATGTAACTCTGTGAGATGAAATAACAGAACGCAGAGCCGTTTCTCAGAAAGCTTCTTTCCAGTTTTGTACGGAAAATATTTCCTTTTTCACCATAGCCCTCTATGGTTTTCCAAATATCCCTTTGCCAATTCCACAAGAACAGCCTTCGCGAAATTCTTCTTGAAGGGAAAGATGTAACTCTGTGAGATGAATTAACAGAACACAGAGCAGTTTCTCAGAAAGCTTCTTTCCAGTTTTGAAAGGAAGATATTTCCTTTTTCACCATAGCCCTCTAAGGGCTTCAAATATCCCTTTGACAATGCCACAAGAACAGCCTTAGGGAAAGGCTTCTTGAAGGGAAAGATGTAACTCTGTGAGATGAATTAACAGAACACAGAGCAGTTTCTCAGAAACTTTCTTTCCAGTTTTGAACGGAAGATATTTCCTTTTTCACCATAGCCCTCTATGGGCTTCCAAATATCCCTTTGCCAATTGCACAAGAACAGCCTTCGCGAAATTCTTCTTGAAGGGAAAGATGTAACTCTGTGAGATGAATTAACAGAACACAGAGAAGTTTCTCAGAAAGCTTCTTTCCAGTTTTGAACGGAAGATATTTCCTTTTTCACCATAGCCCTCTATGGGCTTCCAAATATCACTTTGAAAATTCCACAAGGACAGACTTAGCGAATGGCTTCTTGAAGGGAAAGATGTAACTCTGTGAGATATATTAACAGAACACAGAGCAGTTTCTCAGAAAGCTTCTTTCCAGTTTTGAACGGAAGATATTTCCTTTTTCACCATAGCCCTCCCTGGGCTTCCAAATATCCCTTTGCGAATTCCAAAAGAACAGCGTTAGCGAAAGGCTACTTGAAGGGAAAGATGTAACTCTGTGAGATGAAATAACAGAACACAGAGCAGTTTCTCAGAAAGCTTCTTTCCAGTTTTGAACGGAAGATATTTCCCTTTGCACCATAGCCCTCTATGGGCTTCCAAATATCCCTTTGCCAATTCCTCAAAAACAGCCTTATCGAAAGGCTTCTTGAAGGGAAAGATGTAACTCTGTGAGATGAATTAACAGAACACAGAGCAGTTTCTCAGAAAGCTTCTTTCCAGTTTTGAACGGAAGATATTTCGTTTTTCACCATAACCCTCTATGGGCTTCGAAATATCCCTTTGACAATTCCACAAGAATAGCCTTCGCGAAAGGCTTCTTGAAGGGAAAGATGTAACTCTGTGAGATGAATTAACAGAACACAGAGCAGTTTCTCAGAAAGCTTCTTTCCAGTTTTGAACGTAAGATATTTCCTTTTTCACCATAGCCCTCTATGGGCTTCCAAATATCCCTTTGACAATGTCACAAGAACAGCCTTAGGGAAAGGCTTCTTGAAGGGAAAGATGTAACTCTGTGAGATGAATCAACAGAACACAGAGCAGTTTCTCAGAAAGCTTCTTTTCAGTTTTGAACGGAAGATATTTCCTTTTTCACCATAGCCCTCTATGGGCTTCCAAATATCCCTTTGCCAATTCCACAAGAACAGCCTTAGGGAAAGGCTTCTTGAAGGGAAAGATGTAACTCTGTGAGATGAATTAACAGAACACAGAGCAGTTTCTCAGAAAGCTTCTTTCCAGTTTTGAGCGGAAGATATTTCCTTTTTCACCCTAGCCCTCTATGGGCTTCCAAATATCACTTTGCCAATTCCACAAGAACAGCCTTCACGAAAGGCTACTTGAAGGGAAAGACGTAACTCTGTGAGATGAATTAACAGAACACAGAGCAGTTTCTCAGAAAGCTTCTTTCCAGTTTTGAACAGAAGATATTTCCTTTTTCACCATAGCCCTCTATGGGCTTCCAAATATCCCTTTGCCAATTCCACAAGAACAGCCTTAGTGAAAGGCTTCTTGAAGGGAAAGATGTTACTCTGTGAGATGAATTAACAGAACACAGAGCAATTTCTCAGAAAGCTTCTTTCCAGTTTTCAACGGAAGATATTTCCTTTTTCACCATAGCCCTCTATGGGCTTCCAAATATCCCCTTGCCAATTCCACAAGAACAGCCTTAGCGAAAGGTTTCTTGAAGGGAAAGATGTAAATCTGTGAGATGAATTAACAGAACACGGAGCAGTTTCTCAGAAAGCTTCTTTCCAGTTTTTAACTCAAGATATTTCCTTTTTCACCTTAGCCCTCTACTGGCTTCCAAATATCCCTTTGCCAATTCCACAAGAACAGCCTTAGCGAAATGCTTCTCGAAGGGAAAGATGTAACTCTGTGAGAAGAATTAACAGAACACAGAGAAGTTTCTCAGAAAGCTTCTTTCCAGTTTTGAACGGAAGATATTTCCTTTTTCACCATAGCCCTCTATGGGCTTCCAAATATCCCTTTGCCAATTCCACAAGAACAGCCTTCGCGAAAGGCTTCTTGAAGGGAAAGATGTAACTCTGTGAGATGAATTAACAGAACACAGAGCGGTTTCACAGAAAGCTTCTTTCCAGTTTTGAACAGAAGTTATTACCTTTTTCACCATACCCTCTATGGGCTTCCAAATATCCCTTTGCCAATTCCACAAGAACAGCCTTCGCGAAAGGCTTCTTGAAGGGAAGGATGTAACTCTGTGAGATGAATTAACAGAACGCAGAGCCGTTTCTCACAAAGCTTCTTTCCAGTTTTGAACGGAAGATATTTCCTTTTTCAGCATAGCCCTCTAAGGGCTTCAAATATCCCTTTGACAATGCCACAAGAACAGCCTTAGCGAAAGGCTTCTTGAAGGGAAAGATGTAACACGGTGAGATGAATTAACAGAACACAGAACGGTTTCTCAGAAAGCTTCTTTCCAGTTTTGAACAGAAGTTATTACCTTTTTCACCACACCCTCTATGGGCTTCCAAATATCCGTTTGCCAATTCCACAAGAACAGCCTTCGCGAAATTCTTCTTGAAGGGAAGGATGTAACTCTGTGAGATGAATTAACAGAACGCAGAGCCGTTTCTCAGAAAGCTTCTTTCCAGTTTTGGACGGAAGATATTTCCTTTTTCACCATAGCCCTCTATGGTTTTCTAAATATCCCTTTGCCAATTCCACAAGAACAGCCTTCGCGAAAGGCTTCTTGAAGGGAAAGATGTAACTCTGTGAGATGAATTAACAGAACACAGAGCAGTTTCTCAGAAAGCTTCTTTCCACTTTTGAACGGAAGATATTTCCTTTTTCAGCATAGCCCTCTAAGGGCTTCAAATATCCCTTTGACAATGCCACAAGAACAGCCTTAGGGAAAGGCTTCTTGAAGGGAAAGATGTAACTCTGTGAGATGAATTAACAGAACACAGAGCAGTTTCTCAGAAAGCTTCTTTTCAGTTTTGAACGGAAGATATTTCCTTTTTCACCATAGCCCTCTATGGGCTTCCAAATATCCCTTTGAGAATTCCACAAGAACAGCCTTAGCGAAAGGCTTCTTGAAGGGAAAGATGTAACTCTGTGAGATGAATTAACAGAACACAGAGAAGTTTCTCAGAAAGCTTCTTTCCAGTTTTGAACGGAAGATATTTCCTTTTTCACCATAGCTCTCTATGGGCTTCCAAATATCCCTTTGACAATTCCACAAGAACAGCCTTAGGGAAAGGTTTCCTGAAGGAAAAGATGTAACTCTGTGAGATGAATTAGCAGAACACAGAGCAGTTTCTATGAAAGCTTCTTTCCAGTTTCGAACGGAAGATATTTCCTTTTTCACCATAGCCCTCTATGGGCTTCCAAATATCCCTTTGAAAATTCCACAAGGACAGACTTCGCGAAAGGCTTGTTGAATGGAAAGATGTAACTCTGTGAGATGAATTAACAGAACACAGAGCAGTTTCTCAGAAAGCTTCTTTCCAGTTTTGAACGGAAGATATTTCCTTTTTCACCATAGCCCTCTATGGGCTTCCAAATATCCCTTTGACAAGGCCACAAGAACAGCCTTAGCGAAAGGCTACTTGAAGGGAAAGATGTAACTCTGTGAGATGAATTAACAGAACACAGAGCTGTTTCTCAGAAAGCTTCTTACCAGTTTTAAACGGAAGATATTTCCTTTTTCACCGTAGCCCTCTATGGGCTTCAAAATATCCCTTTGCCAATTCAACAAGAACAGCCTTAGCGAAAGGCTTCTTGAAGGGAAAGATGTAACTCTGTGAGATAAATTAACAGGACACAGAGCCGTTTCTCAGAAAGCTTCTTTCCAGTTTTTAACGGAAGATATTTCCTTTTTCACCATAGCCCTCTCTGGGCTTCCAAATATCACTTTGCGAATTCCACAAGAACAGCGTTAGCGAAAGGCTTCTTGAAGGGAAAGATGTAACTCTGTGAGATGAATTAACAGAACACAGAGCAGTTTCTCAGAAGGCTTCTTTCCAGTTTTGAACGGAAGATATTTCCCTTTGCACCATAGCCCTCTATGGGCTTCCAAATATCCCTTTGCCAATTCCACAAGAACAGCCTTAGCGAAAGGCTTCTTGAAGGGAAAGATGTAACTCTGTGAGATGAAATAACAGAACACAGAGCAGTTTCTCAGAAAGCTCCTTTCCAGTTTTGAACGGAAGATATTTCCTTTTTCACCATAGCCCACTTTGGGCTTCCAAATATCCCTTTGCCAATTCCACAAGAACAGCCTTAGCGAAAGACTTCTTGAAGGGAAGGATGTAACTCTGTGAGATGAATTAACAGGACACTGAGCAGTTTCTCAGAAAGCTTCTTTCCAGTTTTGTACGGAAGATATTTCCTTTTTCACCATAACCCTCTATGGGCTTCGAAATATCCCTTTGCCAATTCCACAAGAACAGCCTTCGCGAAAGGCTTCTTGAAGGGAAAGATGTAGCTCTGTGAGATGAATTAACAGAACACTGAGCAGTTTCTCACAAAGCTTCTTTCCAGTTTTGAACGGAAGATATTTCCTTTTTCACCATAGCCCTCTATGGGCTTCCAAATATCCCTTTGCCAATTCCACAAGAACAGCCTTAGCGAAAGGCTTCTTGAAGGGAAAGTTGTAAGACTCTGAGATGAATTAACAGAACACAGAGCATTTTCTAAGAAAGCTTCTTTCCAGTTTTGAACGGAAGATGTTTCCTTTTTCACCTTAGCCCTCTATGGGCTTCCAAATATCACTTTGAAAATTCCACAAGAACAGACTCAGCGAATGGCTTCTTGAAGGGAAAGATGTAACTCCGTGAGATATATTAACAGAACACAGAGCAGTTTCTCAGAAAGCTTCTTTCCAGTTTTTAACGGAAGATATTTCCTTTTTCACCATAGCCCTCTCTGGGCTTCCAAATATCCCTTTGCGAATTCCACAAGAACAGCGTTAGCGAAAGGCTTCTTGAAGGGAAAGATGTAACTCTGTGAGATGAATTAACAGAACACAGAGCAGTTTCTCAGAAGGCTTCTTTCCAGTTTTGAACGGAAGATATTTCCCTTTGCACCATAGCCCTCTATGGGCTTCCAAATATCCCTTTGCCAATTCCACAAGAACAGCCTTCGCGAAAGGCTTCTTGAAGGGAAAGATGTAACTCTGTGAGATGAATTAACAGAACACAGAGCAGTTTCTCAGAAAGCTCCTTTCCAGTTATGAACGGAAGATATTTCCTTTTTCACCATAGCCCTCTTTGGGCTTCCAAATATCCCTTTGCCTATTCCACAAGAACAGCCTTAGCGAAAGACTTCTTGAAGGGAAGGATGTAACTCTGTGAGATGAATTAACAGAACACAGAGCAGTTTCTCAGAAAGCTTCTTTCCAGTTTTGAACGGAAGATATTTCCTTTTTCACCATAGCCCTCTATGGGCTTCCAAATATCCCTTTCACAATTCCACAAGAACAGCCTTAGCGAAAGGTTTCTTGAAGGGAAAGATGTAACTCTGTGAGATGAATTAACAGAACACGGAGCTGTTTCACAGAAAGCTTCTTACCAGTTTTGAACGGAAGATATTTCCTTTTTCATCATAGCCCTCTATGGGTTTCAAAATATCCCTTTGCCAATTCAACAAGAACAGCCTTAGCGAAAGGCTTCTTGAAGGGAAAGATGTAACTCTGTGAGATAAATTAACAGAACACAGAGCCGTTTCTCAGAAAGCTTCTTTCCAGTTTTGAACGGAAGATATTTCCTTTTTCACCATAGCCCTCTATTTGCTTCCAAATATCCCTTTGCCAATTCCACAAGAACAGCCTTAGCGAAAGGCTTCTTGAAGGGAAAGATGTAACGCTGTGAGATGAATTAACAGAACACAGAGAAGTTTCTCAGAAAGCTTCTTTCCAGTTTTGAACGGAAGATAATTCCTTTTTCACCATAGCCCTCTATGGGCTTCCAAATATCCCTTTGCCAATTCCACAAGAACAGCCTTAGCGAAAGGTTTCCTGAAGGTAAAGATGCAACTCTGTGAGATGAATTAACAGAACACAGAGCAGTTTCTCAGAAAGCTTCTTTCCAGTTTTGAACGGAAGATATTTCCTTTTTCACCATAGCCCTCTAGGGGTTCCAAATATCCCTTTGCAATTCCACAAGAACAGCCTTCGCGAAAGGCTTCTTGAAGGGAAAGATGTAACTCTGTGAGATGAATTAACAGAACACAGTGCAGTTTCTCAGAAACCTTCTTTCCACTTTTGAACGGAAGATATTTCCTTTTTCACCATAGCCCTCTATCTGCTTCCAAATATCCCTTTGCCAATTCCACAAGAACAGCCTTAGCGGAAGGCTTCTTGAAGGGAAACTTGTAAGTCTGTGAGATTAATTAACAGAACACAGTGCAGTTTCTAAGAAAGATTCTTTCCAGTTTTGAAAGGAAGATATTTCCTTTTTCACCATAGCCCTCTATGGGCTTCCAAATATCACTTTGAAAATTCCACAAGAACAGACTTAGCGAATGGCTTCTTGAAGGGAAAGATGTAACTCTGTGAGATATATTAACAGAACACAGAGCACTTTCTCAGAAAGCTTCTTTCCAGTTTTGAACGGAAGATATTTCCTTTTTCACCATAGCCGTCTCCGGGCTTCCAAATATCCCTTTGCGAATTCCACAAGAAGAGCGTTAGCGAAAGGCTTATTGACGGGAAAGATGTAACTCTGTGAAATGAATTAACAGAACACAGAGCAGTTTCTCAGAAAGCGTCTTTCCAGTTTTGAACGGAAGATATTTCTTTTTCACCATAGCCCTCTATGGACTTCCAAACATCCCTTTGCCAATTCCACAAGAACAGCCTTCCCGAAAGGTTTCTTGAAAGGAAAGATGTATCTCTGTGAGATGAATTAACAGAACACGGAGCAGTTTCTCAGAAAGCTTCTTTCCAGTTTTGAACGGAACATATTTCCTTTTTCACCATAGCCCTCTATGGGCTTCCAAATATCCCTTTGCCAATTCCACAAGAACAGGATTAGCGAAAGGCTTATTGAAGGGAAAGATGTAACTCTGTGAGATGAATTAACAGAACACAGAGCAGTTTCTCAGAAAGATTCTTTCCAGTTTTGAACGGAAGTTATTTCCTTTCTCACCATACCCTCTGTGGGCTTCCAAATATCCCTTTGCCAATTCCACAAGAACAGCGTTCGCGAAAGGCTTCTTGAAGGGAAGGATGTAACTCTGTGACATGAATTAACAGAACGCAGAGCAGTTTCTCAGAATGCTTCTTTCCAGTTTTGGACGGAAGATATTTCCTTTTTCACCATAGCCCTCTATGGTTTTCCAAATATCCCTTTGCCAATTCCACAAGAACAGCCTTCGCGAAAGGCTTCTTGAAGGGAAAGATGTAACTCTGTGAGATGAATTAACAGAACACAGAGCTGTTTCTCAGAAAGCTTCTTACCAGTTTTAAACGGAATATATTTCCTTTTTCACCATAGCCCTCTATGGGCTTCAAAATATCCCTTTGCCAATTCAACAAGAACAGCCTTAGCGAAAGGCTTCTTGAAGGGAAAGATGTAACTCTGTGAGATATATTAACAGAACACAGAGCAGTTTCTCAGAAAGCTTCTTTCCAGTTTTGAACGGAAGATATTTCCTTTTTCACCATAGCCATCTCTGGGCTTCCAAATATCCCTTTGCGAATTCCACAAGAACAGCGTTAGCGAAAGGCTTCTTGAAGGGAAAGATGTAACTCTGTGAGATGAATTAACAGAACACAGAGCAGTTTCTCAGAAAGCTTCTTTCCAGTTTTGAACGGAAGATATTTCCCTTTGCACCATAGCCCTCTATGGGCTTCCAAATATCCCTTTGCCAATTCCACAAGAACAGCCTTAGCGAAAGGTTTCTTGAAGGGAAAGATGTAACTCTGTGAGATGAATTAACAGAACACGGAGCAGTTTTTCATAAAGCTTCTTTACAGTTTTGAACGGAACATATTTCCTTTTTCACCATAGTCCTCTATGGGCTTCCAAATAT
Source organism: Chlorocebus sabaeus (assembly GCF_047675955.1). Classification (NCBI taxonomy): domain Eukaryota; kingdom Metazoa; phylum Chordata; class Mammalia; order Primates; family Cercopithecidae; genus Chlorocebus; species Chlorocebus sabaeus. The sequence goes on from NW_027327715.1 coordinate 1,348,526, forward strand.
CCCTTTGCCAATTCCACAAGAACAGCCTTAGCGAAAGGCTTCTTGAAGGGAAAGATGTAACTCTGTGAGATGAATTAACAGAACACAGAGCAGTTTCTCAGAAAGCTTCTTTTCAGTTTTGAAGAGAAGATATTTCCTTTTTCACCATAGCCCTGTATGGGCTTCCAAATATCCCTTTGCCAATTCCACAAGAACAGCCTTAGCGAAAGACTTTTTGAAGGGAAAGATGTAACTCTGTGAGATGAATTAACAGAACACAGAGCAGTTTCTCAGAAAGCTTCTTTCCAGTTTTGAACGGAAGATATTTCCTTTTTCACCATAGCCCTCTATGGGCTTCCAAATATCCCTTTGCCAATTCCACAAGAACAGCCTTAGCGAAAGGTTTCTTGAAGGGAAAGATGTAACTCTGTGAGATGAAATAACAGAACACAGAGCAGTTTCTCAGAAAGCTTCTTTCCAGTGTTGAACGGAAGATATTTCCTTTTTCACCATAGCCCTCTAGGGGTTCCAAATATCCCTTTGCAATTCCACAAGAAGAGCCTTCGCGAAAGGCTTCTTGAAGGGAAAGATGTAACTCTGTGAGATGAATTAACAGAACACAGTGCAGTTTCTCAGAAACCTTCTTTCCAGTTTTGAACGGAAGATATTTCCTTTTTCACCATAGCCCTCTATCGGCTTCCAAATATCCCTTTGCCAATACCACAAGAACAGCCTTAGCGGAAGGCTTCTTGAAGGGAAACTTGTAAGTCTGTGAGATTAATTAACAGAACACAGAGCAGTTTCTAAGAAAGATTCTTTCCAGTTTTCAAAGGAAGATATTTCCTTTTTCACCATAGCCCTCTATGGGCTTCCAAATATCACTTTGAAAATTCCACAAGAACAGACTTAGCGAATGGCTTCTTGAAGGGAAAGATGTAACTCTGTGAGATATATTAACAGAACACAGAGCAATTTCTCAGAAAGCTTCTTTCCAGTTTTGAACGGAAGATATTTCCTTTTTCAACATAGCCCTCTCCGGGCTTCCAAATATCCCTTTGCGAATTCCACAAGAAGAGCGTTAGCGAAAGGCTTATTGACGGGAAAGATGTAACTCTGTGAAATGAATTAACAGAACACAGAGCAGTTTCTCAGAAAGCTTCTTTCCAGTTTTGAACGGAAGATATTTCCCTTTGCACCATAGCCCTCTATGGGCTTCCAAATATCCCTTTGCCAATTCCACAAGAACAGCCTTAGGGAAAGGCTTCTTCAAGGGAAAGATGTAACACTGTGAGATGAATTAACAGAACACAGAGCAGTTTCTCAGAAAGCTCCTTTCCAGTTTTTAACGGAAGATATTTCCTTTTTCACCATAGCCCTCTTTGGGCTTCCAAATATCCCTTTGCCAATTCCACAAGAACAGCCTTAGCTAAAGACTTCTTGAAGGGAAAGATGTAACTCTGTGAGATGAATTAACAGAACACAGTGCAGTTTCTCAGAAAGCTTCTTTCCAGTTTCGAACGGAAGATATTTCCTTTTTCACCATAGCCCTCTATGGGCTTCCAAATATCCCTTTGCCAATTCCACAAGAACAGCCTTAGCGAAAGGCTTCTTGAAGGGAAAGATGTAACTCTGTGAGATGCATTAACAGAACACAGAGCAGTTTCTCAGAAAGCTTCTTTCCAGTTTTGAACGGAATATATTTCCTTTTTCACCATAGCCCTCTATGGGCTTCCAAATATCCAATTGCCAATTCCACAAGAACAGGATTAGCGAAAGGCTTATTGAAGGGAAAGATGTAACTCTGTGAGATGAATTAACAGAACACAGAGCAGTTTCTCGGAAAGCTTCTTTCCAGTTTTGAACGGAAGTTATTTCCTTTTTCACCATAGTCCTCTATGGGCTTCCAAATATCCCTTTGCCAATTCCACAAGAACAGGATTAGCAAAAGGCTTATTGAAGGGAAAGATGTAACTCTGTGAGATGAATTAACAGAACACAGAGCAGTTTCTCAGAAAGCGTCTTTCCAGTTTTGAACGGAAGATATTTCTTTTTCACCATAGCACTCTATGGACTTCCAAACATCCCTTTGCCAATTCCACAAGAACAGCCTTCCCGAAAGGTTTCTTGAAGGGAAAGATGTATCTCTGTGAGATGAATTAACAGAACACGGAGCAGTTTCTCAGAAAGCTTCTTTCCAATTTTGAACGGAAGATATTTCCTTTTTCACCATAGCCCTCTATGGGCTTCCAAATATCCCTTTGCCAATTCCACAAGAACAGCCTTAGCGAAAGGCTTCTTGAAGGGAAAGATGTAACTCTGTGAGATGAATTAACAGAACACAGAGCAGTTTCTCAGAAAGCTTCTTTCCAGTTTTGAACGGAAGATATTTCCTTTTTCACCATAACCCTCTATTGGCTTCCAAATATCCCTTTGCCAATTCCAGAAGAACAGCCTTAGCGAAAGGCTTCTAGAAGGGAAAGATGTAACTCTGTGAGATGAATTAACAGAACACAGAGCGGTTTCTCAGAAAGCTTCTTTCCAGTTTTGAACGGAACATATTTCCTTTTTCACCATAGCCCTCTATGGGCTTCAAAATATCCCTTTGCCAATTCCACAAGAACAGCCTTAGCGAAAGGCTTCTTGAAGGGTAAGATGTAACTTTGTGAGATGAATTAACAGAACACAGAGCAGTTTCTCAGAAAGCTTCTTTCCAGTTTTGAACGGAAGATATTTCCTTTTTCACCATAGCCCTCTATGGGCTTCCAAATATCCCTTTGCCAATTCCACAAGAACAGCCTTCGCGAAAGGCTTCTTGAAGGGAAAGATGCAACTCTGTGAGATGAATTAACAGAACACAGAGCAGTTTCTCAGAAAGCTTCTTTCCAGTTTTGAACGGAAGATATTTCCTTTTTACCATAGCCCTCTAAGGGCTTCAAATATCCCTTTGACAATGCCACAAGAACAGCCTTAGGGAAAGGCTTCTTGAAGGGAAAGATGTAACTCTGTGAGATGAATTAACAGAACACAGAGCAGTTTCTCAGAAAGCTTCTTTCCAGTTTTGAACGGAAGATATTTCCTTTTTCACCATAGCCCTCTATGGGCTTCCAAATGTCCCTTTGACAAGGCCACAAGAACAGCCTTAGCGAAAGGCTTCTTGAAGGGAAAGATGTAACTCTGTGAGATGAATTAACAGAACACAGAGAAGTTTCTCAGAAACCTTCTTTCCAGTTTTGAACGGAAGATATTTCCTTTTTCACCATAGCCCTCTATTGACTTCCAAATATCCCTTTGCCAATGCCACAAGAACAGCCTTAGCGAAAGGCTTCTTGAAGGGAAAGTTGTAAGTCTCTGAGATGAATTAACAGAACACAGAGCAGTTTCTAAGAAAGCTTCTTTATAGTTTTGAACGGAAGATGTTTCCTTTTTCACCTTAGCCCTCTATGGGCTTCCAAATATCACTTTGAAAATTCCACAAGAACAGACTCAGCGAATGGCTTCTTGAAGGGAAAGATGTAACTCCGTGAGATATATTAACAGAACACAGAGGAGTTTCTCAGAAAGCTTCTTTCCAGTTGTTAACGGAAGATATTTCCTTTTTCACCATAGCCCTCTCTGGGCTTCCAAATATCCCTTTGCGAATTCCACAAGAACAGCGTTAGCGAAAGGCTTCTTGAAGGGAAAGATGTAACTCTGTGAGATGAATTAACAGAACACAGAGCAGTTTCTCAGAAGGCTTCTTTCCAGTTTTGAACGGAAGATATTTCCCTTTGCACCATAGCCCTCTATGGGCTTTCAAATATCCCTTTGCCAATTCCACAAGAACAGCCTTAGCGAAAGGCTTCTTGAAGGGAAAGATGTAACTCTGTGAGATGAATTAACAGAACACAGAGCAGTTTCTCAGAAAGCTCCTTTCCAGTTTTGAACGGAAGATATTTCCTTTTTCACCCTAGCCCTCTTTGGGCTTCCAAATATCCCTTTGCCAATTCCACAAGAACAGCCTTAGCGAAAGACTTCTGGAAGGGAAGGATGTAACTCTGTGAGATGAATTAACAGAACACAGAGCAGTTTCTCAGAAAGCTTCTTTCCAGTTTTGAACGGAAGATATTTCCTTTTTCACCATAACCCTCTATGGGCTTCGAAATATCCCTTTGCCAATTCCACAAGAACAGCCTTCGCGAAAGGCTTCTTGAAGGGAAAGATGTAACTCTGTGAGATGAATTAACAGAACACAGAGCAGTTTCTCAGAAAGATCCTTTCCAGTTTTGAACGGAAGATATTTCCTTTTTCACCATAGCCCTCTATGGGCTTCCAAATATCCCTTTCACAATTCCACAAGAACAGCCTTAGCGAAAGGTTTCTTGAAGGGAAAGATGTAATTCTGTGAGATGAATTAACAGAACACGGAGCAGTTTCTCAGAAAGCTTCTTTCCAGTTTTGAACGGAAGATATTTCCTTTTTCACCATAGTCCTCTATGGGCTTCCAAATATCCCTTTGCCAATTCCACAAGAACAGCCTTAGGGAAAGGCTTCTTGAAGGGAAATATGTAACTCTGTGAGATGAATTAACAGAACACAGAGCAGTTTCTCAGAAAGCTTCTTTCCAGTTTTGAGCGGAAGATATTTTCTTTTTCACCATAGCCCTCTATGGGCTTCCAAATATCACTTTGCCAATTCTACAAGAACAGCCTTCACGAAAGGCTACTTGAAGGGAAAGATGTAACACTGTGAGATGAATTAACAGAACACAGAGCAGTTTCTCAGAAAGCTTCTTTCTAGTTTTGAACGGAAGATATTTCCTTTTTCACCATAGCCATCTATGGGCTTCCAAATATCCCTTTGCCAATTCCACAAGAACAGCCTTAGCGAAAGGCTTCTTGAAGGGAAAGATGTAACTCTGTGAGATGAATTAACAGAACACAGAGCAATTTCTCAGAAAGCTTCTTTGCAGTTTTCAACGGAAGATATTTCCTTTTTCACCATAGCCATCTATGGGCTTCCAAACATCCCCTTGCCAATTCCACAAGAACAGCCTTAGCGAAAGGTTTCTTGAAGGGAAAGATGTAACTCTGTGAGATGAATTAACAGAACACGGAGCAGTTTCTCAGAAAGCTTCTTTCCAGTTTTGAACGGAAGATATTTCCTTTTTCACCTTAGCCCTCTATTGGCTTCTAAATATCCCTTTGCCAATTCCCAAGAACAGCCTTAACGAAATGCTTCTTGAAGGGAAAGATGTAACTCTGTGAGATGAATTAACAGAACACAGAGCAGATTCTCAGAAAGCTTCTTTCCAGTTTTGAACGGAAGATATTTCCTTTTCCACCATAGCCCTCTATGGGCTTCCAAATATCCCTTTGCCAATTCCACAAGAACAGCCTTAGCGAAAGGCTTCTTGAATGGAAAGATGTAACTCTGTGAGATGAATTAACAGAACACAGAGCGGTTTCTCAGAAAGCTTCTTTCCAGTTTTGAACGGAAGTTATTTCCTTTTTCACTATACCCTCTATGGGCTTCCAAATATCCCTTTGCCAATTCCACAAGAACAGCCTTCGCGAAAGGCTTCATGAAGGGAAGGATGTAACTCTGTGAGATGAATTAACAGAACGCAGAGCAGTTTCTCAGAAAGCTTCTTTATAGTTTTGAACGAAAGATATTTCCTTTTTCACCATAGCCCTCTATGGTTTTCCAAATATCCCTTTGCCAATTCCACAAGAACAGCCTTCGCGAAAGGCTTCTTGAAGGGAAAGATGTAACTCTGTGAGACGAATTAACAGAACACAGAGCTGTTTCACAGAAAGCTTCTTACCAGTTTTGAACGGAAGATATTTCCTTTTTCACCATAGCCCTCTATGGGTTTCAAAATATCCCTTTGCCAATTCAACAAGAACAGCCTTAGCGAAAGGCTTCTTGAAGGGAAAGATGTAACTCTGTGAGATAAATTAACAGAACACAGAGCCGTTTCTCAGAAAGCTTCTTTCCAGTTTTGAACGGAAGATATTTCCTTTTTCACCATAGCCCTCTAGGGGTTCCAAATATCCCTTTGCAATTCCACAAGAACAGCCTTCGCGAAAGGCTTCTTGAAGGGAAAGATGTAACACTGTGAGATGAATTAACAGAACACAGTGCAGTTTCTCAGACACCTTCTTTCCAGTTTTGAACGGAAGATATTTCCTTTTTCACCATAGCCCTCTATGGGCTTCCAAATATCCCTTTGCAAATGCCACAAGAACAGCCTTAGGGAAAGGCTTCTTGAAGGGAAAGTTGTAAGTCTGTGAGATGAATTAACAGAACACAGAGCAGTTTCTAAGAAAGATTCTTTCCAGTTTTGAACGGAAGTTATTTCCTTTTTCACCAAAGCCCTCTATGGGCTTCCAAATATCACTTTGAGAATTCCACAAGAACAGACTTAGCGAATGGCTTCTTGAAGGGAAAGATGTAACTCTGTGAGATATATTAACAGAACACAGAGCAATTTCTCAGAAAGCTTTTTCCAGTTTTTAACGAAGATATTTCCTTTTTCACCATAGCCCTCTCCGGGCTTCCAAATATCCCTTTGCGAATTGCACAAGAACAGCGTTAGCGAAAGGCTTCTTGACGGGAAAGATGTAACTCTGTGAGATGAATTAACAGAACACAGAGCAGTTTCTCAGAAAGCTTCTTTCCAGTTTTGAACGGAAGATATTTCCTTTTTCACCGTAGCCCTCTATGGGCTTCCAAATATCCCTTTGCCAATTCCACAAGAACAGCCTTAGCGAAAGGCTTCTTGAAGGGAAAGATGTAACTCTGTGAGATGAATTAACAGAACACAGAGCGGTTTCTCAGAAAGTTTCTTTCAAGTTTTGAACGGAAGTTATTTCCTTTTTCACCATAACCTCTATGGGCTTCCAAATATCCCTTTGCCAATTCCACAAGAACAGCCTTAGTGAAAGGCTTCTTGAAGGGAAAGATGTAACTCTGTGAGATGAATTAACAGAACACAGAGCGGTTTCTCAGAAAGCTTCTTTCCAGTATTGAACGGAAGTTATTTCCTTTCTCACCATACCCTCTATGGGCTTCCAAATATCCCTTTGCCAATTCCACAAGAACAGCGTTCGTGAAAGGCTTCTTGAAGGAAAGGATGTAACACTGTGAGATGAATTAACAGAACGCAGAGCAGTTTTTCAGAATGCTTCTTTCCAGTTTTGGACGGAAGATATTTCCTTTTTCACCATAGCCCTCTATGGTTTTCCAAATATCCCTTTTACAATTCCACAAGAACAGCCTTAGGGAAAGGCTTCTTCAAGGGAAAGATGTAACACTGTGAGATGAATTAACAGAACACAGAGCAGTTTCTCAGAAAGCTCCTTTCCAGTTTTTAACGGAAGATATTTCCTTTTTCACCATAGCCCTCTTTGGGCTTCTAAATATCCCTTTGCCAATTCCACAAGAACAGGATTAGCGAAAGGCTTATTGAAGGGAAAGATGTAACTCTGTGAGATGAATTAACAGAACACAGAGCAGTTTCTCAGAAAGCGTCTTTCCAGTTTTGAACGGAAGATATTTCTTTTTCACCATAGCCCTCTATGGACTTCCAAACATCCCTTTGCCAATTCCACAAGAACAGCCTTCCCGAAAGGTTTCTTGAAGGGAAAGATGTATCTCTGTGAGATGAATTAACAGAACACGGAGCAGTTTCTCAGAAAGCTTCTTTCCAATTTTGAACGGAAGATATTTCCTTTTTCACCATAGCCCTCTATGGGCTTCCAAATATCCCTTTGCCAATTCCACAAGAACAGCCTTAGCGAAAGGCTTCTTGAAGGGAAAGATGTAACTCTGTGAGATGAATTAACAGAACACAGAGCAGTTTCTCAGAAAGCTTCTTTCCAGTTTTGAACGGAAGATATTTCCTTTTTCACCATAACCCTCTATTGGCTTCCAAATATCCCTTTGCCAATTCCAGAAGAACAGCCTTAGCGAAAGGCTTCTAGAAGGGAAAGATGTAACTCTGTGAGATGAATTAACAGAACACAGAGCGGTTTCTCAGAAAGCTTCTTTCCAGTTTTGAACGGAACATATTTCCTTTTTCACCATAGCCCTCTATGGGCTTCAAAATATCCCTTTGCCAATTCCACAAGAACAGCCTTAGCGAAAGGCTTCTTGAAGGGTAAGATGTAACTTTGTGAGATGAATTAACAGAACACAGAGCAGTTTCTCAGAAAGCTTCTTTCCAGTTTTGAACGGAAGATATTTCCTTTTTCACCATAGCCCTCTATGGGCTTCCAAATATCCCTTTGCCAATTCCACAAGAACAGCCTTCGCGAAAGGCTTCTTGAAGGGAAAGATGCAACTCTGTGAGATGAATTAACAGAACACAGAGCAGTTTCTCAGAAAGCTTCTTTCCAGTTTTGAACGGAAGATATTTCCTTTTTACCATAGCCCTCTAAGGGCTTCAAATATCCCTTTGACAATGCCACAAGAACAGCCTTAGGGAAAGGCTTCTTGAAGGGAAAGATGTAACTCTGTGAGATGAATTAACAGAACACAGAGCAGTTTCTCAGAAAGCTTCTTTTCAGTTTTGAACGGAAGATATTTCCTTTTTCACCATAGCCCTCTATGGGCTTCCAAATATCCCTTTGCCAATTCCACAAGAACAGCCTTAGCGAAAGGCTTCTTGAAGGGAAAGATGTAACTCTGTGAGATGAATTAACAGAACACAGAGAATTTTCTCAGAAAGCTTCTTTCCAGTTTTGAACGGAAGATATTTCCTTTTTCACCATAGCCCTCTATGGGCTTCCAAATATCCCTTTGCCAATTCCACCAGAACAGCCTTAGGGAAAGGTTTCCTGAAGGAAAAGATGTAACTCTGTGAGATGAATTAGCAGAACACAGAGCAGTTTCTAAGAAAGCTTCTTTCCAGTTTCGAACGGAAGATATTTCCTTTTTCACCATAACCCTTTCTGGGCTTCGAAATATCGCTTTGCCAATTCCACAAGAACAGCCTTCGCGAAAGGCTTGTTGAATGGAAAGATGTAACTCTGTGAGATGAATTAACAGAACACAGAGCAGTTTCTCAGAAAGCTTCTTTCCAGTTTTGAACGGAAGATATTTCCTTTTTCACCATAGCCCTCTATGGGCTTCCAAATGTCCCTTTGACAAGGCCACAGGAACAGCCTTAGCGAAAGGCTTCTTGAAGGGAAAGATGTAACTCTGTGAGATGAATTAACAGAACACAGAGCAGTTTCTCATAAAGCTTCTTTCCAGTTTTGAACGGAAGATATTTCCTTTTTCACCATAGCCCTCTATTGACTTCCAAATATCCCTTTGCCAATTCCACAAGAACAGCCTTAGCGAAAGGCTTCTTGAAGGGAAAGATGTAACTCTGTGAGATGAATTAACAGAACACAGAGCAGTTTCTCAGAAAGTTTCTTTCCAGTTTTGAACGGAAGATATTTCCTTTTTCACCATAGCCCTCTATGGGCTTCCAAATATCCCTTTGCCAATTCCACAAGAACAGCCTTAGCGAAAGGCTTCTTGAAGGGAAAGATGTAACTCTGTGAGATGAATTAACAGAACACAGAGCAGTTTCTCAGAAATCTTCTTTCCAGTTTTGAACGGAAGATATTTCCTTTTTCACCATAGCCCTCTATGGGCTTCCAAATATCCCTTTGCCAATTCCACAAGAACAGCCTTAGCGAAAGGCTTCTAGAGGGGAAAGATGTAACTCTGTGAGATGAATTAACAGAACACCGAGCAGTTTCTCAGAAAGCTTCTTTCCAGTTTGAACGGAAGATATTTCCTTTTTCACCATAGCCCTCTATGGGCTTCCAAATATCCCTTTGCCAATTCCAAAAGAACAGGATTAGCGAAAGGCTTATTGAAGGGAAAGATGTAACTCTGTGAGATGAATTAACAGAACACAGAGCAGTTTCTCAGAAAGATTCTTTCCAGTTTTGAACGGAAGTTATTTCCTTTCTCACCATACCCTCTGTGGGCTTCCAAATATCCCTTTGCCATTTCCACAAGAACAGCGTTCGCGAAAGGTATCTTGAAGGGAAGGATGTAACTCTGTGACATGAATTAACAGAACGCAGAGCAGTTTCTCAGAATGCTTCTTTCCAGTTTTGGACGGAAGATATTTCCTTTTTCACCATAGCCCTCTATGGTTTTCCAAATATCCCTTTGCCAATTCCACAAGAACAGCCTTCGCGAAAGGCTTCTTGAAGGGAAAGATGTAACTCTGTGAGATGAATTAACAGAACACAGAGCGGTTTCTCAGAAAGCTTCTTTCAAGTTTTGAACGGAAGTTATTTCCTTTTTCACCATACCCTCTATGGGCTTCCAAATATCCCTTTGCCAATTCCACAAGAACAGCCTTAGTGAAAGGCTTCTTGAAGGGAAAGATGTAACTCTGTGAGATGAATTAACAGAACACAGAGCGGTTTCTCAGAAAGCTTCTTTCCAGTATTGAACGGAAGTTATTTCCTTTCTCACCATACCCTCTATGGGCTTCCAAATATCCCTTTGCCAATTCCACAAGAACAGCGTTCGTGAAAGGCTTCTTGAAGGAAAGGATGTAACACTGTGAGATGAATTAACAGAACGCAGAGCAGTTTCTCAGAATGCTTCTTTCCAGTTTTGGACGGAAGATATTTCCTTTTTCACCATAGCCCTCTATGGTTTTCCAAATATCCCTTTGACAATTCCACAAGAACAGCCTTAGGGAAAGGCTTCTTCAAGGGAAAGATGTAACACTGTGAGATGAATTAACAGAACACAGAGCAGTTTCTCAGAAAGCTCCTTTCCAGTTTTTAACGGAAGATATTTCCTTTTTCACCATAGCCCTCTTTGGGCTTCCAAATATCCCTTTGCCAATTCCACAAGAACAGGATTAGCGAAAGGCTTATTGAAGGGAAAGATGTAACTCTGTGAGATGAATTAACAGAACACAGAGCAGTTTCTCAGAAAGCGTCTTTCCAGTTTTGAACGGAAGATATTTCTTTTTCACCATAGCCCTCTATTTACTTCCAAACATCCCTTTGCCAATTCCACAAGAACAGCCTTCCCGAAAGGTTTCTTGAAGGGAAAGATGTATCTCTGTGAGATGAATTAACAGAACACGGAGCAGTTTCTCAGAAAGCTTCTTTCCAATTTTGAACGGAAGATATTTCCTTTTTCACCATACCCTCTATGGGCGTCCAAATATCCCTTTGCCAATTCCACAAGAACAGCCTTAGCGAAAGGCTTCTTGAAGGGAAAGATGTAACTCTGTGAGATGAATTAACAGAACACAGAGCAGTTTCTCAGAAAGCTTCTTTCCAGTTTTGAACGGAAGATATTTCCTTTTTCACCATAACCCTCTATTGGCTTCCAAATATCCCTTTGCCAATTCCAGAAGAACAGCCTTAGCGAAAGGCTTCTAGAAGGGAAAGATGTAACTCTGTGAGATGAATTAACAGAACACAGAGCGGTTTCTCAGAAAGCTTCTTTCCAGTTTTGAACGGAACATATTTCCTTTTTCACCATAGCCCTCTATGGGCTTCAAAATATCCCTTTGCCAATTCCACAAGAACAGCCTTAGCGAAAGGCTTCTTGAAGGGTAAGATGTAACTTTGTGAGATGAATTAACAGAACACAGAGCAGTTTCTCAGAAAGCTTCTTTCCAGTTTTGAAGGGAAGATATTTCCTTTTTCACCATAGCCCTCTATGGGCTTCCAAATATCCCTTTGCCAATTCCACAAGAACAGCCTTCGCGAAAGGCTTCTTGAAGGGAAAGATGCAACTCTGTGAGATGAATTAACAGAACACAGAGCAGTTTCTCAGAAAGCTTCTTTCCAGTTTTGAACGGAAGATATTTCCTTTTTACCATAGCCCACTAAGGGCTTCAAATATCCCTTTGACAATGCCACAAGAACAGCCTTAGGGAAAGGCTTCTTGAAGGGAAAGATGTAACTCTGTGAGATGAATTAACAGAACACAGAGCAGTTTCTCAGAAAGCTTCTTTTCAGTTTTGAACGGAAGATATTTCCTTTTTCACCATAGCCCTCTATGGGCTGTCCAAATATCCCTTTGCCAATTCCACAAGAACAGCCTTAGCGAAAGGCTTCTTGAAGGGAAAGATGTAACTCTGTGAGATGAATTAACAGAACACAGAGAAGTTTCTCAGAAAGCTTCTTTCCAGTTTTGAACGGAAGATATTTCCTTTTTCACCATAGCCCTCTATGGGCTTCCAAATATCCCTTTGCCAATTCCACAAGAACAGCCTTAGGGAAAGGTTTCCTGAAGGAAAAGATGTAACTCGGTGAGATGAATTAGCAGAACACAGAGCAGTTTCTAAGAAAGCTTCTTTCCAGTTTCGAACGGAAGATATTTCCTTTTTCAACATAACCCTTTCTGGGCTTCGAAATATCGCTTTGCCAATTCCACAAGAACAGCCTTCGCGAAAGGCTTGTTGAATGGAAAGATGTAACTCTGTGAGATGAATTAACAGAACACAGAGCAGTTTCTCAGAAAGCTTCTTTCCAGTTTTGAACGGAAGATATTTCCTTTTTCACCATAGCCCTCTATGGGCTTCCAAATGTCCCTTTGACAAGGCCACAGGAACAGCCTTAGCGAAAGGCTTCTTGAAGGGAAAGATGTAACTCTGTGAGATGAATTAACAGAACACAGAGCAGTTTCTCATAAAGCTTCTTTCCAGTTTTGAACGGAAGATATTTCCTTTTTCACCATAGCCCTCTATTGACTTCCAAATATCCCTTTGCCAATTCCACAAGAACAGCCTTAGCGAAAGGCTTCTTGAAGGGAAAGATGTAACTCTGTGAGATGAATTAACAGAACACAGAGCAGTTTCTCAGAAAGTTTCTTTCCAGTTTTGAACGGAAGATATTTCCTTTTTCACCATAGCCCTCTATGGGCTTCCAAATATCCCTTTGCCAATTCCACAAGAACAGCCTTAGCGAAAGGCTTCTTGAAGGGAAAGATGTAACTCTGTGAGATGAATTAACAGAACACAGAGCAGTTTCTCAGAAATCTTCTTTCCAGTTTTGAACGGAAGATATTTCCTTTTTCACCATAGCCCTCTATGGGCTTCCAAATATCCCTTTGCCAATTCCACAAGAACAGCCTTAGCGAAAGGCTTCTAGAGGGGAAAGATGTAACTCTGTGAGATGAATTAACAGAACACCGAGCAGTTTCTCAGAAAGCTTCTTTCCAGTTTTGAACGGAAGATATTTCCTTTTTCACCATAGCCCTCTATGGGCTTCCAAATATCCCTTTGCCAATTCCAAAAGAACAGGATTAGCGAAAGGCTTCTAGAGGGGAAAGATGTAACTCTGTGAGATGAATTAACAGAACACAGAGCAGTTTCTCAGAAAGATTCTTTCCAGTTTTGAACGGAAGTTATTTCCTTTCTCACCATACCCTCTGTGGGCTTCCAAATATCCCTTTGCCATTTCCACAAGAACAGCGTTCGCGAAAGGTATCTTGAAGGGAAGGATGTAACTCTGTGACATGAATTAACAGAACGCAGAGCAGTTTCTCAGAATGCTTCTTTCCAGTTTTGGACGGAAGATATTTCCTTTTTCACCATAGCCCTCTATGGTTTTCCAAATATCCCTTTGCCAATTCCACAAGAACAGCCTTCGCGAAAGGCTTCTTGAAGGGAAAGATGTAACTCTGTGAGATGAATTAACAGAACACAGAGCTGTTTCTCAGAAAGCTTCTTACCAGTTTTAAACGGAAGATATTTCCTTTTTCACCATAGCCCTCTATGGGCTTCAAAATATCCTTTTGCCAATTCAACAAGAACAGTCTTAGCCAAAGGCTTCTTGAAGGGAAAGATGTAACTCTGTGAGATAAATTAACAGAACACAGAGCCGTTTCTCAGAAAGCTTCTTTCCAGTTTTGAACGGAAGATATTTCCTTTTTCACCATAGCCCTCAATGGGCTTCCAAATATCCCTTTGCCAATTCCACAAGAACAGCCTCACCGAAAGGCTTCTTGAAGGGAAAGATGTAACTCTGTGAGATGAATTAACAGAACACAGAGCAGTTTCTCAGAAAGCTTCTTTCCAGTTATGAACGGAAGATATTTCCTTTTTCACCATAGCCCTCTATGGGCTTCCAAATATCCCTTTGCCAATTCCACAAGAACAGCCTTAGCGAAAGGCTTCTTGAAGGGAAAGTTGTAAGTCTCTGAGATGAATTAACAGAACACAGAGCAGTTTCTAAGAAAGCTTCTTTCCAGTTTTGAACGGAAGATGTTTCCTTTTTCACCTTAGCCCTCTATGGGCTTCCAAATATCACTTTGAAAATTCCACAAGAACAGACTCAGCGAATGGCTTCTTGAAGGGAAAGATGTAACTCCGTGAGATATATTAACAGAACACAGAGCAGTTTCTCAGAAAGCTTCTTTCCAGTTTTTAACGGAAGATATTTCCTTTTTCACCATAGCCCTCTCTGGGCTTCCAAATATCCCTTTGCGAATTCCACAAGAACAGCGTTAGCGAAAGGCTTCTTGAAGGGAAAGATGTAACTCTGTGAGATGAATTAACAGAACACGGAGCAGTTTCTCAGAAAGCTTCTTTCCAGTTTTGAACGGAAGATATTTCCTTTTTCACCATAGTCCTCTATGGGCTTCCAAATATCCCTTTGCCAATTCCACAAGAACAGCCTTAGGGAAAGGCTTCTTGAAGGGAAATATGTAACTCTGTGAGATGAATTAAAAGAACACAGAGCAGTTTCTCAGAAAGCTTCTTTCCAGTTTTGAGTGGAAGATATTTTCTTTTTCACCATAGCCCTCTATGGGCTTCCAAATATCACTTTGCCAATTCTACAAGAACAGCCTTCACGAAAGGCTACTTGAAGGGAAAGATGTAACACTGTGAGATGAATTAACAGAACACAGAGCAGTTTCTCAGAAAGCTTCTTTCCAGTTTTGAACGGAAGATATTTCCTTTTTCACCATAGCCATCTATGGGCTTCCAAATATCCCTTTGCCAATTCCACAAGAACAGCCTTAGCGAAAGGCTTCTTGAAGGGAAAGATGTAACTCTGTGAGATGAATTAACAGAACACAGAGCAATTTCTCAGAAAGCTTCTTTGCAGTTTTCAACGGAAGATAATTCCTTTTTCACCATAGCCCTCTATGGGCTTCCAAACATCCCCTTGCCAATTCCACAAGAACAGCCTTAGCGAAAGGTTTCTTGAAGGGAAAGATGTAACTCTGTGAGATGAATTAACAGAACACGGAGCAGTTTCTCAGAAAGCTTCTTTCCAGTTTTGAACGGAAGATATTTCCTTTTTCACCTTAGCCCTCTATTGGCTTCCAAATATCCCTTTGCCAATTCCCAAGAACAGCCTTAACGAAATGCTTCTTGAAGGGAAAGATGTAACTCTGTGAGATGAATTAACAGAACACAGAGCAGATTTTCAGAAAGCTTCTTTCCAGTTTTGAACGGAAGATATTTCCTTTTTCACCATAGCCCTCTATGGGCTTCCAAATATCCCTTTGCCAATTCCACAAGAACAGCCTTAGCGAAAGGCTTCTTGAAGGGAAAGATGTAACTCTGTGAGATGAATTAACAGAACACAGAGCAATTTCTCAGAAAGCTTCTTTGCAGTTTTCAACGGAAGATATTTCCTTTTTCACCATAGCCCTCTATGGGCTTCCAAACATCCCCTTGCCAATTCCACAAGAACAGCCTTAGCGAAAGGTTTCTTGAAGGGAAAGATGTAACTCTGTGAGATGAATTAACAGAACACAGAGCGGTTTCTCAGAAAGCTTCTTTCCAGTTTTGAGCGGAAGTTATTTCCTTTTTCACTATACCCTCTATGGGCTTCCAAATATCCCTTTGCCAATTCCACAAGAACAGCCTTCGCGAAAGGCTTCATGAAGGGAAGGATGTAACTCTGTGAGATGAATTAACAGAACGCAGAGCAGTTTCTCAGAAAGCTTCTTTCTAGTTTTGGACGGAAGATATTTCCTTTTTCACCATAGCCCTCTATGGTTTTCCAAATATCCCTTTGCCAATTCCACAAGAACAGCCTTCGCGAAAGGCTTCTTGAAGGGAAAGATGTAACTCTGTGAGACGAATTAACAGAACACAGAGCTGTTTCACAGAAAGCTTCTTACCAGTTTTGAACGGAAGATATTTCCTTTTTCACCATAGCCCTCTATGGGCTTCCAAATATCCCTTTGCAAATTCCACAAGAACAGCCTTAGCTAAAGGCTTCTTGAAGGGAAAGTTGTAAGTCTGTGAGATGAATTAACAGAACACAGAGCAGTTTCTAAGAAAGATTCTTTCCAGTTTTGAACGGAAGTTATTTCCTTTTTCACCAAAGCCCTCTATGGGCTTCCAAATATCACTTTGAGAATTCCACAAGAACAGACTTAGCGAATGGCTTCTTGAAGGGAAAGATGTAACTCTGTGAGATATATTAACAGAACACAGAGCAATTTCTCAGAAAGCTTTTTCCAGTTTTTAACGAAGATATTTCCTTTTTCACCATAGCCCTCTCCGGGCTTCCAAATATCCCTTTGCGAATTGCACAAGAACAGCGTTAGCGAAAGGCTTCTTGACGGGAAAGATGTAACTCTGTGAGATGAATTAACAGAACACAGAGCAGTTTCTCAGAAAGCTTCTGTCCAGTTTTGAACGGAAGATATTTCCTTTTTCACCATAGCCCTCTATGGGCTTCCAAATATCCCTTTGCCAATTCCACAAGAACAGCCTTAGCGAAAGGCTTCTTGAAGGGAAAGATGTAACTCTGCGAGATGAATTAACAGAACACAGAGCGGTTTCTCAGAAAGCTTCTTTCAAGTTTTGAACGGAAGTTATTTCCTTTTTCACCATACCCTCTATGGGCTTCCAAATATCCCTTTGCCAATTCCACAAGAACAGCCTTAGCGAAAGGCTTCTTGAAGGGAAAGATGTAACTCTGTGAGATGAATTAACAGAACACAGAGCGGTTTCTCAGAAAGCTTCTTTCCAGTATTGAACGGAAGTTATTTCCTTTCTCACCATACCCTCTATGGGCTTCCAAATATCCCTTTGCCAATTCCACAAGAACAGCGTTCGCGAAAGGCTTCTTGAAGGGAAGGATGTAACACTGTGAGATGAATTAACAGAACGCAGAGCAATTTCTCAGAATGCTTCTTTCCAGTTTTGGACGGAAGATATTTCCTTTTTCACCATAGCCCTCTATGGTTTTCCAAATATCCCTTTGACAATTCCACAAGAACAGCCTTCGCGAAAGGCTTCTTGAAGGGAAAGATGTAACTCTGTGAGATGAATTAACAGAACACAGAGCTGTTTCTCAGAAAGCTTCTTACCAGTTTTAAACGGAAGATATTTCCTTTTTCACCATAGCCCTCTATGGGCTTCCAAATATCCCTTTGCCAATTCCACAAGAATAGCCTACGCGAAAAAGACTTCTTGAATGGAAAGATGTAACTCTGTGAGATGAATTAACAGAACACAGAGCAGTTTCTCAGAAAGCTTCTTTCCAGTTTCGAACGGAAGATATTTCCTTTTTCACCATAACCCTCTATGGGCTTCGAAATATCCCTTTGCCAATTCCACAAGAATAGACTTCGCGAAAGACTTCTTGAATGGAAAGATGTAACTCTGTGAGATGAATTAACAGAACACAGAGCAGTTTCTCAGAAAGCTTCTTTCCAGTTTTGAACGGAAGACATTTCCTTTTTCACCATAGCCCTCTATGGGCTTCCAAATATCCCTTTGCCAATTCCACAAGAACAGCCTTAGCGAAAGGCTTATTGAAGGTAAAGATGTAACTCTGTGAGATGAATTAACAGAACACAGAGCAGTTTCTCAGAAAGCGTCTTTCCAGTTTTGAACGGAAGATATTTCTTTTTCACCATAGCCCTCTATGGACTTCCAAACATCCCTTTGCCAATTCCACAAGAACAGCCTTCCCGAAAGGTTTCTTGAAGGGAAAGATGTAACTCTGTGAGATGAATTAACAGAACACGGAGCAGTTTCTCAGAAAGCTTCTTTCCAATTTTGAACGGAAGATATTTCCTTTTTCACCATAGCCCTCTATGGGCTTCCAAATATCCCTTTGCCAATTCCACAAGAACAGCCTTAGCGAAAGGCTTCTTCAAGGGAAAGATGCAACTCTGTGAGATGAATTAACAGAACACAGAGCAGTTTCTCAGAAAGCTTCTTTCCAGTTTTGAACGTAAGATATTTCCTTTTTCACCATAGCCCTCTATGGGCTTCCAAATATCCCTTTGCCAATTCCACAAGAACAGCCTTAGCGAAAGGCTTCTTGAAGGGAAAGATGTAACTCTGTGAGATGAATTAACAGAAAACAGAGCAGTTTCTCAGAAAGCTTCTTTCCAGTTTTGAAAGGAAGATATTTCCCTTTGCACCATAGCCCTCTATGGGCTTCCAAATATCCCTTTGCCAATTCCACAAGAACAGCCTTAGGGAAAGGCTTCTTCAAGGGAAAGATGTAACACTGTGAGATGAATTAACAGAACACAGAGCAGTTTCTCAGAAAGCTCCTTTCCAGTTTTTAACGGAAGATATTTCCTTTTTCAACATAGCCGTCTTTGGGCTTCCAAATATCCCTTTGCCAATTCCACAAGAACAGCCTTAGCTAAAGACTTCTTGAAGGGAAAGATGTAACTCTGTGAGATGAATTAACAGAACACAGAGCAGTTTCTCAGAAAGCTTCTTTCCAGTTTTGAACGGAAGATATTTCCTTTTTCACCATAGCCCTCTATGGGCTTCCAAATATCCCTTTGCCATTTCCACAAGAACAGCCTTAGCGAAAGGCTTCTTGAAGGGAAAGATGTAACTCTGTGAGATGAATTAACAGAAGACAGAACGGTTTCTCAGAAAGCTTCTTTCCAGTTTTGAACAGAAGTTATTATCTTTTTCACCATACCCTCTATGGGCGTCCAAATATCCCTTTGCCAATACCACAAGAACAGCCTTCGCGAAAGGCTTCTTGAAGGGAAGGATGTAACTCTGTGAGATGAATTAACAGAACGCAGAGCCGTTTCTCAGAAAGCTTCTTTTCAGTTTTGGACGGAAGATATTTCCTTTTTCACCATAGCCCTCTATGGTTTTCCAAATATCCCTTTGCCAATTCCACAAGAACAGCCTTCGCGAAAGGCTTCTTGAAGGGAAAGATGCAACTCTGTGAGATGAATTAACAGAACACAGAGCAGTTTCTCAGAAAGCTTCTTTCCAGTTTTGAACGGAAGATATTTCCTTTTTCAGCATAGCCCTCTAAGGGCTTCAAATATCCCTTTGACAATGCCACAAGAACAACCTTAGGGAAAGTCTTCTTGAAGGGAAAGATGTAACTCTGTGAGATGAATTAACAGAACACAGAGCAGTTTCTCAGAAAGCTTCTTTTCAGTTTTGAACGGAAGATATTTCCTTTTTCACCATAGCCCTCTATGGGCTTCCAAATATCCCTTTGCCAATTCCACAAGAACAGCCTTAGCGAAAGGCTTCTTGAAGGGAAAGATGTAACTCTGTGAGATGAATTAACAGAACACAGAGAAGTTTCTCAGAAAGCTTCTTTCCAGTTTTGAACGGAAGATATTTCCTTTTTCACCATAGCCCTCTATGGGCTTCCAAATATCCCTTTGCCAATTCCACAAGAACAGCCTTAGGGAAAGGTTTCCTGAAGGAAAAGATGTAACTCTGTGAGATGAATTAGCAGAACACAGACCAGTTTCTCAGAAAGCTTCTTTCCAGTTTCGAACGGAAGATATTTCCTTTTTCACCATAACCCTTTATGGGCTTCGAAATATCGCTTTGCCAATTCCACAAGAACAGCCTTCGCGAAAGGCTTGTTGAATGGAAAGATGTAACTCTGTGAGATGAATTAACAGAACACAGAGCAGTTTCTCAGAAAGCTTCTTTCCAGTTTTGAACGGAAGATATTTCCTTTTTCACCATAGCCCTCTATGGGCTTCCAAATGTCCCTTTGACAAGGCCACAAGAACAGCCTTAGCGAAAGGCTTCTTGAAGGGAAAGATGTAACTCTGTGAGATGAATTAACAGAACACAGAGCAGTTTCTCATAAAGCTTCTTTCCAGTTTTGAACGGAAGATATTTCCTTTTTCACCATAGCCCTCTATTGGCTTCCAAATATCCCTTTGCCAATTCCACAAGAACAGCCTTAGCGAAAGGCTTCTTGAAGGGAAAGATGTAACTCTGTGAGATGAATTAACACAACGCAGAGCAGTTTCTCAGAAAGCTTCTTTCCAGTTTTGAACGGAAGATATTTCCTTTTTCACCATAGCCCTCTATGGGCTTCCAAATATCCCTTTGCCAATTCCACAAGAACAGCCTTAGCGAAAGGCTTCTAGAGGGGAAAGATGTAACTCTGTGAGATGAATTAACAGAACACAGAGCAGTTTCTCAGAAAGCTTCTTTCCAGTTTTGAACGGAAGATATTTCCTTTTTCACCATAGCCCTCTATGGGCTTCCAAATATCCCTTTGCCAATTCCACAAGAACAGGATTAGCAAAAGGCTTATTGAAGGGAAAGATGTAACTCTGTGAGATGAATTAACAGAACACAGAGCAGTTTCTCAGAAAGATTCTTTCCAGTTTTGAACGGAAGTTATTTCCTTTCTCACCATACCCTCTATGGGCTTCCAAATATCCCTTTGCCAATTCCACAAGAACAGCGTTCGCGAAAGGCTTCTTGAAGGGAAGGATGTAACTCTCTGAGATGAATTAACAGAACGCAGAGCAGTTTCTCAGAATGCTTCTTTCCAGTTTTGGACGGAAGATATTTCCTTTTTCACCATAGCCCTCTATGGATTTCCAAATATCCCTTTGCCAATTCCACAAGAACAGCCTTCGCGAAAGGCTTCTTGAAGGGAAAGATGTAACTCTGTGAGATGAATTAACAGAACACAGAGCTGTTTCTCAGAAAGCTTCTTACCAGTTTTAAACGGAAGATATTTCCTTTTTCACCATAGCCCTCTATGGGCTTCAAAATATCCCTTTGCCAATTCAACAAGAACAGCCTTAGCGAAAGGCTTCTTGAAGGGAAAGTTGTAAGTCTCTGAGATGAATTAACAGAACACAGAGCAGTTTCTCAGAAAGCTTCTTTCCAGTTTTGAACGGAAGATGTTTCCTTTTTCACCATAGCCCTCAATGGGCTTCCAAATATCACTTTGAAAATTCCACAAGAACAGACTCAGCGAATGGCTTCTTGAAGGGAAAGATGTAACTCCGTGAGATATATTAACAGAACACAGATCAGTTTCTCAGAAAGCTTCTTTCCAGTTTTTAACGGAAGATATTTCCTTTTTCACCATAGCCCTCTCTGGGCTTCCAAATATCCCTTTGCGAATTCCACAAGAACAGCGTTAGCGAAAGGCTTCTTGAAGGGAAAGATGTAACTCTGTGAGATGAATTAACAGAACACAGAGCAGTTTCTCAGAAGGCTTCTTTCCAGTTTTGAACGGAAGATATTTCCCTTTGCACCATAGCCCTCTATGGGCTTCCAAATATCCCTTTGCCAATTCCACAAGAACAGCCTTAGCGAAAGGCTTCTTGAAGGGAAAGATGTAACTCTGTGAGATGAATTAACAGAACACAGAGCAGTTTCTCAGAAAGCTCCTTTCCAGTTTTGAACGGAAGATATTTCCTTTTTCACCATAGCCCTCTTTGGGCTTCCAAATATCCCTTTGCCAATTCCACAAGAACAGCCTTAGCGAAAGACTTCTGAAGGGAAGGATGTAACTCTGTGAGATGAATTAACAGAACACAGAGCAGTTTCTCAGAAAGCTTCTTTCCAGTTTTGAACGGAAGATATTTCCTTTTTCACCATAACCCTCTATGGGCTTCGAAACATCCCTTTGCCAATTCCACAAGAACAGCCTTCGCGAAAGGCTTCTTGAAGGGAAAGATGTAACTCTCTGAGATGAATTAACAGAACACAGAGCAGATTTTCAGAAAGCTTCTTTCCAGTTTTGAACGGAAGATATTTCCTTTTTCACCATAGCCCTCTATGGGCTTCCAAATATCCCTTTGCCAATTCCACAAGAACAGCCTTAGCGAAAGGCTTCTTGAAGGGAAAGATGTAACTCTGTGAGATGAATTAACAGAACACAGAGCAATTTCTCAGAAAGCTTCTTTGCAGTTTTCAACGGAAGATATTTCCTTTTTCACCATAGCCCTCTATGGGCTTCCAAACATCCCCTTGCCAATTCCACAAGAACAGCCTTAGCGAAAGGTTTCTTGAAGGGAAAGATGTAACTCTGTGAGATGAATTAACAGAACACAGAGCGGTTTCTCAGAAAGCTTCTTTCCAGTTTTGAGCGGAAGTTATTTCCTTTTTCACTATACCCTCTATGGGCTTCCAAATATCCCTTTGCCAATTCCACAAGAACAGCCTTCGCGAAAGGCTTCATGAAGGGAAGGATGTAACTCTGTGAGATGAATTAACAGAACGCAGAGCAGTTTCTCAGAAAGCTTCTTTCTAGTTTTGGACGGAAGATATTTCCTTTTTCACCATAGCCCTCTATGGTTTTCCAAATATCCCTTTGCCAATTCCACAAGAACAGCCTTCGCGAAAGGCTTCTTGAAGGGAAAGATGTAACTCTGTGAGACGAATTAACAGAACACAGAGCTGTTTCACAGAAAGCTTCTTACCAGTTTTGAACGGAAGATATTTCCTTTTTCACCATAGCCCTCTATGGGCTTCCAAATATCCCTTTGCAAATTCCACAAGAACAGCCTTAGCTAAAGGCTTCTTGAAGGGAAAGTTGTAAGTCTGTGAGATGAATTAACAGAACACAGAGCAGTTTCTAAGAAAGATTCTTTCCAGTTTTGAACGGAAGTTATTTCCTTTTTCACCAAAGCCCTCTATGGGCTTCCAAATATCACTTTGAGAATTCCACAAGAACAGACTTAGCGAATGGCTTCTTGAAGGGAAAGATGTAACTCTGTGAGATATATTAACAGAACACAGAGCAATTTCTCAGAAAGCTTTTTCCAGTTTTTAACGAAGATATTTCCTTTTTCACCATAGCCCTCTCCGGGCTTCCAAATATCCCTTTGCGAATTGCACAAGAACAGCGTTAGCGAAAGGCTTCTTGACGGGAAAGATGTAACTCTGTGAGATGAATTAACAGAACACAGAGCAGTTTCTCAGAAAGCTTCTGTCCAGTTTTGAACGGAAGATATTTCCTTTTTCACCATAGCCCTCTATGGGCTTCCAAATATCCCTTTGCCAATTCCACAAGAACAGCCTTAGCGAAAGGCTTCTTGAAGGGAAAGATGTAACTCTGCGAGATGAATTAACAGAACACAGAGCGGTTTCTCAGAAAGCTTCTTTCAAGTTTTGAACGGAAGTTATTTCCTTTTTCACCATACCCTCTATGGGCTTCCAAATATCCCTTTGCCAATTCCACAAGAACAGCCTTAGCGAAAGGCTTCTTGAAGGGAAAGATGTAACTCTGTGAGATGAATTAACAGAACACAGAGCGGTTTCTCAGAAAGCTTCTTTCCAGTATTGAACGGAAGTTATTTCCTTTCTCACCATACCCTCTATGGGCTTCCAAATATCCCTTTGCCAATTCCACAAGAACAGCGTTCGCGAAAGGCTTCTTGAAGGGAAGGATGTAACACTGTGAGATGAATTAACAGAACGCAGAGCAATTTCTCAGAATGCTTCTTTCCAGTTTTGGACGGAAGATATTTCCTTTTTCACCATAGCCCTCTATGGTTTTCCAAATATCCCTTTGACAATTCCACAAGAACAGCCTTCGCGAAAGGCTTCTTGAAGGGAAAGATGTAACTCTGTGAGATGAATTAACAGAACACAGAGCTGTTTCTCAGAAAGCTTCTTACCAGTTTTAAACGGAAGATATTTCCTTTTTCACCATAGCCCTCTATGGGCTTCCAAATATCCCTTTGCCAATTCCACAAGAATAGCCTACGCGAAAAAGACTTCTTGAATGGAAAGATGTAACTCTGTGAGATGAATTAACAGAACACAGAGCAGTTTCTCAGAAAGCTTCTTTCCAGTTTCGAACGGAAGATATTTCCTTTTTCACCATAACCCTCTATGGGCTTCGAAATATCCCTTTGCCAATTCCACAAGAATAGACTTCGCGAAAGACTTCTTGAATGGAAAGATGTAACTCTGTGAGATGAATTAACAGAACACAGAGCAGTTTCTCAGAAAGCTTCTTTCCAGTTTTGAACGGAAGACATTTCCTTTTTCACCATAGCCCTCTATGGGCTTCCAAATATCCCTTTGCCAATTCCACAAGAACAGCCTTAGCGAAAGGCTTATTGAAGGTAAAGATGTAACTCTGTGAGATGAATTAACAGAACACAGAGCAGTTTCTCAGAAAGCGTCTTTCCAGTTTTGAACGGAAGATATTTCTTTTTCACCATAGCCCTCTATGGACTTCCAAACATCCCTTTGCCAATTCCACAAGAACAGCCTTCCCGAAAGGTTTCTTGAAGGGAAAGATGTAACTCTGTGAGATGAATTAACAGAACACGGAGCAGTTTCTCAGAAAGCTTCTTTCCAATTTTGAACGGAAGATATTTCCTTTTTCACCATAGCCCTCTATGGGCTTCCAAATATCCCTTTGCCAATTCCACAAGAACAGCCTTAGCGAAAGGCTTCTTCAAGGGAAAGATGCAACTCTGTGAGATGAATTAACAGAACACAGAGCAGTTTCTCAGAAAGCTTCTTTCCAGTTTTGAACGTAAGATATTTCCTTTTTCACCATAGCCCTCTATGGGCTTCCAAATATCCCTTTGCCAATTCCACAAGAACAGCCTTAGCGAAAGGCTTCTTGAAGGGAAAGATGTAACTCTGTGAGATGAATTAACAGAAAACAGAGCAGTTTCTCAGAAAGCTTCTTTCCAGTTTTGAAAGGAAGATATTTCCCTTTGCACCATAGCCCTCTATGGGCTTCCAAATATCCCTTTGCCAATTCCACAAGAACAGCCTTAGGGAAAGGCTTCTTCAAGGGAAAGATGTAACACTGTGAGATGAATTAACAGAACACAGAGCAGTTTCTCAGAAAGCTCCTTTCCAGTTTTTAACGGAAGATATTTCCTTTTTCAACATAGCCGTCTTTGGGCTTCCAAATATCCCTTTGCCAATTCCACAAGAACAGCCTTAGCTAAAGACTTCTTGAAGGGAAAGATGTAACTCTGTGAGATGAATTAACAGAACACAGAGCAGTTTCTCAGAAAGCTTCTTTCCAGTTTTGAACGGAAGATATTTCCTTTTTCACCATAGCCCTCTATGGGCTTCCAAATATCCCTTTGCCATTTCCACAAGAACAGCCTTAGCGAAAGGCTTCTTGAAGGGAAAGATGTAACTCTGTGAGATGAATTAACAGAAGACAGAACGGTTTCTCAGAAAGCTTCTTTCCAGTTTTGAACAGAAGTTATTATCTTTTTCACCATACCCTCTATGGGCGTCCAAATATCCCTTTGCCAATACCACAAGAACAGCCTTCGCGAAAGGCTTCTTGAAGGGAAGGATGTAACTCTGTGAGATGAATTAACAGAACGCAGAGCCGTTTCTCAGAAAGCTTCTTTTCAGTTTTGGACGGAAGATATTTCCTTTTTCACCATAGCCCTCTATGGTTTTCCAAATATCCCTTTGCCAATTCCACAAGAACAGCCTTCGCGAAAGGCTTCTTGAAGGGAAAGATGCAACTCTGTGAGATGAATTAACAGAACACAGAGCAGTTTCTCAGAAAGCTTCTTTCCAGTTTTGAACGGAAGATATTTCCTTTTTCAGCATAGCCCTCTAAGGGCTTCAAATATCCCTTTGACAATGCCACAAGAACAACCTTAGGGAAAGTCTTCTTGAAGGGAAAGATGTAACTCTGTGAGATGAATTAACAGAACACAGAGCAGTTTCTCAGAAAGCTTCTTTTCAGTTTTGAACGGAAGATATTTCCTTTTTCACCTTAGCCCTCTATGGGCTTCCAAATATCACTTTGAAAATTCCACAAGAACAGACTCAGCGAATGGCTTCTTGAAGGGAAAGATGTAACTCCGTGAGATATATTAACAGAACACAGAGCAGTTTCTCAGAAAGCTTCTTTCCAGTTTTTAACGGAAGATATTTCCTTTTTCACCATAGCCCTCTCTGGGCTTCCAAATATCCCTTTGCGAATTCCACAAGAACAGCGTTAGCGAAAGGCTTCTTGAAGGGAAAGATGTAACTCTGTGAGATGAATTAACAGAACACGGAGCAGTTTCTCAGAAAGCTTCTTTCCAGTTTTGAACGGAAGATATTTCCTTTTTCACCATAGTCCTCTATGGGCTTCCAAATATCCCTTTGCCAATTCCACAAGAACAGCCTTAGGGAAAGGCTTCTTGAAGGGAAATATGTAACTCTGTGAGATGAATTAAAAGAACACAGAGCAGTTTCTCAGAAAGCTTCTTTCCAGTTTTGAGTGGAAGATATTTTCTTTTTCACCATAGCCCTCTATGGG
This sequence comes from Chlorocebus sabaeus, assembly GCF_047675955.1. Classification (NCBI taxonomy): domain Eukaryota; kingdom Metazoa; phylum Chordata; class Mammalia; order Primates; family Cercopithecidae; genus Chlorocebus; species Chlorocebus sabaeus. The sequence continues at coordinate 1,374,964 of NW_027327715.1, forward strand.
CTTCCAAATATCACTTTGCCAATTCTACAAGAACAGCCTTCACGAAAGGCTACTTGAAGGGAAAGATGTAACACTGTGAGATGAATTAACAGAACACAGAGCAGTTTCTCAGAAAGCTTCTTTCCAGTTTTGAACGGAAGATATTTCCTTTTTCACCATAGCCATCTATGGGCTTCCAAATATCCCTTTGCCAATTCCACAAGAACAGCCTTAGCGAAAGGCTTCTTGAAGGGAAAGATGTAACTCTGTGAGATGAATTAACAGAACACAGAGCAATTTCTCAGAAAGCTTCTTTGCAGTTTTCAACGGAAGATAATTTCTTTTTCACCATAGCCCTCTATGGGCTTCCAAACATCCCCTTGCCAATTCCACAAGAACAGCCTTAGCGAAAGGTTTCTTGAAGGGAAAGATGTAACTCTGTGAGATGAATTAACAGAACACGGAGCAGTTTCTCAGAAAGCTTCTTTCCAGTTTTGAACGGAAGATATTTCCTTTTTCACCTTAGCCCTCTATTGGCTTCCAAATATCCCTTTGCCAATTCCCAAGAACAGCCTTAACGAAATGCTTCTTGAAGGGAAAGATGTAACTCTGTGAGATGAATTAACAGAACACAGAGCAGATTTTCAGAAAGCTTCTTTCCAGTTTTGAACGGAAGATATTTCCTTTTTCACCATAGCCCTCTATGGGCTTCCAAATATCCCTTTGCCAATTCCACAAGAACAGCCTTAGCGAAAGGCTTCTTGAAGGGAAAGATGTAACTCTGTGAGATGAATTAACAGAACACAGAGCAATTTCTCAGAAAGCTTCTTTGCAGTTTTCAACGGAAGATATTTCCTTTTTCACCATAGCCCTCTATGGGCTTCCAAACATCCCCTTGCCAATTCCACAAGAACAGCCTTAGCGAAAGGTTTCTTGAAGGGAAAGATGTAACTCTGTGAGATGAATTAACAGAACACAGAGCGGTTTCTCAGAAAGCTTCTTTCCAGTTTTGAGCGGAAGTTATTTCCTTTTTCACTATACCCTCTATGGGCTTCCAAATATCCCTTTGCCAATTCCACAAGAACAGCCTTCGCGAAAGGCTTCATGAAGGGAAGGATGTAACTCTGTGAGATGAATTAACAGAACGCAGAGCAGTTTCTCAGAAAGCTTCTTTCTAGTTTTGGACGGAAGATATTTCCTTTTTCACCATAGCCCTCTATGGTTTTCCAAATATCCCTTTGCCAATTCCACAAGAACAGCCTTCGCGAAAGGCTTCTTGAAGGGAAAGATGTAACTCTGTGAGACGAATTAACAGAACACAGAGCTGTTTCACAGAAAGCTTCTTACCAGTTTTGAACGGAAGATATTTCCTTTTTCACCATAGCCCTCTATGGGCTTCCAAATATCCCTTTGCAAATTCCACAAGAACAGCCTTAGCTAAAGGCTTCTTGAAGGGAAAGTTGTAAGTCTGTGAGATGAATTAACAGAACACAGAGCAGTTTCTAAGAAAGATTCTTTCCAGTTTTGAACGGAAGTTATTTCCTTTTTCACCAAAGCCCTCTATGGGCTTCCAAATATCACTTTGAGAATTCCACAAGAACAGACTTAGCGAATGGCTTCTTGAAGGGAAAGATGTAACTCTGTGAGATATATTAACAGAACACAGAGCAATTTCTCAGAAAGCTTTTTCCAGTTTTTAACGAAGATATTTCCTTTTTCACCATAGCCCTCTCCGGGCTTCCAAATATCCCTTTGCGAATTGCACAAGAACAGCGTTAGCGAAAGGCTTCTTGACGGGAAAGATGTAACTCTGTGAGATGAATTAACAGAACACAGAGCAGTTTCTCAGAAAGCTTCTGTCCAGTTTTGAACGGAAGATATTTCCTTTTTCACCATAGCCCTCTATGGGCTTCCAAATATCCCTTTGCCAATTCCACAAGAACAGCCTTAGCGAAAGGCTTCTTGAAGGGAAAGATGTAACTCTGCGAGATGAATTAACAGAACACAGAGCGGTTTCTCAGAAAGCTTCTTTCAAGTTTTGAACGGAAGTTATTTCCTTTTTCACCATACCCTCTATGGGCTTCCAAATATCCCTTTGCCAATTCCACAAGAACAGCCTTAGCGAAAGGCTTCTTGAAGGGAAAGATGTAACTCTGTGAGATGAATTAACAGAACACAGAGCGGTTTCTCAGAAAGCTTCTTTCCAGTATTGAACGGAAGTTATTTCCTTTCTCACCATACCCTCTATGGGCTTCCAAATATCCCTTTGCCAATTCCACAAGAACAGCGTTCGCGAAAGGCTTCTTGAAGGGAAGGATGTAACACTGTGAGATGAATTAACAGAACGCAGAGCAATTTCTCAGAATGCTTCTTTCCAGTTTTGGACGGAAGATATTTCCTTTTTCACCATAGCCCTCTATGGTTTTCCAAATATCCCTTTGACAATTCCACAAGAACAGCCTTCGCGAAAGGCTTCTTGAAGGGAAAGATGTAACTCTGTGAGATGAATTAACAGAACACAGAGCTGTTTCTCAGAAAGCTTCTTACCAGTTTTAAACGGAAGATATTTCCTTTTTCACCATAGCCCTCTATGGGCTTCCAAATATCCCTTTGCCAATTCCACAAGAATAGCCTACGCGAAAAAGACTTCTTGAATGGAAAGATGTAACTCTGTGAGATGAATTAACAGAACACAGAGCAGTTTCTCAGAAAGCTTCTTTCCAGTTTCGAACGGAAGATATTTCCTTTTTCACCATAACCCTCTATGGGCTTCGAAATATCCCTTTGCCAATTCCACAAGAATAGACTTCGCGAAAGACTTCTTGAATGGAAAGATGTAACTCTGTGAGATGAATTAACAGAACACAGAGCAGTTTCTCAGAAAGCTTCTTTCCAGTTTTGAACGGAAGACATTTCCTTTTTCACCATAGCCCTCTATGGGCTTCCAAATATCCCTTTGCCAATTCCACAAGAACAGCCTTAGCGAAAGGCTTATTGAAGGTAAAGATGTAACTCTGTGAGATGAATTAACAGAACACAGAGCAGTTTCTCAGAAAGCGTCTTTCCAGTTTTGAACGGAAGATATTTCTTTTTCACCATAGCCCTCTATGGACTTCCAAACATCCCTTTGCCAATTCCACAAGAACAGCCTTCCCGAAAGGTTTCTTGAAGGGAAAGATGTAACTCTGTGAGATGAATTAACAGAACACGGAGCAGTTTCTCAGAAAGCTTCTTTCCAATTTTGAACGGAAGATATTTCCTTTTTCACCATAGCCCTCTATGGGCTTCCAAATATCCCTTTGCCAATTCCACAAGAACAGCCTTAGCGAAAGGCTTCTTCAAGGGAAAGATGCAACTCTGTGAGATGAATTAACAGAACACAGAGCAGTTTCTCAGAAAGCTTCTTTCCAGTTTTGAACGTAAGATATTTCCTTTTTCACCATAGCCCTCTATGGGCTTCCAAATATCCCTTTGCCAATTCCACAAGAACAGCCTTAGCGAAAGGCTTCTTGAAGGGAAAGATGTAACTCTGTGAGATGAATTAACAGAAAACAGAGCAGTTTCTCAGAAAGCTTCTTTCCAGTTTTGAAAGGAAGATATTTCCCTTTGCACCATAGCCCTCTATGGGCTTCCAAATATCCCTTTGCCAATTCCACAAGAACAGCCTTAGGGAAAGGCTTCTTCAAGGGAAAGATGTAACACTGTGAGATGAATTAACAGAACACAGAGCAGTTTCTCAGAAAGCTCCTTTCCAGTTTTTAACGGAAGATATTTCCTTTTTCAACATAGCCGTCTTTGGGCTTCCAAATATCCCTTTGCCAATTCCACAAGAACAGCCTTAGCTAAAGACTTCTTGAAGGGAAAGATGTAACTCTGTGAGATGAATTAACAGAACACAGAGCAGTTTCTCAGAAAGCTTCTTTCCAGTTTTGAACGGAAGATATTTCCTTTTTCACCATAGCCCTCTATGGGCTTCCAAATATCCCTTTGCCATTTCCACAAGAACAGCCTTAGCGAAAGGCTTCTTGAAGGGAAAGATGTAACTCTGTGAGATGAATTAACAGAAGACAGAACGGTTTCTCAGAAAGCTTCTTTCCAGTTTTGAACAGAAGTTATTATCTTTTTCACCATACCCTCTATGGGCGTCCAAATATCCCTTTGCCAATACCACAAGAACAGCCTTCGCGAAAGGCTTCTTGAAGGGAAGGATGTAACTCTGTGAGATGAATTAACAGAACGCAGAGCCGTTTCTCAGAAAGCTTCTTTTCAGTTTTGGACGGAAGATATTTCCTTTTTCACCATAGCCCTCTATGGTTTTCCAAATATCCCTTTGCCAATTCCACAAGAACAGCCTTCGCGAAAGGCTTCTTGAAGGGAAAGATGCAACTCTGTGAGATGAATTAACAGAACACAGAGCAGTTTCTCAGAAAGCTTCTTTCCAGTTTTGAACGGAAGATATTTCCTTTTTCAGCATAGCCCTCTAAGGGCTTCAAATATCCCTTTGACAATGCCACAAGAACAACCTTAGGGAAAGTCTTCTTGAAGGGAAAGATGTAACTCTGTGAGATGAATTAACAGAACACAGAGCAGTTTCTCAGAAAGCTTCTTTTCAGTTTTGAACGGAAGATATTTCCTTTTTCACCATAGCCCTCTATGGGCTTCCAAATATCCCTTTGCCAATTCCACAAGAACAGCCTTAGCGAAAGGCTTCTTGAAGGGAAAGATGTAACTCTGTGAGATGAATTAACAGAACACAGAGAAGTTTCTCAGAAAGCTTCTTTCCAGTTTTGAACGGAAGATATTTCCTTTTTCACCATAGCCCTCTATGGGCTTCCAAATATCCCTTTGCCAATTCCACAAGAACAGCCTTAGGGAAAGGTTTCCTGAAGGAAAAGATGTAACTCTGTGAGATGAATTAGCAGAACACAGACCAGTTTCTCAGAAAGCTTCTTTCCAGTTTCGAACGGAAGATATTTCCTTTTTCACCATAACCCTTTATGGGCTTCGAAATATCGCTTTGCCAATTCCACAAGAACAGCCTTCGCGAAAGGCTTGTTGAATGGAAAGATGTAACTCTGTGAGATGAATTAACAGAACACAGAGCAGTTTCTCAGAAAGCTTCTTTCCAGTTTTGAACGGAAGATATTTCCTTTTTCACCATAGCCCTCTATGGGCTTCCAAATGTCCCTTTGACAAGGCCACAAGAACAGCCTTAGCGAAAGGCTTCTTGAAGGGAAAGATGTAACTCTGTGAGATGAATTAACAGAACACAGAGCAGTTTCTCATAAAGCTTCTTTCCAGTTTTGAACGGAAGATATTTCCTTTTTCACCATAGCCCTCTATTGGCTTCCAAATATCCCTTTGCCAATTCCACAAGAACAGCCTTAGCGAAAGGCTTCTTGAAGGGAAAGATGTAACTCTGTGAGATGAATTAACACAACGCAGAGCAGTTTCTCAGAAAGCTTCTTTCCAGTTTTGAACGGAAGATATTTCCTTTTTCACCATAGCCCTCTATGGGCTTCCAAATATCCCTTTGCCAATTCCACAAGAACAGCCTTAGCGAAAGGCTTCTAGAGGGGAAAGATGTAACTCTGTGAGATGAATTAACAGAACACAGAGCAGTTTCTCAGAAAGCTTCTTTCCAGTTTTGAACGGAAGATATTTCCTTTTTCACCATAGCCCTCTATGGGCTTCCAAATATCCCTTTGCCAATTCCACAAGAACAGGATTAGCAAAAGGCTTATTGAAGGGAAAGATGTAACTCTGTGAGATGAATTAACAGAACACAGAGCAGTTTCTCAGAAAGATTCTTTCCAGTTTTGAACGGAAGTTATTTCCTTTCTCACCATACCCTCTATGGGCTTCCAAATATCCCTTTGCCAATTCCACAAGAACAGCGTTCGCGAAAGGCTTCTTGAAGGGAAGGATGTAACTCTCTGAGATGAATTAACAGAACGCAGAGCAGTTTCTCAGAATGCTTCTTTCCAGTTTTGGACGGAAGATATTTCCTTTTTCACCATAGCCCTCTATGGATTTCCAAATATCCCTTTGCCAATTCCACAAGAACAGCCTTCGCGAAAGGCTTCTTGAAGGGAAAGATGTAACTCTGTGAGATGAATTAACAGAACACAGAGCTGTTTCTCAGAAAGCTTCTTACCAGTTTTAAACGGAAGATATTTCCTTTTTCACCATAGCCCTCTATGGGCTTCAAAATATCCCTTTGCCAATTCAACAAGAACAGCCTTAGCGAAAGGCTTCTTGAAGGGAAAGTTGTAAGTCTCTGAGATGAATTAACAGAACACAGAGCAGTTTCTCAGAAAGCTTCTTTCCAGTTTTGAACGGAAGATGTTTCCTTTTTCACCATAGCCCTCAATGGGCTTCCAAATATCACTTTGAAAATTCCACAAGAACAGACTCAGCGAATGGCTTCTTGAAGGGAAAGATGTAACTCCGTGAGATATATTAACAGAACACAGATCAGTTTCTCAGAAAGCTTCTTTCCAGTTTTTAACGGAAGATATTTCCTTTTTCACCATAGCCCTCTCTGGGCTTCCAAATATCCCTTTGCGAATTCCACAAGAACAGCGTTAGCGAAAGGCTTCTTGAAGGGAAAGATGTAACTCTGTGAGATGAATTAACAGAACACAGAGCAGTTTCTCAGAAGGCTTCTTTCCAGTTTTGAACGGAAGATATTTCCCTTTGCACCATAGCCCTCTATGGGCTTCCAAATATCCCTTTGCCAATTCCACAAGAACAGCCTTAGCGAAAGGCTTCTTGAAGGGAAAGATGTAACTCTGTGAGATGAATTAACAGAACACAGAGCAGTTTCTCAGAAAGCTCCTTTCCAGTTTTGAACGGAAGATATTTCCTTTTTCACCATAGCCCTCTTTGGGCTTCCAAATATCCCTTTGCCAATTCCACAAGAACAGCCTTAGCGAAAGACTTCTGAAGGGAAGGATGTAACTCTGTGAGATGAATTAACAGAACACAGAGCAGTTTCTCAGAAAGCTTCTTTCCAGTTTTGAACGGAAGATATTTCCTTTTTCACCATAACCCTCTATGGGCTTCGAAACATCCCTTTGCCAATTCCACAAGAACAGCCTTCGCGAAAGGCTTCTTGAAGGGAAAGATGTAACTCTCTGAGATGAATTAACAGAACACAGAGCAGATTTTCAGAAAGCTTCTTTCCAGTTTTGAACGGAAGATATTTCCTTTTTCACCATAGCCCTCTATGGGCTTCCAAATATCCCTTTGCCAATTCCACAAGAACAGCCTTAGCGAAAGGCTTCTTGAAGGGAAAGATGTAACTCTGTGAGATGAATTAACAGAACACAGAGCAATTTCTCAGAAAGCTTCTTTGCAGTTTTCAACGGAAGATATTTCCTTTTTCACCATAGCCCTCTATGGGCTTCCAAACATCCCCTTGCCAATTCCACAAGAACAGCCTTAGCGAAAGGTTTCTTGAAGGGAAAGATGTAACTCTGTGAGATGAATTAACAGAACACAGAGCGGTTTCTCAGAAAGCTTCTTTCCAGTTTTGAGCGGAAGTTATTTCCTTTTTCACTATACCCTCTATGGGCTTCCAAATATCCCTTTGCCAATTCCACAAGAACAGCCTTCGTGAAAGGCTTCATGAAGGGAAGGATGTAACTCTGTGAGATGAATTAACAGAACGCAGAGCAGTTTCTCAGAAAGCTTCTTTCTAGTTTTGGACGGAAGATATTTCCTTTTTCACCATAGCCCTCTATGGTTTTCCAAATATCCCTTTGCCAATTCCACAAGAACAGCCTTCGCGAAAGGCTTCTTGAAGGGAAAGATGTAACTCTGTGAGACGAATTAACAGAACACAGAGCTGTTTCACAGAAAGCTTCTTACCAGTTTTGAACGGAAGATATTTCCTTTTTCACCATAGCCCTCTATGGGCTTCCAAATATCCCTTTGCAAATTCCACAAGAACAGCCTTAGCTAAAGGCTTCTTGAAGGGAAAGTTGTAAGTCTGTGAGATGAATTAACAGAACACAGAGCAGTTTCTAAGAAAGATTCTTTCCAGTTTTGAACGGAAGTTATTTCCTTTTTCACCAAAGCCCTCTATGGGCTTCCAAATATCACTTTGAGAATTCCACAAGAACAGACTTAGCGAATGGCTTCTTGAAGGGAAAGATGTAACTCTGTGAGATATATTAACAGAACACAGAGCAATTTCTCAGAAAGCTTTTTCCAGTTTTTAACGAAGATATTTCCTTTTTCACCATAGCCCTCTCCGGGCTTCCAAATATCCCTTTGCGAATTGCACAAGAACAGCGTTAGCGAAAGGCTTCTTGACGGGAAAGATGTAACTCTGTGAGATGAATTAACAGAACACAGAGCAGTTTCTCAGAAAGCTTCTGTCCAGTTTTGAACGGAAGATATTTCCTTTTTCACCATAGCCCTCTATGGGCTTCCAAATATCCCTTTGCCAATTCCACAAGAACAGCCTTAGCGAAAGGCTTCTTGAAGGGAAAGATGTAACTCTGCGAGATGAATTAACAGAACACAGAGCGGTTTCTCAGAAAGCTTCTTTCAAGTTTTGAACGGAAGTTATTTCCTTTTTCACCATACCCTCTATGGGCTTCCAAATATCCCTTTGCCAATTCCACAAGAACAGCCTTAGCGAAAGGCTTCTTGAAGGGAAAGATGTAACTCTGTGAGATGAATTAACAGAACACAGAGCGGTTTCTCAGAAAGCTTCTTTCCAGTATTGAACGGAAGTTATTTCCTTTCTCACCATACCCTCTATGGGCTTCCAAATATCCCTTTGCCAATTCCACAAGAACAGCGTTCGCGAAAGGCTTCTTGAAGGGAAGGATGTAACACTGTGAGATGAATTAACAGAACGCAGAGCAATTTCTCAGAATGCTTCTTTCCAGTTTTGGACGGAAGATATTTCCTTTTTCACCATAGCCCTCTATGGTTTTCCAAATATCCCTTTGACAATTCCACAAGAACAGCCTTCGCGAAAGGCTTCTTGAAGGGAAAGATGTAACTCTGTGAGATGAATTAACAGAACACAGAGCTGTTTCTCAGAAAGCTTCTTACCAGTTTTAAACGGAAGATATTTCCTTTTTCACCATAGCCCTCTATGGGCTTCCAAATATCCCTTTGCCAATTCCACAAGAATAGCCTACGCGAAAAAGACTTCTTGAATGGAAAGATGTAACTCTGTGAGATGAATTAACAGAACACAGAGCAGTTTCTCAGAAAGCTTCTTTCCAGTTTCGAACGGAAGTTATTTCCTTTTTCACCATAACCCTCTATGGGCTTCGAAATATCCCTTTGCCAATTCCACAAGAATAGACTTCGCGAAAGACTTCTTGAATGGAAAGATGTAACTCTGTGAGATGAATTAACAGAACACAGAGCAGTTTCTCAGAAAGCTTCTTTCCAGTTTTGAACGGAAGACATTTCCTTTTTCACCATAGCCCTCTATGGGCTTCCAAATATCCCTTTGCCAATTCCACAAGAACAGCCTTAGCGAAAGGCTTATTGAAGGTAAAGATGTAACTCTGTGAGATGAATTAACAGAACACAGAGCAGTTTCTCAGAAAGCGTCTTTCCAGTTTTGAACGGAAGATATTTCTTTTTCACCATAGCCCTCTATGGACTTCCAAACATCCCTTTGCCAATTCCACAAGAACAGCCTTCCCGAAAGGTTTCTTGAAGGGAAAGATGTAACTCTGTGAGATGAATTAACAGAACACGGAGCAGTTTCTCAGAAAGCTTCTTTCCAATTTTGAACGGAAGATATTTCCTTTTTCACCATAGCCCTCTATGGGCTTCCAAATATCCCTTTGCCAATTCCACAAGAACAGCCTTAGCGAAAGGCTTCTTCAAGGGAAAGATGCAACTCTGTGAGATGAATTAACAGAACACAGAGCAGTTTCTCAGAAAGCTTCTTTCCAGTTTTGAACGTAAGATATTTCCTTTTTCACCATAGCCCTCTATGGGCTTCCAAATATCCCTTTGCCAATTCCACAAGAACAGCCTTAGCGAAAGGCTTCTTGAAGGGAAAGATGTAACTCTGTGAGATGAATTAACAGAAAACAGAGCAGTTTCTCAGAAAGCTTCTTTCCAGTTTTGAAAGGAAGATATTTCCCTTTGCACCATAGCCCTCTATGGGCTTCCAAATATCCCTTTGCCAATTCCACAAGAACAGCCTTAGGGAAAGGCTTCTTCAAGGGAAAGATGTAACACTGTGAGATGAATTAACAGAACACAGAGCAGTTTCTCAGAAAGCTCCTTTCCAGTTTTTAACGGAAGATATTTCCTTTTTCAACATAGCCGTCTTTGGGCTTCCAAATATCCCTTTGCCAATTCCACAAGAAGAGCCTTAGCTAAAGACTTCTTGAAGGGAAAGATGTAACTCTGTGAGATGAATTAACAGAACACAGAGCAGTTTCTCAGAAAGCTTCTTTCCAGTTTTGAACGGAAGATATTTCCTTTTTCACCATAGCCCTCTATGGGCTTCCAAATATCCCTTTGCCATTTCCACAAGAACAGCCTTAGCGAAAGGCTTCTTGAAGGGAAAGATGTAACTCTGTGAGATGAATTAACAGAAGACAGAACGGTTTCTCAGAAAGCTTCTTTCCAGTTTTGAACAGAAGTTATTATCTTTTTCACCATACCCTCTATGGGCGTCCAAATATCCCTTTGCCAATACCACAAGAACAGCCTTCGCGAAAGGCTTCTTGAAGGGAAGGATGTAACTCTGTGAGATGAATTAACAGAACGCAGAGCCGTTTCTCAGAAAGCTTCTTTTCAGTTTTGGACGGAAGATATTTCCTTTTTCACCATAGCCCTCTATGGTTTTCCAAATATCCCTTTGCCAATTCCACAAGAACAGCCTTCGCGAAAGGCTTCTTGAAGGGAAAGATGCAACTCTGTGAGATGAATTAACAGAACACAGAGCAGTTTCTCAGAAAGCTTCTTTCCAGTTTTGAACGGAAGATATTTCCTTTTTCAGCATAGCCCTCTAAGGGCTTCAAATATCCCTTTGACAATGCCACAAGAACAACCTTAGGGAAAGTCTTCTTGAAGGGAAAGATGTAACTCTGTGAGATGAATTAACAGAACACAGAGCAGTTTCTCAGAAAGCTTCTTTTCAGTTTTGAACGGAAGATATTTCCTTTTTCACCTTAGCCCTCTATGGGCTTCCAAATATCACTTTGAAAATTCCACAAGAACAGACTCAGCGAATGGCTTCTTGAAGGGAAAGATGTAACTCCGTGAGATATATTAACAGAACACAGAGCAGTTTCTCAGAAAGCTTCTTTCCAGTTTTTAACGGAAGATATTTCCTTTTTCACCATAGCCCTCTCTGGGCTTCCAAATATCCCTTTGCGAATTCCACAAGAACAGCGTTAGCGAAAGGCTTCTTGAAGGGAAAGATGTAACTCTGTGAGATGAATTAACAGAACACGGAGCAGTTTCTCAGAAAGCTTCTTTCCAGTTTTGAACGGAAGATATTTCCTTTTTCACCATAGTCCTCTATGGGCTTCCAAATATCCCTTTGCCAATTCCACAAGAACAGCCTTAGGGAAAGGCTTCTTGAAGGGAAATATGTAACTCTGTGAGATGAATTAAAAGAACACAGAGCAGTTTCTCAGAAAGCTTCTTTCCAGTTTTGAGTGGAAGATATTTTCTTTTTCACCATAGCCCTCTATGGGCTTCCAAATATCACTTTGCCAATTCTACAAGAACAGCCTTCACGAAAGGCTACTTGAAGGGAAAGATGTAACACTGTGAGATGAATTAACAGAACACAGAGCAGTTTCTCAGAAAGCTTCTTTCCAGTTTTGAACGGAAGATATTTCCTTTTTCACCATAGCCATCTATGGGCTTCCAAATATCCCTTTGCCAATTCCACAAGAACAGCCTTAGCGAAAGGCTTCTTGAAGGGAAAGATGTAACTCTGTGAGATGAATTAACAGAACACAGAGCAATTTCTCAGAAAGCTTCTTTGCAGTTTTCAACGGAAGATAATTCCTTTTTCACCATAGCCCTCTATGGGCTTCCAAACATCCCCTTGCCAATTCCACAAGAACAGCCTTAGCGAAAGGTTTCTTGAAGGGAAAGATGTAACTCTGTGAGATGAATTAACAGAACACGGAGCAGTTTCTCAGAAAGCTTCTTTCCAGTTTTGAACGGAAGATATTTCCTTTTTCACCTTAGCCCTCTATTGGCTTCCAAATATCCCTTTGCCAATTCCCAAGAACAGCCTTAACGAAATGCTTCTTGAAGGGAAAGATGTAACTCTGTGAGATGAATTAACAGAACACAGAGCAGATTTTCAGAAAGCTTCTTTCCAGTTTTGAACGGAAGATATTTCCTTTTTCACCATAGCCCTCTATGGGCTTCCAAATATCCCTTTGCCAATTCCACAAGAACAGCCTTAGCGAAAGGCTTCTTGAAGGGAAAGATGTAACTCTGTGAGATGAATTAACAGAACACAGAGCAATTTCTCAGAAAGCTTCTTTGCAGTTTTCAACGGAAGATATTTCCTTTTTCACCATAGCCCTCTATGGGCTTCCAAACATCCCCTTGCCAATTCCACAAGAACAGCCTTAGCGAAAGGTTTCTTGAAGGGAAAGATGTAACTCTGTGAGATGAATTAACAGAACACAGAGCGGTTTCTCAGAAAGCTTCTTTCCAGTTTTGAGCGGAAGTTATTTCCTTTTTCACTATACCCTCTATGGGCTTCCAAATATCCCTTTGCCAATTCCACAAGAACAGCCTTCGCGAAAGGCTTCATGAAGGGAAGGATGTAACTCTGTGAGATGAATTAACAGAACGCAGAGCAGTTTCTCAGAAAGCTTCTTTCTAGTTTTGGACGGAAGATATTTCCTTTTTCACCATAGCCCTCTATGGTTTTCCAAATATCCCTTTGCCAATTCCACAAGAACAGCCTTCGCGAAAGGCTTCTTGAAGGGAAAGATGTAACTCTGTGAGACGAATTAACAGAACACAGAGCTGTTTCACAGAAAGCTTCTTACCAGTTTTGAACGGAAGATATTTCCTTTTTCACCATAGCCCTCTATGGGCTTCCAAATATCCCTTTGCAAATTCCACAAGAACAGCCTTAGCTAAAGGCTTCTTGAAGGGAAAGTTGTAAGTCTGTGAGATGAATTAACAGAACACAGAGCAGTTTCTAAGAAAGATTCTTTCCAGTTTTGAACGGAAGTTATTTCCTTTTTCACCAAAGCCCTCTATGGGCTTCCAAATATCACTTTGAGAATTCCACAAGAACAGACTTAGCGAATGGCTTCTTGAAGGGAAAGATGTAACACTGTGAGATATATTAACAGAACACAGAGCAATTTCTCAGAAAGCTTTTTCCAGTTTTTAACGAAGATATTTCCTTTTTCACCATAGCCCTCTCCGGGCTTCCAAATATCCCTTTGCGAATTGCACAAGAACAGCGTTAGCGAAAGGCTTCTTGACGGGAAAGATGTAACTCTGTGAGATGAATTAACAGAACACAGAGCAGTTTCTCAGAAAGCTTCTGTCCAGTTTTGAACGGAAGATATTTCCTTTTTCACCATAGCCCTCTATGGGCTTCCAAATATCCCTTTGCCAATTCCACAAGAACAGCCTTAGCGAAAGGCTTCTTGAAGGGAAAGATGTAACTCTGCGAGATGAATTAACAGAACACAGAGCGGTTTCTCAGAAAGCTTCTTTCAAGTTTTGAACGGAAGTTATTTCCTTTTTCACCATACCCTCTATGGGCTTCCAAATATCCCTTTGCCAATTCCACAAGAACAGCCTTAGCGAAAGGCTTCTTGAAGGGAAAGATGTAACTCTGTGAGATGAATTAACAGAACACAGAGCGGTTTCTCAGAAAGCTTCTTTCCAGTATTGAACGGAAGTTATTTCCTTTCTCACCATACCCTCTATGGGCTTCCAAATATCCCTTTGCCAATTCCACAAGAACAGCGTTCGCGAAAGGCTTCTTGAAGGGAAGGATGTAACACTGTGAGATGAATTAACAGAACGCAGAGCAATTTCTCAGAATGCTTCTTTCCAGTTTTGGACGGAAGATATTTCCTTTTTCACCATAGCCCTCTATGGTTTTCCAAATATCCCTTTGACAATTCCACAAGAACAGCCTTCGCGAAAGGCTTCTTGAAGGGAAAGATGTAACTCTGTGAGATGAATTAACAGAACACAGAGCTGTTTCTCAGAAAGCTTCTTACCAGTTTTAAACGGAAGATATTTCCTTTTTCACCATAGCCCTCTATGGGCTTCCAAATATCCCTTTGCCAATTCCACAAGAATAGCCTACGCGAAAAAGACTTCTTGAATGGAAAGATGTAACTCTGTGAGATGAATTAACAGAACACAGAGCAGTTTCTCAGAAAGCTTCTTTCCAGTTTCGAACGGAAGATATTTCCTTTTTCACCATAACCCTCTATGGGCTTCGAAATATCCCTTTGCCAATTCCACAAGAATAGACTTCGCGAAAGACTTCTTGAATGGAAAGATGTAACTCTGTGAGATGAATTAACAGAACACAGAGCAGTTTCTCAGAAAGCTTCTTTCCAGTTTTGAACGGAAGACATTTCCTTTTTCACCATAGCCCTCTATGGGCTTCCAAATATCCCTTTGCCAATTCCACAAGAACAGCCTTAGCGAAAGGCTTATTGAAGGTAAAGATGTAACTCTGTGAGATGAATTAACAGAACACAGAGCAGTTTCTCAGAAAGCGTCTTTCCAGTTTTGAACGGAAGATATTTCTTTTTCACCATAGCCCTCTATGGACTTCCAAACATCCCTTTGCCAATTCCACAAGAACAGCCTTCCCGAAAGGTTTCTTGAAGGGAAAGATGTAACTCTGTGAGATGAATTAACAGAACACGGAGCAGTTTCTCAGAAAGCTTCTTTCCAATTTTGAACGGAAGATATTTCCTTTTTCACCATAGCCCTCTATGGGCTTCCAAATATCCCTTTGCCAATTCCACAAGAACAGCCTTAGCGAAAGGCTTCTTCAAGGGAAAGATGCAACTCTGTGAGATGAATTAACAGAACACAGAGCAGTTTCTCAGAAAGCTTCTTTCCAGTTTTGAACGTAAGATATTTCCTTTTTCACCATAGCCCTCTATGGGCTTCCAAATATCCCTTTGCCAATTCCACAAGAACAGCCTTAGCGAAAGGCTTCTTGAAGGGAAAGATGTAACTCTGTGAGATGAATTAACAGAAAACAGAGCAGTTTCTCAGAAAGCTTCTTTCCAGTTTTGAAAGGAAGATATTTCCCTTTGCACCATAGCCCTCTATGGGCTTCCAAATATCCCTTTGCCAATTCCACAAGAACAGCCTTAGGGAAAGGCTTCTTCAAGGGAAAGATGTAACACTGTGAGATGAATTAACAGAACACAGAGCAGTTTCTCAGAAAGCTCCTTTCCAGTTTTTAACGGAAGATATTTCCTTTTTCAACATAGCCGTCTTTGGGCTTCCAAATATCCCTTTGCCAATTCCACAAGAACAGCCTTAGCTAAAGACTTCTTGAAGGGAAAGATGTAACTCTGTGAGATGAATTAACAGAACACAGAGCAGTTTCTCAGAAAGCTTCTTTCCAGTTTTGAACGGAAGATATTTCCTTTTTCACCATAGCCCTCTATGGGCTTCCAAATATCCCTTTGCCATTTCCACAAGAACAGCCTTAGCGAAAGGCTTCTTGAAGGGAAAGATGTAACTCTGTGAGATGAATTAACAGAAGACAGAACGGTTTCTCAGAAAGCTTCTTTCCAGTTTTGAACAGAAGTTATTATCTTTTTCACCATACCCTCTATGGGCGTCCAAATATCCCTTTGCCAATACCACAAGAACAGCCTTCGCGAAAGGCTTCTTGAAGGGAAGGATGTAACTCTGTGAGATGAATTAACAGAACGCAGAGCCGTTTCTCAGAAAGCTTCTTTTCAGTTTTGGACGGAAGATATTTCCTTTTTCACCATAGCCCTCTATGGTTTTCCAAATATCCCTTTGCCAATTCCACAAGAACAGCCTTCGCGAAAGGCTTCTTGAAGGGAAAGATGCAACTCTGTGAGATGAATTAACAGAACACAGAGCAGTTTCTCAGAAAGCTTCTTTCCAGTTTTGAACGGAAGATATTTCCTTTTTCAGCATAGCCCTCTAAGGGCTTCAAATATCCCTTTGACAATGCCACAAGAACAACCTTAGGGAAAGTCTTCTTGAAGGGAAAGATGTAACTCTGTGAGATGAATTAACAGAACACAGAGCAGTTTCTCAGAAAGCTTCTTTTCAGTTTTGAACGGAAGATATTTCCTTTTTCACCATAGCCCTCTATGGGCTTCCAAATATCCCTTTGCCAATTCCACAAGAACAGCCTTAGCGAAAGGCTTCTTGAAGGGAAAGATGTAACTCTGTGAGATGAATTAACAGAACACAGAGAAGTTTCTCAGAAAGCTTCTTTCCAGTTTTGAACGGAAGATATTTCCTTTTTCACCATAGCCCTCTATGGGCTTCCAAATATCCCTTTGCCAATTCCACAAGAACAGCCTTAGGGAAAGGTTTCCTGAAGGAAAAGATGTAACTCTGTGAGATGAATTAGCAGAACACAGACCAGTTTCTCAGAAAGCTTCTTTCCAGTTTCGAACGGAAGATATTTCCTTTTTCACCATAACCCTTTATGGGCTTCGAAATATCGCTTTGCCAATTCCACAAGAACAGCCTTCGCGAAAGGCTTGTTGAATGGAAAGATGTAACTCTGTGAGATGAATTAACAGAACACAGAGCAGTTTCTCAGAAAGCTTCTTTCCAGTTTTGAACGGAAGATATTTCCTTTTTCACCATAGCCCTCTATGGGCTTCCAAATGTCCCTTTGACAAGGCCACAAGAACAGCCTTAGCGAAAGGCTTCTTGAAGGGAAAGATGTAACTCTGTGAGATGAATTAACAGAACACAGAGCAGTTTCTCATAAAGCTTCTTTCCAGTTTTGAACGGAAGATATTTCCTTTTTCACCATAGCCCTCTATTGGCTTCCAAATATCCCTTTGCCAATTCCACAAGAACAGCCTTAGCGAAAGGCTTCTTGAAGGGAAAGATGTAACTCTGTGAGATGAATTAACACAACGCAGAGCAGTTTCTCAGAAAGCTTCTTTCCAGTTTTGAACGGAAGATATTTCCTTTTTCACCATAGCCCTCTATGGGCTTCCAAATATCCCTTTGCCAATTCCACAAGAACAGCCTTAGCGAAAGGCTTCTAGAGGGGAAAGATGTAACTCTGTGAGATGAATTAACAGAACACAGAGCAGTTTCTCAGAAAGCTTCTTTCCAGTTTTGAACGGAAGATATTTCCTTTTTCACCATAGCCCTCTATGGGCTTCCAAATATCCCTTTGCCAATTCCACAAGAACAGGATTAGCAAAAGGCTTATTGAAGGGAAAGATGTAACTCTGTGAGATGAATTAACAGAACACAGAGCAGTTTCTCAGAAAGATTCTTTCCAGTTTTGAACGGAAGTTATTTCCTTTCTCACCATACCCTCTATGGGCTTCCAAATATCCCTTTGCGAATTCCACAAGAACAGCGTTCGCGAAAGGCTTCTTGAAGGGAAGGATGTAACTCTCTGAGATGAATTAACAGAACGCAGAGCAGTTTCTCAGAATGCTTCTTTCCAGTTTTGGACGGAAGATATTTCCTTTTTCACCATAGCCCTCTATGGATTTCCAAATATCCCTTTGCCAATTCCACAAGAACAGCCTTCGCGAAAGGCTTCTTGAAGGGAAAGATGTAACTCTGTGAGATGAATTAACAGAACACAGAGCTGTTTCTCAGAAAGCTTCTTACCAGTTTTAAACGGAAGATATTTCCTTTTTCACCATAGCCCTCTATGGGCTTCAAAATATCCCTTTGCCAATTCAACAAGAACAGCCTTAGCGAAAGGCTTCTTGAAGGGAAAGTTGTAAGTCTCTGAGATGAATTAACAGAACACAGAGCAGTTTCTCAGAAAGCTTCTTTCCAGTTTTGAACGGAAGATGTTTCCTTTTTCACCATAGCCCTCAATGGGCTTCCAAATATCACTTTGAAAATTCCACAAGAACAGACTCAGCGAATGGCTTCTTGAAGGGAAAGATGTAACTCCGTGAGATATATTAACAGAACACAGATCAGTTTCTCAGAAAGCTTCTTTCCAGTTTTTAACGGAAGATATTTCCTTTTTCACCATAGCCCTCTCTGGGCTTCCAAATATCCCTTTGCGAATTCCACAAGAACAGCGTTAGCGAAAGGCTTCTTGAAGGGAAAGATGTAACTCTGTGAGATGAATTAACAGAACACAGAGCAGTTTCTCAGAAGGCTTCTTTCCAGTTTTGAACGGAAGATATTTCCCTTTGCACCATAGCCCTCTATGGGCTTCCAAATATCCCTTTGCCAATTCCACAAGAACAGCCTTAGCGAAAGGCTTCTTGAAGGGAAAGATGTAACTCTGTGAGATGAATTAACAGAACACAGAGCAGTTTCTCAGAAAGCTCCTTTCCAGTTTTGAACGGAAGATATTTCCTTTTTCACCATAGCCCTCTTTGGGCTTCCAAATATCCCTTTGCCAATTCCACAAGAACAGCCTTAGCGAAAGACTTCTGAAGGGAAGGATGTAACTCTGTGAGATGAATTAACAGAACACAGAGCAGTTTCTCAGAAAGCTTCTTTCCAGTTTTGAACGGAAGATATTTCCTTTTTCACCATAACCCTCTATGGGCTTCGAAACATCCCTTTGCCAATTCCACAAGAACAGCCTTCGCGAAAGGCTTCTTGAAGGGAAAGATGTAACTCTCTGAGATGAATTAACAGAACACAGAGCAGTTTCTCAGAAAGCTTCTTTCCAGTTTTGAACGGAAGATATTTCCTTTTTCACCATAGCCCTCTATGGGCTTCCAAATATCCCTTTCACAATTCCACAAGAACAGCCTTAGCGAAAGGTTTCTTGAAGGGAAAGATGTAATTCTGTGAGATGAATTAACAGAACACGGAGCATTTTCTCAGAAAGCTTCTTTCCAGTTTTGAACGGAAGATATTTCCTTTTTCACCATAGTCCTCTATGGGCTTCCAAATATCCCTTTGCCAATTCCACAAGAACAGCCTTAGGGAAAGGCTTCTTGAAGGGAAATATGTAACTCTGTGAGATGAATTAACAGAACACAGAGCAGTTTCTCAGAAAGCTTCTTTCCAATTTTGAGCGGAAGATATTTTCTTTTTCACCATAGCCCTCTATGGGCTTCCAAATATCAGTTTGCCAATACTACAAGAACAGCCTTCACGAAAGGCTACTTGAAGGGAAAGATGTAACACTGTGAGATGAATTAACAGAACACAGAGCAGTTTCTCAGAAAGCTTCTTTCCAGTTTTGAACGGAAGATATTTCCTTTTTCACCATAGCCCTCTATGGGCTTCCAAATATCCCTTTGCCAATTCCACAAGAACAGCCTTAGCGAAAGGCTTCTTGAAGGGAAAGATGTAACTCTGTGAGATGAATTAACAGAACACAGAGCAATTTCTCAGAAAGCTTCTTTGCAGTTTTCAACGGAAGATATTTCCTTTTTCACCATAGCCCTCTATGGGCTTCCAAACATCCCCTTGCCAATTCCACAAGAACAGCCTTAGCCTAAGGTTTCTTGAAGGGAAAGATATAACTCTGTGAGATGAATTAACAGAACACGGAGCAGTTTCTCAGAAAGCTTCTTTCCAGTTTTGAACGGAAGATATTTCCTTTTTCACCTTAGCCCTCTATTGGCTTCAAAATATCCCTTTGCCAATTCCCAAGAACAGCCTTAACGAAATGCTTCTTGAAGGGAAAGATGTAACTCTGTGAGATGAATTAACAGAACACAGAGCAGATTCTCAGAAAGCTTCTTTCCAGTTTTGAACGGAAGATATTTCCTTTTTCACCATAGCCCTCTATGGGCTTCCAAATATCCCTTTGCCAATTCCACAAGAACAGCCTTAGCGAAAGGCTTCTTGAAGGGAAAGATGTAACTCTGTGAGATGAATTAACAGAACACAGAGCGGTTTCTCAGAAAGCTTCTTTCCAGTTTTGAACGGAAGTTATTTCCTTTTTCACTATACCCTCTATGGGCTTCCAAATATCCCTTTGCCAATTCCACAAGAACAGCCTTCGCGAAAGGCTTCATGAAGGGAAGGATGTAACTCTGTGAGATGAATTAACAGAACGCAGAGCAGTTTCTCAGAAAGCTTCTTTCTAGTTTTGGACGGAAGATATTTCCTTTTTCACCATAGCCCTCTATGGGCTTCCAAATATCCCTTTGCCAATTCCACAAGAACAGCCTTCGCGAAAGGCTTCTTAAAGGGAAAGATGTAACTCTGTGAGACGAATTAACAGAACACAGAGCTGTTTCACAGAAAGCTTCTTACCAGTTTTGAACGGAAGATATTTCCTTTTTCACCATAGCCCTCTATGGGTTTCAAAATATCCCTTTGCCAATTCAACAAGAACAGCCTTAGCGAAAGGCTTCTTGAAGGGAAAGATGTAACTCTGTGAGATAAATTAACAGAACACAGAGCCGTTTCTCAGAAAGCTTCTTTCCAGTTTTGAACGGAAGATATTTCCTTTTTCACCATAGCCCTCTATGGGCTTCCAAATATCCCTTTGCCAATTCCACAAGAACAGCCTTAGGGAAAGGCTTCTTGAAGGGAAAGATGTAACTCTGTGAGATGAATTAACAGAACACAGTGCAGTTTCTCAGACACCTTCTTTCCAGTATTGAACGGAAGATATTTCCTTTTTCACCATAGCCCTCTATGGGCTTCCAAATATCCCTTTGCCAATTCCACAAGAACAGCCTTAGCGAAAGGCTTCTTGAAGGGAAAGATGTAACTCTGTGAGATGAATTAACAGAACACAGAGCGGTTTCTCAGAAAGCTTCTTTCAAGTTTTGACGGAAGTTATTTCCTTTTTCACCATACCCTCTATGGGCTTCCAAATATCCCTTTGCCAATTCCACAAGAACAGCCTTAGCGAAAGGCTTCTTGAAGGGAAAGTTGTAAGTCTCTGAGATGAATTAACAGAACACAGAGCAGTTTCTAAGAAAGCTTCTTTCCAGTTTTGAACGGAAGATGTTTCCTTTTTCACCATAGCCCTCTATGGGCTTCCAAATATCACTTTGAAAATTCCACAAGAACAGACGCAGCGAATGGCTTCTTGAAGGGAAAGATGTAACTCCGTGAGATATATTAACAGAACACAGAGCAGTTTCTCAGAAAGCTTCTTTCTAGTTTTTAACGGAAGATATTTCCTTTTTCACCATAGCCCTCTCTGGGCTTCCAAATATCCCTTTGCGAATTCCACAAGAACAGCGTTAGCGAAAGGCTTCTTGAAGGGAAAGATGTAACTCTGTGAGATGAATTAACAGAACACAGAGCAGTTTCTCAGAAGGCTTCTTTCGAGTTTTGAACGGAAGATATTTCCCTTTGCACCATAGCCCTCTATGGGCTTCCAAATATCCCTTTGCCAATTCCACAAGAACAGCCTTAGCGAAAGGCTTCTTGAAGGGAAAGATGTAACTCTGTGAGATGAATTAACAGAACACAGAGCAGTTTCTCAGAAAGCTCCTTTCCAGTTTTGAACGGAAGATATTTCCTTTTTCACCATAGCCCTCTATGGGCTTCCAAATATCCCTTTCACAATTCCACAAGAAGAGCCTTAGCGAAAGGTTTCTTGAAGGGAAAGATGTAATTCTGTGAGATGAATTAACAGAACACGGAGCAGTTTCTCAGAAAGCTTCTTTCCAGTTTTGAACGGAAGATATTTCCTTTTTCACCATAGTCCTCTATGGGCTTCCAAATATCCCTTTGCCAATTCCACAAGAACAGCTTTAGGGAAAGGCTTCTTAAAGGGAAATATGTAACTCTGTGAGATGAATTAACAGAACACAGAGCAGTTTCTCAGAAAGCTTCTTTCCAGTTTTGAGCGGAAGATATTTTCTTTTTCACCATAGCCCTCTATGGGCTTCCAAATATCACTTTGCCAATTCTACAAGAACAGCCTTCACGAAAGGCTACTTGAAGGGAAAGATGTAACACTGTGAGATGAATTAACAGAACACAGAGCAGTTTCTCAGAAAGCTTCTTTCCAGTTTTGAACGGAAGATATTTCCTTTTTCACCATAGCCATCTATGGGCTTCCAAATATCCCTTTGCCAATTCCACAAGAACAGCCTTAGCGAAAGGCTTCTTGAAGGGAAAGATGTAACTCTGTGAGATGAATTAACAGAACACAGAGCAATTTCTCAGAAAGCTTCTTTGCAGTTTTCAACGGAAGATAATTCCTTTTTCACCATAGCCCTCTATGGGCTTCCAAACATCCCCTTGCCAATTCCACAAGAACAGCCTTAGCGAAAGGTTTCTTGAAGGGAAAGATGTAACTCTGTGAGATGAATTAACAGAACACGGAGCAGTTTCTCAGAAAGCTTCTTTCCAGTTTTGAACGGAAGATATTTCCTTTTTCACCTTAGCCCTCTATTGGCTTCCAAATATCCCTTTGCCAATTCCCAAGAACAGCCTTAACGAAATGCTTCTTGAAGGGAAAGATGTAACTCTGTGAGATGAATTAACAGAACACAGAGCAGATTTTCAGAAAGCTTCTTTCCAGTTTTGAACGGAAGATATTTCCTTTTTCACCATAGCCCTCTATGGGCTTCCAAATATCCCTTTGCCAATTCCACAAGAACAGCCTTAGCGAAAGGCTTCTTGAAGGGAAAGATGTAACTCTGTGAGATGAATTAACAGAACACAGAGCAATTTCTCAGAAAGCTTCTTTGCAGTTTTCAACGGAAGATATTTCCTTTTTCACCATAGCCCTCTATGGGCTTCCAAACATCCCCTTGCCAATTCCACAAGAACAGCCTTAGCGAAAGGTTTCTTGAAGGGAAAGATGTAACTCTGTGAGATGAATTAACAGAACACAGAGCGGTTTCTCAGAAAGCTTCTTTCCAGTTTTGAGCGGAAGTTATTTCCTTTTTCACTATACCCTCTATGGGCTTCCAAATATCCCTTTGCCAATTCCACAAGAACAGCCTTCGCGAAAGGCTTCATGAAGGGAAGGATGTAACTCTGTGAGATGAATTAACAGAACGCAGAGCAGTTTCTCAGAAAGCTTCTTTCTAGTTTTGGACGGAAGATATTTCCTTTTTCACCATAGCCCTCTATGGTTTTCCAAATATCCCTTTGCCAATTCCACAAGAACAGCCTTCGCGAAAGGCTTCTTGAAGGGAAAGATGTAACTCTGTGAGACGAATTAACAGAACACAGAGCTGTTTCACAGAAAGCTTCTTACCAGTTTTGAACGGAAGATATTTCCTTTTTCACCATAGCCCTCTATGGGCTTCCAAATATCCCTTTGCAAATTCCACAAGAACAGCCTTAGCTAAAGGCTTCTTGAAGGGAAAGTTGTAAGTCTGTGAGATGAATTAACAGAACACAGAGCAGTTTCTAAGAAAGATTCTTTCCAGTTTTGAACGGAAGTTATTTCCTTTTTCACCAAAGCCCTCTATGGGCTTCCAAATATCACTTTGAGAATTCCACAAGAACAGACTTAGCGAATGGCTTCTTGAAGGGAAAGATGTAACTCTGTGAGATATATTAACAGAACACAGAGCAATTTCTCAGAAAGCTTTTTCCAGTTTTTAACGAAGATATTTCCTTTTTCACCATAGCCCTCTCCGGGCTTCCAAATATCCCTTTGCGAATTGCACAAGAACAGCGTTAGCGAAAGGCTTCTTGACGGGAAAGATGTAACTCTGTGAGATGAATTAACAGAACACAGAGCAGTTTCTCAGAAAGCTTCTGTCCAGTTTTGAACGGAAGATATTTCCTTTTTCACCATAGCCCTCTATGGGCTTCCAAATATCCCTTTGCCAATTCCACAAGAACAGCCTTAGCGAAAGGCTTCTTGAAGGGAAAGATGTAACTCTGCGAGATGAATTAACAGAACACAGAGCGGTTTCTCAGAAAGCTTCTTTCAAGTTTTGAACGGAAGTTATTTCCTTTTTCACCATACCCTCTATGGGCTTCCAAATATCCCTTTGCCAATTCCACAAGAACAGCCTTAGCGAAAGGCTTCTTGAAGGGAAAGATGTAACTCTGTGAGATGAATTAACAGAACACAGAGCGGTTTCTCAGAAAGCTTCTTTCCAGTATTGAACGGAAGTTATTTCCTTTCTCACCATACCCTCTATGGGCTTCCAAATATCCCTTTGCCAATTCCACAAGAACAGCGTTCGCGAAAGGCTTCTTGAAGGGAAGGATGTAACACTGTGAGATGAATTAACAGAACGCAGAGCAATTTCTCAGAATGCTTCTTTCCAGTTTTGGACGGAAGATATTTCCTTTTTCACCATAGCCCTCTATGGTTTTCCAAATATCCCTTTGACAATTCCACAAGAACAGCCTTCGCGAAAGGCTTCTTGAAGGGAAAGATGTAACTCTGTGAGATGAATTAACAGAACACAGAGCTGTTTCTCAGAAAGCTTCTTACCAGTTTTAAACGGAAGATATTTCCTTTTTCACCATAGCCCTCTATGGGCTTCCAAATATCCCTTTGCCAATTCCACAAGAATAGCCTACGCGAAAAAGACTTCTTGAATGGAAAGATGTAACTCTGTGAGATGAATTAACAGAACACAGAGCAGTTTCTCAGAAAGCTTCTTTCCAGTTTTGAACGGAAGATATTTCCTTTTTCACCATAGCCCTCTATGGGCTTCCAAATATCCCTTTGCCATTTCCACAAGAACAGCCTTAGCGAAAGGCTTCTTGAAGGGAAAGATGTAACTCTGTGAGATGAATTAACAGAAGACAGAACGGTTTCTCAGAAAGCTTCTTTCCAGTTTTGAACAGAAGTTATTATCTTTTTCACCATACCCTCTATGGGCGTCCAAATATCCCTTTGCCAATACCACAAGAACAGCCTTCGCGAAAGGCTTCTTGAAGGGAAGGATGTAACTCTGTGAGATGAATTAACAGAACGCAGAGCCGTTTCTCAGAAAGCTTCTTTTCAGTTTTGGACGGAAGATATTTCCTTTTTCACCATAGCCCTCTATGGTTTTCCAAATATCCCTTTGCCAATTCCACAAGAACAGCCTTCGCGAAAGGCTTCTTGAAGGGAAAGATGCAACTCTGTGAGATGAATTAACAGAACACAGAGCAGTTTCTCAGAAAGCTTCTTTCCAGTTTTGAACGGAAGATATTTCCTTTTTCAGCATAGCCCTCTAAGGGCTTCAAATATCCCTTTGACAATGCCACAAGAACAACCTTAGGGAAAGTCTTCTTGAAGGGAAAGATGTAACTCTGTGAGATGAATTAACAGAACACAGAGCAGTTTCTCAGAAAGCTTCTTTTCAGTTTTGAACGGAAGATATTTCCTTTTTCACCATAGCCCTCTATGGGCTTCCAAATATCCCTTTGCCAATTCCACAAGAACAGCCTTAGCGAAAGGCTTCTTGAAGGGAAAGATGTAACTCTGTGAGATGAATTAACAGAACACAGAGAAGTTTCTCAGAAAGCTTCTTTCCAGTTTTGAACGGAAGATATTTCCTTTTTCACCATAGCCCTCTATGGGCTTCCAAATATCCCTTTGCCAATTCCACAAGAACAGCCTTAGGGAAAGGTTTCCTGAAGGAAAAGATGTAACTCTGTGAGATGAATTAGCAGAACACAGACCAGTTTCTCAGAAAGCTTCTTTCCAGTTTCGAACGGAAGATATTTCCTTTTTCACCATAACCCTTTATGGGCTTCGAAATATCGCTTTGCCAATTCCACAAGAACAGCCTTCGCGAAAGGCTTGTTGAATGGAAAGATGTAACTCTGTGAGATGAATTAACAGAACACAGAGCAGTTTCTCAGAAAGCTTCTTTCCAGTTTTGAACGGAAGATATTTCCTTTTTCACCATAGCCCTCTATGGGCTTCCAAATGTCCCTTTGACAAGGCCACAAGAACAGCCTTAGCGAAAGGCTTCTTGAAGGGAAAGATGTAACTCTGTGAGATGAATTAACAGAACACAGAGCAGTTTCTCATAAAGCTTCTTTCCAGTTTTGAACGGAAGATATTTCCTTTTTCACCATAGCCCTCTATTGGCTTCCAAATATCCCTTTGCCAATTCCACAAGAACAGCCTTAGCGAAAGGCTTCTTGAAGGGAAAGATGTAACTCTGTGAGATGAATTAACACAACGCAGAGCAGTTTCACAGAAAGCTTCTTTCCAGTTTTGAACGGAAGATATTTCCTTTTTCACCATAGCCCTCTATGGGCTTCCAAATATCCCTTTGCCAATTCCACAAGAACAGCCTTAGCGAAAGGCTTCTAGAGGGGAAAGATGTAACTCTGTGAGATGAATTAACAGAACACAGAGCAGTTTCTCAGAAAGCTTCTTTCCAGTTTTGAACGGAAGATATTTCCTTTTTCACCATAGCCCTCTATGGGCTTCCAAATATCCCTTTGCCAATTCCACAAGAACAGGATTAGCAAAAGGCTTATTGAAGGGAAAGATGTAACTCTGTGAGATGAATTAACAGAACACAGAGCAGTTTCTCAGAAAGATTCTTTCCAGTTTTGAACGGAAGTTATTTCCTTTCTCACCATACCCTCTATGGGCTTCCAAATATCCCTTTGCCAATTCCACAAGAACAGCGTTCGCGAAAGGCTTCTTGAAGGGAAGGATGTAACTCTCTGAGATGAATTAACAGAACGCAGAGCAGTTTCTCAGAATGCTTCTTTCCAGTTTTGGACGGAAGATATTTCCTTTTTCACCATAGCCCTCTATGGATTTCCAAATATCCCTTTGCCAATTCCACAAGAACAGCCTTCGCGAAAGGCTTCTTGAAGGGAAAGATGTAACTCTGTGAGATGAATTAACAGAACACAGAGCTGTTTCTCAGAAAGCTTCTTACCAGTTTTAAACGGAAGATATTTCCTTTTTCACCATAGCCCTCTATGGGCTTCAAAATATCCCTTTGCCAATTCAACAAGAACAGCCTTAGCGAAAGGCTTCTTGAAGGGAAAGTTGTAAGTCTCTGAGATGAATTAACAGAACACAGAGCAGTTTCTCAGAAAGCTTCTTTCCAGTTTTGAACGGAAGATGTTTCCTTTTTCACCATAGCCCTCAATGGGCTTCCAAATATCACTTTGAAAATTCCACAAGAACAGACTCAGCGAATGGCTTCTTGAAGGGAAAGATGTAACTCCGTGAGATATATTAACAGAACACAGATCAGTTTCTCAGAAAGCTTCTTTCCAGTTTTTAACGGAAGATATTTCCTTTTTCACCATAGCCCTCTCTGGGCTTCCAAATATCCCTTTGCGAATTCCACAAGAACAGCGTTAGCGAAAGGCTTCTTGAAGGGAAAGATGTAACTCTGTGAGATGAATTAACAGAACACAGAGCAGTTTCTCAGAAGGCTTCTTTCCAGTTTTGAACGGAAGATATTTCCCTTTGCACCATAGCCCTCTATGGGCTTCCAAATATCCCTTTGCCAATTCCACAAGAACAGCCTTAGCGAAAGGCTTCTTGAAGGGAAAGATGTAACTCTGTGAGATGAATTAACAGAACACAGAGCAGTTTCTCAGAAAGCTCCTTTCCAGTTTTGAACGGAAGATATTTCCTTTTTCACCATAGCCCTCTTTGGGCTTCCAAATATCCCTTTGCCAATTCCACAAGAACAGCCTTAGCGAAAGACTTCTGAAGGGAAGGATGTAACTCTGTGAGATGAATTAACAGAACACAGAGCAGTTTCTCAGAAAGCTTCTTTCCAGTTTTGAACGGAAGATATTTCCTTTTTCACCATAACCCTCTATGGGCTTCGAAACATCCCTTTGCCAATTCCACAAGAACAGCCTTCGCGAAAGGCTTCTTGAAGGGAAAGATGTAACTCTCTGAGATGAATTAACAGAACACAGAGCAGTTTCTCAGAAAGCTTCTTTCCAGTTTTGAACGGAAGATATTTCCTTTTTCACCATAGCCCTCTATGGGCTTCCAAATATCCCTTTCACAATTCCACAAGAACAGCCTTAGCGAAAGGTTTCTTGAAGGGAAAGATGTAATTCTGTGAGATGAATTAACAGAACACGGAGCATTTTCTCAGAAAGCTTCTTTCCAGTTTTGAACATAAGATATTTCCTTTTTCACCATAGTCCTCTATGGGCTTCCAAATATCCCTTTGCCAATTCCACAAGAACAGCCTTAGGGAAAGGCTTCTTGAAGGGAAATATGTAACTCTGTGAGATGAATTAACAGAACACAGAGCAGTTTCTCAGAAAGCTTCTTTCCAATTTTGAGCGGAAGATATTTTCTTTTTCACCATAGCCCTCTATGGGCTTCCAAATATCAGTTTGCCAATACTACAAGAACAGCCTTCACGAAAGGCTACTTGAAGGGAAAGATGTAACACTGTGAGATGAATTAACAGAACACAGAGCAGTTTCTCAGAAAGCTTCTTTCCAGTTTTGAACGGAAGATATTTCCTTTTTCACCATAGCCCTCTATGGGCTTCCAAATATCCCTTTGCCAATTCCACAAGAACAGCCTTAGCGAAAGGCTTCTTGAAGGGAAAGATGTAACTCTGTGAGATGAATTAACAGAACACAGAGCAATTTCTCAGAAAGCTTCTTTGCAGTTTTCAACGGAAGATATTTCCTTTTTCACCATAGCCCTCTATGGGCTTCCAAACATCCCCTTGCCAATTCCACAAGAACAGCCTTAGCCTAAGGTTTCTTGAAGGGAAAGATATAACTATGTGAGATGAATTAACAGAACACGGAGCAGTTTCTCAGAAAGCTTCTTTCCAGTTTTGAACGGAAGATATTTCCTTTTTCACCTTAGCCCTCTATTGGCTTCAAAATATCCCTTTGCCAATTCCCAAGAACAGCCTTAACGAAATGCTTCTTGAAGGGAAAGATGTAACTCTGTGAGATGAATTAACAGAACACAGAGCAGATTCTCAGAAAGCTTCTTTCCAGTTTTGAACGGAAGATATTTCCTTTTTCACCATAGCCCTCTATGGGCTTCCAAATATCCCTTTGCCAATTCCACAAGAACAGCCTTAGCGAAAGGCTTCTTGAAGGGAAAGATGTAACTCTGTGAGATGAATTAACAGAACACAGAGCGGTTTCTCAGAAAGCTTCTTTCCAGTTTTGAACGGAAGTTATTTCCTTTTTCACTATACCCTCTATGGGCTTCCAAATATCCCTTTGCCAATTCCACAAGAACAGCCTTCGCGAAAGGCTTCATGAAGGGAAGGATGTAACTCTGTGAGATGAATTAACAGAACGCAGAGCAGTTTCTCAGAAAGCTTCTTTCTAGTTTTGGACGGAAGATATTTCCTTTTTCACCATAGCCCTCTATGGGCTTCCAAATATCCCTTTGCCAATTCCACAAGAACAGCCTTCGCGAAAGGCTTCTTAAAGGGAAAGATGTAACTCTGTGAGACGAATTAACAGAACACAGAGCTGTTTCACAGAAAGCTTCTTACCAGTTTTGAACGGAAGATATTTCCTTTTTCACCATAGCCCTCTATGGGTTTCAAAATATCCCTTTGCCAATTCAACAAGAACAGCCTTAGCGAAAGGCTTCTTGAAGGGAAAGATGTAACTCTGTGAGATAAATTAACAGAACACAGAGCCGTTTCTCAGAAAGCTTCTTTCCAGTTTTGAACGGAAGATATTTCCTTTTTCACCATAGCCCTCTATGGGCTTCCAAATATCCCTTTGCCAATTCCACAAGAACAGCCTTAGCGAAAGGCTTCTTGAAGGGAAAGATGTAACTCTGTGAGATGAATTAACAGAACACAGTGCAGTTTCTCAGACACCTTCTTTCCAGTATTGAACGGAAGATATTTCCTTTTTCACCATAGCCCTCTATGGGCTTCCAAATATCCCTTTGCCAATTCCACAAGAACAGCCTTAGCGAAAGGCTTCTTGAAGGGAAAGATGTAACTCTGTGAGATGAATTAACAGAACACAGAGCGGTTTCTCAGAAAGCTTCTTTCAAGTTTTGACGGAAGTTATTTCCTTTTTCACCATACCCTCTATGGGCTTCCAAATATCCCTTTGCCAATTCCACAAGAACAGCCTTAGCGAAAGGCTTCTTGAAGGGAAAGTTGTAAGTCTCTGAGATGAATTAACAGAACACAGAGCAGTTTCTAAGAAAGCTTCTTTCCAGTTTTGAACGGAAGATGTTTCCTTTTTCACCATAGCCCTCTATGGGCTTCCAAATATCACTTTGAAAATTCCACAAGAACAGACGCAGCGAATGGCTTCTTGAAGGGAAAGATGTAACTCCGTGAGATATATTAACAGAACACAGAGCAGTTTCTCAGAAAGCTTCTTTCTAGTTTTTAACGGAAGATATTTCCTTTTTCACCATAGCCCTCTCTGGGCTTCCAAATATCCCTTTGCGAATTCCACAAGAACAGCGTTAGCGAAAGGCTTCTTGAAGGGAAAGATGTAACTCTGTGAGATGAATTAACAGAACACAGAGCAGTTTCTCAGAAGGCTTCTTTCGAGTTTTGAACGGAAGATATTTCCCTTTGCACCATAGCCCTCTATGGGCTTCCAAATATCCCTTTGCCAATTCCACAAGAACAGCCTTAGCGAAAGGCTTCTTGAAGGGAAAGATGTAACTCTGTGAGATGAATTAACAGAACACAGAGCAGTTTCTCAGAAAGCTCCTTTCCAGTTTTGAACGGAAGATATTTCCTTTTTCACCATAGCCCTCTATGGGCTTCCAAATATCCCTTTCACAATTCCACAAGAAGAGCCTTAGCGAAAGGTTTCTTGAAGGGAAAGATGTAATTCTGTGAGATGAATTAACAGAACACGGAGCAGTTTCTCAGAAAGCTTCTTTCCAGTTTTGAACGGAAGATATTTCCTTTTTCACCATAGTCCTCTATGGGCTTCCAAATATCCCTTTGCCAATTCCACAAGAACAGCTTTAGGGAAAGGCTTCTTGAAGGGAAATATGTAACTCTGTGAGATGAATTAACAGAACACAGAGCAGTTTCTCAGAAAGCTTCTTTCCAGTTTTGAGCGGAAGATATTTTCTTTTTCACCATAGCCCTCTATGGGCTTCCAAATATCACTTTGCCAATTCTACAAGAACAGCCTTCACGAAAGGCTACTTGAAGGGAAAGATGTAACACTGTGAGATGAATTAACAGAACACAGAGCAGTTTCTCAGAAAGCTTCTTTCCAGTTTTGAACGGAAGATATTTCCTTTTTCACCATAGCCATCTATGGGCTTCCAAATATCCCTTTGCCAATTCCACAAGAACAGCCTTAGCGAAAGGCTCCTTGAAGGGAAAGATGTAACTCTGTGAGATGAATTAACAGAACACAGAGCAATTTCTCAGAAAGCTTCTTTGCAGTTTTCAACGGAAGATATTTCCTTTTTCACCATAGCCCTCTATGGGCTTCCAAACATCCTCTTGCCAATTCCACAAGAACAGCCTTAGCGAAAGGTTTCTTGAAGGGAAAGATATAACTCTGTGAGATGAATTAACAGAACACGGAGCAGTTTCTCAGAAAGCTTCTTTCCAGTTTTGAACGGAAGATATTTCCTTTTTCACCTTAGCCCTCTATTGGCTTCCAAATATCCCTTTGCCAATACCCAAGAACAGCCTTAACGAAGTGCTTCTTGAAGGGAAAGATGTAACTCTGTGAGATGAATTAACAGAACACAGAGCAGCTTCTCAGAAAGCTTCTTTCCAGTTTTGAACGGAAGATATTTCCTTTTTCACCATAGACCTCTAAGGGGTTCCAAATATCCCTTTGCCAATTCCACAAGAACAGCCTTAGCGAAAGGCTTCTTGAAGGGAAAGATGTAACTCTGTGAGATGAATTAACAGAACACAGAGCGGTTTCTCAGAAAGCTTCTTTCCAGTTTAGAACGGAAGTTATTTCCTTTTTCACTATACCCTCTATGGGCTTCCAAATATCCCTTTGCCAATTCCACAAGAACAGCCTTAGCGAAAGGCTTCTTGAAGGGAAAGATGTAACTCTGTGAGATAAATTAACAGAACACAGAGCCGTTTCTCAGAAAGCTTCTTTCCAGTTTTGAACGGAAGATATTTCCTTTTTCACCATAGCCCTCTATGGGCTTCCAAATATCCCTTTGCCAATTCCACAAGAACAGCCTTAGGGAAAGGCTTCTTGAAGGGAAAGATGTAACTCTGTGAGATGAATTAACAGAACACAGTGCAGTTTCTCAGACACCTTCTTTCCAGTTTTGAACGGAAGATATTTCCTTTTTCACCATAGCCCTCTATGGGCTTCCAAATATTCCTTTGCAAATTCCACAAGAACAGCCTTAGCGAAAGGCTTCTTGAAGGGAAAGTTGTAAGTCTGTGAGATGAATTAACAGAACACAGAGCAGTTTCTAAGAAAGATTCTTTCCAGTTTTGAACGGAAGTTATTTCCTTTTTCACCAAAGCCCTCTATGGGCTTGCAAATATCACTTTGAGAATTCCACAAGAACAGACTTATCGAACGGCTTCTTGAAGGGAAAGATGTAACTCTCTGAGATATATTAACAGAACACAGAGCAATTTCTCAGAAAGCTTTTTCCAGTTTTTAACGAAGATATTTCCTTTTTCACCATAGCCCTCTCCGGGCTTCCAAATATCCCTTTGCGAATTCCACAAGAACAGCGTTAGCGAAAGGCTTCTTGACGGGAAAGATGTAACTCTGTGAGATGAATTAACAGAACACAGGGCAGTTTCTCAGAAAGCTTCTTTCCAGTTTTGAACGGAAGATATTTCCTTTTTCAACATAGCCCTCTATGGGCTTCCAAATATCCCTTTGCCAATTCCGCAAGAACAGCCTTAGCGAAAGGCTTCTTGAAGGGAAAGATGTAACTCTCTGAGATGAATTAACAGAACACAGAGCGGTTTCTCAGAAAGCTTCTTTCAAGTTTTGAACGGAAGATATTTCCTTTTTCACCATACCCTCTATGGGCTTCCAAATATCCCTTTGCCAATTCCACAAGAACAGCGTTCGCGAAAGGCTTCTTGAAGGGAAGGATGTTACTCTGTGAGATGAATTAACAGAACACAGAGCGGTTTCTCAGAAAGCTTTTTTCCAGTATTGAACGGAAGTTATTTCCTTTCTCACCATACCCTCTATGGGCTTCCAAATATCCCTTTGCCAATTCCACAAGAACAGCGTTCGCGAAAGGCTTCTTGAAGGGAAAGATGTAACACTGTGAGATGAATTAACAGAACGCAGAGCAGTTTCTCAGAATGCTTCTTTCCAGTTTTGAACGGAAGATATTTCCTTTTTCACCATAGCCCTCTATGGGCTTCCAAATATCACTTTGAAAATTCCACAAGAAAAGACTTAGCGAATGGCTTCTTGAAGGGAAAGATGTAACTCTGTGAGATATATTAACAGAACACAGAGCAGTTTCTCAGAAAGCTTCTTTCCAGTTTTGAACGGAAGATATTTCCTTTTTCACCATAGCCCTCTATGGTTTTCCAAATATCCCTTTGACAATTCCACAAGAACAGCCTTCGCGAAAGGCTTCTTGAAGGGAAAGGTGTAACTCTGTGAGATGAATTAACAGAACACAGAGCTGTTTCTCAGAAAGCTTCTTACCAGTTTTAAACGGAAGATATTTCCTTTTTCACCATAGCCCTCTATGGGCTTCGAAATATCCCTTTGCCAATTCCACAAGAATAGCCTTCGCGAAAGACTTCTTGAATGGAAAGATGTAACTCTGTGAGATGAATTAACAGAACACAGAGCAGTTTCTCAGAAAGCTTCTTTCCATTTTCGAACGGAAGATATTTCCTTTTTCACCATAACCCTCTATGGGCTTCGAAATATCCCTTTGCCAATTCCACAAGAATAGCCTTCGCGAAAGACTTCTTGAATGGAAAGATGTAACTCTGTGAGATGAATTAATAGAACACAGAGCAGTTTCTCAGAAAGCTTCTTTCCAGTTTTGAACGGAAGATATTTCCTTTTTCACCATAGCCCTCTATGGGCTTCCAAATATCCCTTTGCCAATTCCACAAGAACAGCCTTAGCGAAAGGCTTCTTGAAGGGAAAGATGTAACTCTGTGAGATAAATTAACAGAACACAGAGCAGTTTCTCAGAAAGCTTCTTTCCAGTTTTGAACGGAATATATTTCCTTTTTCACCATAGCCCTCTATGGGCTTCCAAATATCCCCTTGCCAATTCCACAAGAACAGCTTTAGCGAAAGGCTTCTTGAAGGGAAAGATGTAACTCTATGAGATAAATTAACAGAACACAGAGCAGTTTCTCAGAAAGCTTCTTTCCAGTTTTGAACGGAAGTTATTTCCTTTTTCACCATAGCCCTCTATGGGCTTCCAAATATCCCTTTGCCAATTCCACAAGAACAGGATTAGCGAAAGGCTTATTGAAGGGAAAGAAGTAACTCTGTGAGATGAATTAACAGAACACAGAGCAGTTTCTCAGAAAGCGTCTTTCCAGTTTTGAAGGGAAGATATTTCTTTTTCACCATAGCCCTCTATGGACTTCCAAACATCCCTTTGCCAATTCCACAAGAACAGCCTTCCCGAAAGGTTTCTTGAAGGGAAAGATGTAACTCTGTGAGATGAATTAACAGAACACGGAGCAGTTTCTCAGAAAGCTTCTTTCCAATTTTGAACGGAAGATATTTCCTTTTTCACCATAGCCCTCTATGGGCTTCCAAATATCCCTTTGCCAATTCCACAAGAACAGCCTTAGCGAAAGGCTTCTTGGAGGGAAAGATGCAACTCTGTGAGATGAATTAACAGAACACAGAGCAGTTTCTCAGAAAGCTTCTTTCCAGTTTTGAACGGAAGATATTTCCTTTTTCACCATAGCCCTCTATGGGCTTCCAAATATCCCTTTGCCAATTCCACAAGAACAGCCTTAGCGAAAGGCTTCTTGAAGGGAAAGATGTAACTCTGTGAGATGAATTAACAGAAAACAGAGCAGTTTCTCAGAAAGCTTCTTTCCAGTTTTGAACGGAAGATATTTCCCTTTGCACCATAGCCCTCTATGGGCTTCCAAATATCCCTTTGCCAATTCCACAAGAACAGCCTTAACGAAAGGCTTCTTGAAGGGAAAGATGTAACTCTGTGAGATGAATTAACTGAACACAGAGCAGTTTCTCAGAAAGCTTCTTTCCAGTTTTGAACGGAAGATATTTCCTTTTTCACCATAGCCCTCTATGGGCTTCCAAATATCCCTTTGCCAATTCCA
Organism: Chlorocebus sabaeus; assembly: GCF_047675955.1. NCBI lineage: Eukaryota > Metazoa > Chordata > Mammalia > Primates > Cercopithecidae > Chlorocebus > Chlorocebus sabaeus. Next base: position 1,410,204 of record NW_027327715.1, read on the forward strand.
CAAGAACATCCTTAGCGAAAGGCTTCTTGAAGGGAAAGATGTAACTCTGTGAGATGAATTAACAGAACACAGAACGGTTTCTCAGAAAGCTTCTTTCCAGTTTTGAACAGAAGTTATTACCTTTTTCACCATACCCTCTATGGGCTTCCAAATATCCCTTTGCCAATACCACAAGAACAGCCTTCGCGAAAGGCTTCTTGAAGGGAAGGATGTAACTCTGTGAGATGAATTAACAGAACGCAGAGCCGTTTCTCAGAAAGCTTCTTTCCAGTTTTGGACGGAAGATATTTCCTTTTTCACCATAGCCCTCTATGGTTTTAAAATATCCCTTTGCCAATTCCACAAGAACAGCCTTCGCGAAAGGCTTCTTGAAGGGAAAGATGCAACTCTGTGAGATGAATTAACAGAACACAGAGCAGTTTCTCAGAAAGCTTCTTTCCAGTTTTGAACGGAAGATATTTCCTTTTTCAGCATAGCCCTCTAAGGGCTTCAAATATCCCTTTGACAATGCCACAAGAACAGCCTTAGGGAAAGGCTTCTTGAAGGGAAAGATGTAACTCTGTGAGATGAATTAACAGAACACAGAGCAGTTTCTCAGAAAGCTTCTTTTCAGTTTTGAACGGAAGATATTTCCTTTTTCACCATAGCCCTCTATTGGCTTCCAAATATCCCTTTGCCAATTCCACAAGAACAGCCTTAGCGAAAGGCTTCTTGAAGGGAAAGATGTAACTCTGTGAGATGAATTAACACAACGCAGAGCAGTTTCTCAGAAAGCTTCTTTCTAGTTTTGAACTGAAGATATTTCCTTTTTCACCATAGCCCTCTATGGGCTTCCAAATATCCCTTTGCCAATTCCACAAGAACAGCCTTAGCGAAAGGCTTCTTGAAGGGAAAGATGTAACTCTGTGAGATGAAATAACAGAACACAGAGCAGTTTCTCAGAAATCTTCTTTCCAGTTTTGAACGGAAGATATTTCCTTTTTCACCATAGCCCTCTATGGGCTTCCAAATATCCCTTTGCCAATTCCACAAGAACAGCCTTAGCGAAAGGCTTCTAGAGGTTAAAGATGTAACTCTGTGAGATGAATTAACAGAACACAGAGCAGTTTCTCAGAAAGCTTCTTTCCAGTTTTGAACGGAAGATATTTCCTTTTCACCATAGCCCTCTATGGGCTTCCAAATATCCCTTTGCCAATTCCACAAGAACAGGATTAGCGAAAGGCTTATTGAAGGGAAAGATGTAACTCTGTGAGATGAATTAACAGAACACAGAGCAGTTTCTCAGAAAGATTCTTTCCAGTTTTGAACGGAAGTTATTTCCTTTCTCACCATACCCTCTGTGGGCTTCCAAATATCCCTTTGCCAATTCCACAAGAACAGCGTTCGCGAAAGGCTTCTTAAAGGGAAGGATGTAACTCTGTGAGATGAATTAACAGAACGCAGAGCAGTTTCTCAGAATGCTTCTTTCCAGTTTTGGACGGAAGATATTTCCTTTTTCATCATAGCCCTCTATGGTTTTCCAAATATCCCTTTGCCAATTCCACAAGAACAGCCTTCGCGAAAGGCTTCTTGAAGGGAAAGATGTAACTCTGTGAGATGAATTAACAGAACACAGAGCTGTTTCTCAGAAAGCTTCTTACCAGTTTTAAACGGAAGATATTTCCTTTTTCACCATAGCCCTCTATGGGCTTCCAAATATCCCTTTGCCAATTCCACAAGAACAGCCTTAGCGAAAGGCTTCTTGAAGGGAAAGATGCAACTCTGTGAGATGAATTAACAGAACACAGAGCAGTTTCTCAGAAAGCTTCTTTCCAGTTTTGAACGTAAGATATTTCCTTTTTCACCAAAGCCCTCTATGGGCTTCCAAATATCCCTTTGCCAATTCCACAAGAACAGCCTTAGCGAAAGGCTTCTTGAAGGGAAAGATGTAACTCTGTGAGATGAATTAACAGAAAACAGAGCAGTTTCTCAGAAAGCTTCTTTCCAGTTTTGAACGGAAGATATTTCCTTTTTCACCATAGCCCTCTATGGGCTTCCAAATATCCCTTTGCCAATGCCACAAGAACAGCCTCAGCGAAAGGCTTCTTGAAGGGAAAGATGTAACTCTGTGAGATGAATTAACAGAACACAGAGCAGTATCTCAGAAAGCTTCTTTCCAGTTTTGAACGGAAGATATTTCCTTTTTCACCATAACCCTCTATGGGCTTCCAAATACCCGTTTGCCAATTCCACAAGAACAGCCTTAGCGAAACGCTTCTTGAAGGGAAAGATGTAACTCTGTGAGATGAATTAACAGAACACAGTGCAATTTCTCAGAAAGCTTCTTTCCAGTTTTCAACGGAAGATATTTCCTTTTTCACCATAGCACTCTATGGGCTTCCAAATATCCCCTTGCCAATTCCACAAGAACAGCCTTAGCGAAAGGTTTCTTGAAGGGAAAGATGTAACTCTGTGAGATGAATTAACAGAACACAGAGCAGTTTCTCAGAAAGCTTCTTTCCAGTTTTGAACGGAAGATATTTCCTTCTTCACCATAGCCCTCTTTGGGCTTCCAAATATCCCTTTGCCAATTCCACAAGAACAGCCTTCACGAAAGGCTACTTGAAGGGAAAGATGTAACTCTGTGAGATGAATTAACAGAACACAGAGCAGTTTCTCAGAAAGCTTCTTTCCAGTTTTGAACGGAAGATATTTCCTTTTTCACCATAGCCATCTAAGGGCTTCCAAATATCCCTTTGCCAATTCCACAAGAACAGCCTTAGTGAAAGGCTTCTTGAAGGGAAAGATGTGACTCTGTGAGATGAATTAACAGAACACAGAGCAATTTCTCAGAAAGCTTCTTTCCAGTTTTCAACGGAAGATATTTCCTTTTTCACCATAGCCCTCTATGGGCTTCCAAATATCCCCTTGCCAATTCCACATGAACAGCCTTAGCGAAAGGTTTCTTGAAGGGAAAGATGTAACTCTGTGAGATGAATTAACAGAACACGGAGCAGTTTCTCAGAAAGCTTCTTTCCAGTTTTTAACTCAAGATATTTCCTTTTTCACGTTAGCCCTCTAAGGGCTTCCAAATATCCCATTGCCAATTCCACAAGAACAGCCTTAGCGAAATGCTTCTCGAAGGAAAAGATGTAACTCTGTGAGATGAATTAACAGAACACAGAGCAGTTTCTCAGAAAGCTTCTTTCCATTTTCGAACGGAAGATATTTCCTTTTTCACCATAACCCTCTATGGGCTTCGAAATATCCCTTTGCCAATTCCACAAGAATAGCCTTCGCGAAAGACTTCTTGAATGGAAAGATGTAACTCTGTGAGATGAATTAACAGAACACAGAGCAGTTTCTCAGAAAGCTTCTTTCCAGTTTTGAACGGAAGATATTTCCTTTTTCACCATAGCCCTCTATGGGCTTCCAAATATCCCTTTGCCAATTCCACAAGAACAGCCTTAGCGAAAGGCTTCTTGAAGGGAAAGATGTAACCCTGTGAGATGCATTAACAGAACACAGAGCAGTTTCTCAGAAAGCTTCTTTCCAGTTTTGAACGGAATATATTTCCTTTTTCACCATAGCCCTCTATGGGCTTCCAAATATCCCATTGCCAATTCCACAAGAACAGCCTTAGCGAAAGGCTTCTTTAAGGGAAAGATGTAACTCTATGAGATAAATTAACAGAACACAGAGCAGTTTCTCAGAAAGCTTCTTTCCAGTTTTGAACGGAAGTTATTTCCTTTTTCACCATAGCCCTCTATGGGCTTCCAAATATCCCTTTGCCAATTCCACAAGAACAGGATTAGCGAAAGGCTTATTGAAGGGAAAGATGTAACTCTGTGAGATGAATTAACAGAACACAGAGCAGTTTCTCAGAAAGCGTCTTTCCAGTTTTGAACAGAAGATATTTCTTTTTCACCATAGCCCTCTATGGACTTCCAAACATCCCTTTGCCAATTCCACAAGAACAGCCTTCCCGAAAGGTTTCTTGAAGGGAAAGATGTAACTCTGTGAGATGAATTAACAGAACACGGAGCAGTTTCTCAGAAAGCTTCTTTCCAATTTTGAACGGAAGATATTTCCTTTTTCACCATAGCCCTCTATGGGCTTCCAAATATCCCTTTGCCAATTCCACAAGAACAGCCTTAGCGAAAGGCTTCTTGAAGGGAAAGATGCAACTCTGTGAGATGAATTAACAGAACACAGAGCAGTTTCTCAGAAAGCTTCTTTCCAGTTTTGAACGGAAGATATTTCCCTTTGCACCATAGCCCTCTATGGGCTTCCAAATATCCCTTTGCCAATTCCACAAGAACAGCCTTAGGGAAAGGCTTCTTGAAGGGAAAGATGTAACTCTATGAGATGAATTAACAGAACACATTGCAGTTTCTCAGAAAGCTTCTTTCCAGTTTTGAACGGAAGTTATTTCCTTGTTCACCATAGCCCTCTATGGGCTTTCAAATATCCCTTAGCCAATTCCACAAGAACAGGATTAGCGAAAGGCTTATTGAAGGGAAAGATGTAACTCTGTGAGATGAATTAACAGAACACAGAGCAGTTTCTCAGAAAGCGTCTTTCCAGTTTTGAACGGAAGATATTTCTTTTTCACCATAGCCCTCTATGGACTTCCAAACATCCCTTTGGCAATTCCACAAGAACAGCCTTCCCGAAAGGTTTCTTGAACGGAAATATATAACTCTGTGAGATGAATTAACAGAACACGGAGCAGTTTCTCAGAAAGCTTCTTTCCAATTTTGAACGGAAGATATTTCCTTTTTCACCATAGCCCTCTATGGGCTTCCAAATATCCCTTTGCCAATTCCACAAGAACAGCCTTAGCGAAAGGCTTCTTGAAGGGAAAGATGTAACTCTGTGAGATGAATTAACAGAACACAGAGCAGTTTCTCAGAAAGCTTCTTTCCAGTTTTGAACGGAAGATATTTCCTTTTTCACCATAACCCTCTATTGGCTTCCAAATATCCCTTTGCCAATTCCACAAGAACAGCCTTAGCGAAAGGCTTCTAGAAGGGAAAGATGTAACTCTGTGAGATGAATTAACAGAACACAGAGCAGTTTCTCAGAAAGCTTCTTTCCAGTTTTGAACGTAAGATATTTCCTTTTTCACCATAGCCCTCTATGGGCTTCCAAATATCCCTTTGCCAATTCCACAAGAACAGCCTTAGCGAAAGGCTTCTTGAAGGGAAAGATGTAACTCTGTGAGATGAATTAACAGAAAACAGAGCAGTTTCTCAGAAAGCTTCTTTCCAGTTTTGAACGGAAGATATTTCCTTTTTCACCATAGCCCTCTATGGGCTTCCAAATATCCCCTTGCCAATTCCACATGAACAGCCTTAGCGAAAGGTTTCTTGAAGGTAAAGATGTAACTCTGTGAGATGAATTAACAGAACACGGAGCAGTTTCTCAGAAAGCTTCTTTCCAGTTTTTAACTCAAGATATTTCCTTTTTCACCTTAGCCCTCTATTGGCTTCCAAATATCCCTTTGACAATTCCACAAGAACAGCCTTAGCGAAATGCTTCTCGAAGGGAAAGATGTAACTCTGTGAGATGAATTAACAGAACACAGAGCAGTTTCTCAGAAAGCTTCTTTCCAGTTTTGAACGGAAGATATTTCCTTTTTCACCATAGCCCTCTATGGGCTTCCAAATATCCCTTTGCCAATTCCACAAGAATAGCCTTAGCGAAAGGCTTCTTGAAGGGAAAGATGTAACTCTGTGAGATGAATTAACAGAACACAGAACGGTTTCTGAGAAAGCTTCTTTCCAGTTTTGAACAGAAGTTATTACCTTTTTCACCATACCCTCTATGGGCTTCCAAATATCCCTTTGCCAATATCACAAGAACAGCCTTCGCGAAAGGCTTCTTGAAGGGAAGGATGTAACTCTGTGAGATGAATTAACAGAACGCAGAGCCGTTTCTCAGAAAGCTTCTTTCCAGTTTTGGACGGAAGATATTATCTTTTTCACCATAGCCCTCTATGGTTTTCCAAATATCCCTTTGCCAATTCCACAAGAACAGCCTTCTCGAAAGGCTTCTTGAAGGGAAAGATGCAACTCTGTGAGATGAATTAACAGAACACAGAGCAGTTTCTCAGATAGCTTCTTTCCAGTTTTGAACGGAAGATATTTCCTTTTTCAGCATAGCCCTCTAAGGGCTTCAAATATCCCTTTGACAATGATACAAGAACAGCCTTAGGGAAAGGCTTCTTGAAGGGAAAGATGTAACTCTGTGAGATGAATTAACAGAACACAGAGCAGTTTCTCAGAAAGCTTCTTTTCAGTTTTGAACGGAAGATAATTCCTTTTTCACCATAGCCCTCAATGGGCTTCCAAATATCCCTTTGCCAATTCCACAAGAACAGCCTTAGCGAAAGGCTTATTGAAGGGAAAGATGTAACTCTGTGAGATGAATTAACAGAACACAGAGCAGTTTCTCAGAAAGATTCTTTCCAGTTTTGAACGGAAGTTATTTCCTTTCTCACCATACCCTCTGTGGGCTTCCAAATATCCCTTTGCCAATTCCACAAGAACAGCGTTCGCGAAAGGCTTCTTGAAGGGAAGGATGTAACTCTGTGAGATGAATTAACAGAACGCAGAGCAGTTTCTCAGAATGCTTCTTTCCAGTTTTGGACGGAAGATATTTCCTTTTTCATCATAGCCCTCTATGGTTTTCCAAATATCCCTTTGCCAATTCCACAAGAACAGCCTTCGCGAAAGGCTTCTTGAAGGGAAAGATGTAACTCTGTGAGATGAATTAACAGAACACAGAGCTGTTTCTCAGAAAGCTTCTTACCAGTTTTAAACGGAAGATATTTCCTTTTTCACCATAGCCCTCTATGGTTTTCCAAATATCCCTTTGCCAATTCCACAAGAACAGCCTTCGCGAAAGGCTTCTTGAAGGGAAGGATGTAACTCTGTGAGATGAATTAACAGAACGCAGAGCAGTTTCTCAGAAAGCTTCTTTCCAGTTTTGAACGGAAGATATTTCCTTTTTCAACATAGCCCTCTATGGGCTTCCAAATATCCCTTTGCCAATTCCGCAAGAACAGCCTTAGCGAAAGGCTTCTTGAAGGGAAAGATGTAACTCTCTGAGATGAATTAACAGAACACAGAGCGGTTTCTCAGAAAGCTTCTTTCAAGTTTTGAACGGAAGATATTTCCTTTTTCACCATACCCTCTATGGGCTTCCAAATATCCCTTTGCCAATTCCACAAGAACAGCGTTCGCGAAAGGCTTCTTGAAGGGAAGGATGTAACTCTGTGAGATGAATTAACAGAACACAGAGCGGTTTCTCAGAAAGCTTTTTTCCAGTATTGAACGGAAGTTATTTCCTTTCTCACCATACCCTCTATGGGCTTCCAAATATCCCTTTGCCAATTCCACAAGAACAGCGTTCGCGAAAGGCTTCTTGAAGGGAAAGATGTAACACTGTGAGATGAATTAACAGAACGCAGAGCAGTTTCTCAGAATGCTTCTTTCCAGTTTTGAACGGAAGATATTTCCTTTTTCACCATAGCCCTCTATGGGCTTCCAAATATCACTTTGAAAATTCCACAAGAAAAGACTTAGCGAATGGCTTCTTGAAGGGAAAGATGTAACTCTGTGAGATATATTAACAGAACACAGAGCAGTTTCTCAGAAAGCTTCTTTCCAGTTTTGAACGGAAGATATTTCCTTTTTCACCATAGCCCTCTATGGTTTTCCAAATATCCCTTTGACAATTCCACAAGAACAGCCTTCGCGAAAGGCTTCTTGAAGGGAAAGGTGTAACTCTGTGAGATGAATTAACAGAACACAGAGCTGTTTCTCAGAAAGCTTCTTACCAGTTTTAAACGGAAGATATTTCCTTTTTCACCATAGCCCTCTATGGGCTTCGAAATATCCCTTTGCCAATTCCACAAGAATAGCCTTCGCGAAAGACTTCTTGAATGGAAAGATGTAACTCTGTGAGATGAATTAACAGAACACAGAGCAGTTTCTCAGAAAGCTTCTTTCCATTTTCGAACGGAAGATATTTCCTTTTTCACCATAACCCTCTATGGGCTTCGAAATATCCCTTTGCCAATTCCACAAGAATAGCCTTCGCGAAAGACTTCTTGAATGGAAAGATGTAACTCTGTGAGATGAATTAATAGAACACAGAGCAGTTTCTCAGAAAGCTTCTTTCCAGTTTTGAACGGAAGATATTTCCTTTTTCACCATAGCCCTCTATGGGCTTCCAAATATCCCTTTGCCAATTCCACAAGAACAGCCTTAGCGAAAGGCTTCTTGAAGGGAAAGATGTAACTCTGTGAGATAAATTAACAGAACACAGAGCAGTTTCTCAGAAAGCTTCTTTCCAGTTTTGAACGGAATATATTTCCTTTTTCACCATAGCCCTCTATGGGCTTCCAAATATCCCCTTGCCAATTCCACAAGAACAGCTTTAGCGAAAGGCTTCTTGAAGGGAAAGATGTAACTCTATGAGATAAATTAACAGAACACAGAGCAGTTTCTCAGAAAGCTTCTTCCCAGTTTTGAACGGAAGTTATTTCCTTTTTCACCATAGCCCTCTATGGGCTTCCAAATATCCCTTTGCCAATTCCACAAGAACAGGATTAGCGAAAGGCTTATTGAAGGGAAAGAGGTAACTCTGTGAGATGAATTAACAGAACACAGAGCAGTTTCTCAGAAAGCGTCTTTCCAGTTTTGAAGGGAAGATATTTCTTTTTCACCATAGCCCTCTATGGACTTCCAAACATCCCTTTGCCAATTCCACAAGAACAGCCTTCCCGAAAGGTTTCTTGAAGGGAAAGATGTAACTCTGTGAGATGAATTAACAGAACACGGAGCAGTTTCTCAGAAAGCTTCTTTCCAATTTTGAACGGAAGATATTTCCTTTTTCACCATAGCCCTCTATGGGCTTCCAAATATCCCTTTGCCAATTCCACAAGAACAGCCTTAGCGAAAGGCTTCTTGGAGGGAAAGATGCAACTCTGTGAGATGAATTAACAGAACACAGAGCAGTTTCTCAGAAAGCTTCTTTCCAGTTTTGAACGGAAGATATTTCCTTTTTCACCATAGCCCTCTATGGGCTTCCAAATATCCCTTTGCCAATTCCACAAGAACAGCCTTAGCGAAAGGCTTCTTGAAGGGAAAGATGTAACTCTGTGAGATGAATTAACAGAAAACAGAGCAGTTTCTCAGAAAGCTTCTTTCCAGTTTTGAACGGAAGATATTTCCCTTTGCACCATAGCCCTCTATGGGCTTCCAAATATCCCTTTGCCAATTCCACAAGAACAGCCTTAACGAAAGGCTTCTTGAAGGGAAAGATGTAACTCTGTGAGATGAATTAACTGAACACAGAGCAGTTTCTCAGAAAGCTTCTTTCCAGTTTTGAACGGAAGATATTTCCTTTTTCACCATAGCCCTCTATGGGCTTCCAAATATCCCTTTGCCAATTCCACAAGAACATCCTTAGCGAAAGGCTTCTTGAAGGGAAAGATGTAACTCTGTGAGATGAATTAACAGAACACAGAACGGTTTCTCAGAAAGCTTCTTTCCAGTTTTGAACAGAAGTTATTACCTTTTTCACCATACCCTCTATGGGCTTCCAAATATCCCTTTGCCAATACCACAAGAACAGCCTTCGCGAAAGGCTTCTTGAAGGGAAGGATGTAACTCTGTGAGATGAATTAACAGAACGCAGAGCCGTTTCTCAGAAAGCTTCTTTCCAGTTTTGGACGGAAGATATTTCCTTTTTCACCATAGCCCTCTATGGTTTTCCAAATATCCCTTTGCCAATTCCACAAGAACAGCCTTCGCGAAAGGCTTCTTGAAGGGAAAGATGCAACTCTGTGAGATGAATTAACAGAACACAGAGCAGTTTCTCAGAAAGCTTCTTTCCAGTTTTGAACGGAAGATATTTCCTTTTTCAGCATAGCCCTCTAAGGGCTTCAAATATCCCTTTGACAATGCCACAAGAACAGCCTTAGGGAAAGGCTTCTTGAAGGGAAAGATGTAACTCTGTGAGATGAATTAACAGAACACAGAGCAGTTTCTCAGAAAGCTTCTTTTCAGTTTTGAACGGAAGATATTTCCTTTTTCACCATAGCCCTCTATTGGCTTCCAAATATCCCTTTGCCAATTCCACAAGAACAGCCTTAGCGAAAGGCTTCTTGAAGGGAAAGATGTAACTCTGTGAGATGAATTAACACAACGCAGAGCTGTTTCTCAGAAAGCTTCTTTCTAGTTTTGAACGGAAGATATTTCCTTTTTCACCATAGCCCTCTATGGGCTTCCAAATATCCCTTTGCCAATTCCACAAGAACAGCCTTAGCGAAAGGCTTCTTGAAGGGAAAGATGTAACTCTGTGAGATGAAATAACAGAACACAGAGCAGTTTCTCAGAAATCTTCTTTCCAGTTTTGAACGGAAGATATTTCCTTTTTCACCATAGCCCTCTATGGGCTTCCAAATATCCCTTTGCCAATTCCACAAGAACAGCCTTAGCGAAAGGCTTCTAGAGGTTAAAGATGTAACTCTGTGAGATGAATTAACAGAACACAGAGCAGTTTCTCAGAAAGCTTCTTTCCAGTTTTGAACGGAAGATATTTCCTTTTCACCATAGCCCTCTATGGGCTTCCAAATATCCCTTTGCCAATTCCACAAGAACAGGATTAGCGAAAGGCTTATTGAAGGGAAAGATGTAACTCTGTGAGATGAATTAACAGAACACAGAGCAGTTTCTCAGAAAGATTCTTTCCAGTTTTGAACGGAAGTTATTTCCTTTCTCACCATACCCTCTGTGGGCTTCCAAATATCCCTTTGCCAATTCCACAAGAACAGCGTTCGCGAAAGGCTTCTTGAAGGGAAAGATGTAACTCTGTGAGATGAATTAACAGAACACAGAGCAGTTTCTCAGAAAGCTTCTTTCCAGTTTTGAACGGAAGATATTTCCTTCTTCACCATAGCCCTCTTTGGGCTTCCAAATATCCCTTTGCCAATTCCACAAGAACAGCCTTCACGAAAGGCTACTTGAAGGGAAAGATGTAACTCTGTGAGATGAATTAACAGAACACAGAGCAGTTTCTCAGAAAGCTTCTTTCCAGTTTTGAACGGAAGATATTTCCTTTTTCACCATAGCCATCTAAGGGCTTCCAAATATCCCTTTGCCAATTCCACAAGAACAGCCTTAGTGAAAGGCTTCTTGAAGGGAAAGATGTGACTCTGTGAGATGAATTAACAGAACACAGAGCAATTTCTCAGAAAGCTTCTTTCCAGTTTTCAACGGAAGATATTTCCTTTTTCACCATAGCCCTCTATGGGCTTCCAAATATCCCCTTGCCAATTCCACATGAACAGCCTTAGCGAAAGGTTTCTTGAAGGGAAAGATGTAACTCTGTGAGATGAATTAACAGAACACGGAGCAGTTTCTCAGAAAGCTTCTTTCCAGTTTTTAACTCAAGATATTTCCTTTTTCACGTTAGCCCTCTAAGGGCTTCCAAATATCCCATTGCCAATTCCACAAGAACAGCCTTAGCGAAATGCTTCTCGAAGGGAAAGATGTAACTCTGTGAGATGAATTAACAGAACACAGAGCAGTTTCTCAGAAAGCTTCTTTCCATTTTCGAACGGAAGATATTTCCTTTTTCACCATAACCCTCTATGGGCTTCGAAATATCCCTTTGCCAATTCCACAAGAATAGCCTTCGCGAAAGACTTCTTGAATGGAAAGATGTAACTCTGTGAGATGAATTAACAGAACACAGAGCAGTTTCTCAGAAAGCTTCTTTCCAGTTTTGAACGGAAGATATTTCCTTTTTCACCATAGCCCTCTATGGGCTTCCAAATATCCCTTTGCCAATTCCACAAGAACAGCCTTAGCGAAAGGCTTCTTGAAGGGAAAGATGTAACCCTGTGAGATGCATTAACAGAACACAGAGCAGTTTCTCAGAAAGCTTCTTTCCAGTTTTGAACGGAATATATTTCCTTTTTCACCATAGCCCTCTATGGGCTTCCAAATATCCCATTGCCAATTCCACAAGAACAGCCTTAGCGAAAGGCTTCTTGAAGGGAAAGATGTAACTCTATGAGATAAATTAACAGAACACAGAGCAGTTTCTCAGAAAGCTTCTTTCCAGTTTTGAACGGAAGTTATTTCCTTTTTCACCATAGCCCTCTATGGGCTTCCAAATATCCCTTTGCCAATTCCACAAGAACAGGATTAGCGAAAGGCTTATTGAAGGGAAAGATGTAACTCTGTGAGATGAATTAACAGAACACAGAGCAGTTTCTCAGAAAGCGTCTTTCCAGTTTTGAACAGAAGATATTTCTTTTTCACCATAGCCCTCTATGGACTTCCAAACATCCCTTTGCCAATTCCACAAGAACAGCCTTCCCGAAAGGTTTCTTGAAGGGAAAGATGTAACTCTGTGAGATGAATTAACAGAACACGGAGCAGTTTCTCAGAAAGCTTCTTTCCAATTTTGAACGGAAGATATTTCCTTTTTCACCATAGCCCTCTATGGGCTTCCAAATATCCCTTTGCCAATTCCACAAGAACAGCCTTAGCGAAAGGCTTCTTGAAGGGAAAGATGCAACTCTGTGAGATGAATTAACAGAACACATTGCAGTTTCTCAGAAAGCTTCTTTCCAGTTTTGAACGGAAGATATTTCCTTGTTCACCATAGCCCTCTATGGGCTTCCAAATATCCCTTAGCCAATTCCACAAGAACAGGATTAGCGAAAGGCTTATTGAAGGGAAAGACGTAACTCTGTGAGATGAATTAACAGAACACAGAACGGTTTCTGAGAAAGCTTCTTTCCAGTTTTGAACAGAAGTTATTACCTTTTTCACCATACCCTCTATGGGCTTCCAAATATCCCTTTGCCAATATCACAAGAACAGCCTTCGCGAAAGGCTTCTTGAAGGGAAGGATGTAACTCTGTGAGATGAATTAACAGAACGCAGAGCCGTTTCTCAGAAAGCTTCTTTCCAGTTTTGGACGGAAGATATTATCTTTTTCACCATAGCCCTCTATGGTTTTCCAAATATCCCTTTGCCAATTCCACAAGAACAGCCTTCTCGAAAGGCTTCTTGAAGGGAAAGATGCAACTCTGTGAGATGAATTAACAGAACACAGAGCAGTTTCTCAGAAAGCTTCTTTCCAGTTTTGAACGGAAGATATTTCCTTTTTCAGCATAGCCCTCTAAGGGCTTCAAATATCCCTTTGACAATGCCACAAGAACAGCCTTAGGGAAAGGCTTCTTGAAGGGAAAGATGTAACTCTGTGAGATGAATTAACAGAACACAGAGCAGTTTCTCAGAAAGCTTCTTTTCAGTTTTGAACGGAAGATAATTCCTTTTTCACCATAGCCCTCAATGGGCTTCCAAATATCCCTTTGCCAATTCCACAAGAACAGCCTTAGCGAAAGGCTTATTGAAGGGAAAGATGTAACTCTGTGAGATGAATTAACAGAACACAGAGCAGTTTCTCAGAAAGATTCTTTCCAGTTTTGAACGGAAGTTATTTCCTTTCTCACCATACCCTCTGTGGGCTTCCAAATATCCCTTTGCCAATTCCACAAGAACAGCGTTCGCGAAAGGCTTCTTGAAGGGAAGGATGTAACTCTGTGAGATGAATTAACAGAACGCAGAGCAGTTTCTCAGAATGCTTCTTTCCAGTTTTGGACGGAAGATATTTCCTTTTTCATCATAGCCCTCTATGGTTTTCCAAATATCCCTTTGCCAATTCCACAAGAACAGCCTTCGCGAAAGGCTTCTTGAAGGGAAAGATGTAACTCTGTGAGATGAATTAACAGAACACAGAGCTGTTTCTCAGAAAGCTTCTTACCAGTTTTAAACGGAAGATATTTCCTTTTTCACCATAGCCCTCTATGGGCTTCCAAATATCCCTTTGCCAATTCCACAAGAACAGCCTTAGCGAAAGGCTTCTTGAAGGGAAAGATGCAACTCTGTGAGAAGAATTAACAGAACACAGAGCAGTTTCTCAGAAAGCTTCTTTCCAGTTTTGAACGTAAGATATTTCCTTTTTCACCATAGCCCTCTATGGGCTTCCAAATATCCCTTTGCCAATTCCACAAGAACAGCCTTAGCGAAAGGCTTCTTGAAGGGAAAGATGTAACTCTGTGAGATGAATTAACAGAAAACAGAGCAGTTTCTCAGAAAGCTTCTTTCCAGTTTTGAACGGAAGATATTTCCTTTTTCACCATAGCCCTCTATGGGCTTCCAAATATCCCTTTGCCAATGCCACAAGAACAGCCTCAGCGAAAGGCTTCTTGAAGGGAAAGATGTAACTCTGTGAGATGAATTAACAGAACACAGAGCAGTATCTCAGAAAGTTTCTTTCCAGTTTTGAACGGAAGATATTTCCTTTTTCACCATAACCCTCTATGGGCTTCCAAATACCCGTTTGCCAATTCCACAAGAACAGCCTTAGCGAAACGCTTCTTGAAGGGAAAGATGTAACTCTGTGAGATGATTTAACAGAACACAGTGCAATTTCTCAGAAAGCTTCTTTCCAGTTTTCAACGGAAGATATTTCCTTTTTCACCATAGCCCTCTATGGGCTTCCAAATATCCCCTTGCCAATTCCAGAAGAACAGCCTTAGCGAAAGGTTTCTTGAAGGGAAAGATGTAACTCTGTGAGATGAATTAACAGAACACAGAGCAGTTTCTCAGAAAGCTTCTTTCCAGTTTTGAACGGAAGATATTTCCTTCTTCACCATAGCCCTCTTTGGGCTTCCAAATATCCCTTTGCCAATTCCACAAGAACAGCCTTCACGAAAGGCTACTTGAAGGGAAAGATGTAACTCTGTGAGATGAATTAACAGAACACAGAGCAGTTTCTCAGAAAGCTTCTTTCCAGTTTTGAACGGAAGATATTTCCTTTTTCACCATAGCCCTCTAAGGGCTTCCAAATATCCCTTTGCCAATTCCACAAGAACAGCCTTAGTGAAAGGCTTCTTGAAGGGAAAGATGTGACTCTGTGAGATGAATTAACAGACACAGAGCAATTTCTCAGAAAGCTTCTTTCCAGTTTTCAACGGAAGATATTTCCTTTTTCACCATAGCCCTCTATGGGCTTCCAAATATCCCCTTGCCAATTCCACATGAACAGCCTTAGCGAAAGGTTTCTTGAAGGGAAAGATGTAACTCTGTGAGATGAATTAACAGAACACGGAGCAGTTTCTCAGAAAGCTTCTTTCCAGTTTTTAACTCAAGATATTTCCTTTTTCACCTTAGCCCTCTATTGGCTTCCAAATATCCCTTTGCCAATTCCACAAGAACAGCCTTAGTGAAATGCTTCTCGAAGGGAAAGATGTAACTCTGTGAGATGAATTAACAGAACACAGAGCAGTTTCTCAGAAAGCTTCTTTCCAGTTTTGAACGGAAGATATTTCCTTATTCACCATAGCCCTCTATGGGCTTCCAAATATCCCTTTGCCAATTCCACAAGAACAGCCTTAGCGAAAGGCTTCTTGAAGGGAAAGATGTAACTCTGTGAGATGAATTAACAGAACACAGAACGTTTTCTCAGAAAGCTACTTTCCAGTTTTGAACAGAAGTTTTTACCTTTTTCACCATACCCTCTATGGGCTTCCAAATATCCCTTTGCCAATACCACAAGAACAGCCTTCGCGAAAGGCTTCTTGAAGGGAAGGATGTAACTCTGTGAGATGAATTAACAGAACGCAGAGCCGTTTCTCAGAAAGCTTCTTTCCAGTTTTGGACGGAAGATATTTCCTTTTTCACCATAGCCCTCTATGGTTTTCCAAATATCCCTTTGCCAATTCCACAAGAACAGCCTTCGCGAAAGGCTTCTTGAAGGGAAAGATGCAACTCTGTGAGATGAATTAACAGAACACAGAGCAGTTTCTCAGAAAGCTTCTTTCCAGTTTTGAACGGAAGATATTTCCTTTTTCAGCATAGCCCTCTAAGGGCTTCAAATATCCCTTTGACAATGCCACAAGAACAGCCTTAGGGAAAGGCTTCTTGAAGGGAAAGATGTAACTCTGTGAGATGAATTAACAGAACACAGAGCAGTTTCTCAGAAAGCTTCTTTCCAGTTTTGAACGTAAGATATTTCCTTTTTCACCAAAGACCTCTATGGGGTTCCAAATATCCCTTTGCCAATTCCACAAGAACAGCCTTAGCGAAAGGCTTCTTGAAGGGAAAGATGTAACTCTGTGCGATGAATTAACAGAAAACAGAGCAGTTTCTCAGAAAGCTTCTTTCCAGTCTTGAACGGAAGATATTTCCTTTTTCACCATAGCCCTCTATGGGCTTCCAAATATCCCTTTGCCAATGCCACAAGAACAGCCTCAGCGAAAGGCTTCTTGAAGGGAAAGATGTAACTCTGTGAGATGAATTAACAGAACACAGAGCAGTATCTCAGAAAGTTTCTTTCCAGTTTTGAACGGAAGATATTTCCTTTTTCACCATAACCCTCTATGGGCTTCCAAATACCCGTTTGCCAATTCCACAAGAACAGCCTTAGGGAAACGCTTCTTGAAGGGAAAGATGTAACACTGTGAGATGAATTAACAGAACACAGTGCAATTTCTCAGAAAGCTTCTTTCCAGTTTTCAACGGAAGATATTTCCTTTTTCACCATAGCCCTCTATGGGCTTCCAAATATCCCCTTGCCAATTCCACAAGAACAGCCTTAGCGAAAGGTTTCTTGAAGGGAAAGATGTAACTCTGTGAGATGAATTAACAGAACACAGAGCAGTTTCTCAGAAAGCTTCTTTCCAGTTTTGAACGGAAGATATTTCCTTCTTCACCATAGCCCTCTTTGGGCTTCCAAATATCCCTTTGCCAATTCCACAAGAACAGCCTTCACGAAAGGCTACTTGAAGGGAAAGATGTAACTCTGTGAGATGAATTAACAGAACACAGAGCAGTTTCTCAGAAAGCTTCTTTCCAGTTTTGAACGGAAGATATTTCCTTTTTCACCATAGCCCTCTAAGGGCTTCCAAATATCCCTTTGCCAATTCCGCAAGAACAGCCTTAGTGAAAGGCTTCTTGAAGGGAAAGATGTGACTCTGTGAGATGAATTAACAGAACACAGAGCAATTTCTCAGAAAGCTTCTTTCCAGTTTTCAACGGAAGGTATTTCCTTTTTCACCATAGCCCTCTATGGGCTTCCAAATATCCCCTTGCCAATTCCACATGAACAGCCTTAGCGAAAGGTTTCTTGAAGGGAAAGATGTAACTCTGTGAGATGAATTAACAGAACACGGAGCAGTTTCTCAGAAAGCTTCTTTCCAGTTTTTAACTCAAGATATTTCCTTTTTCACCTTAGCCCTCTATTGGCTTCCAAATATCCCTTTGCCAATTCCACAAGAACAGCCTTAGCGAAATGCTTCTCGAAGGGAAAGATGTAACTCTGTGAGATGAATTAACAGAACACAGAGCAGTTTCTCAGAAAGCTTCTTTCCATTTTCGAACGGAAGATATTTCCTTTTTCACCATAACCCTCTATGGGCTTCGAAATATCCCTTTGCCAATTCCACAAGAATAGCCTTCGCGAAAGACTTCTTGAATGGAAAGATGTAACTCTGTGAGATGAATTAACAGAACACAGAGCAGTTTCTCAGAAAGCTTCTTTCCAGTTTTGAACGGAAGATATTTCCTTTTTCACCATAGCCCTCTATGGGCTTCCAAATATCCCTTTGCCAATTCCACAAGAACAGCCTTAGCGAAAGGCTTCTTGAAGGGAAAGATGTAACCCTGTGAGATGCATTAACAGAACACAGAGCAGTTTCTCAGAAAGCTTCTTTCCAGTTTTGAACGGAAGATATTTCCTTTTTCACCATAGCCCTCTATGGGCTTCCAAATATCCCCTTGCCAATTCCACAAGAACAGCCTTAGCGAAAGGCTTCTTGAAGGGAAAGATGTAACTCTATGAGATAAATTAACAGAACACAGAGCAGTTTCTCAGAAAGCTTCTTTCCAGTTTTGAACGGAAGTTATTTCCTTTTTCACCATAGCCCTCTATGGGCTTCCAAATATCCCTTTGCCAATTCCACAAGAACAGGATTAGCGAAAGGCTTATTGAAGGGAAAGATGTAACTCTGTGAGATGAATTAAGAGAACACAGAGCAGTTTCTCAGAAAGCGTCTTTCCAGTTTTGAACAGAAGATATTTCTTTTTCACCATAGCCCTCTATGGACTTCCAAACATCCCTTTGCCAATTCCACAAGAACAGCCTTCCCGAAAGGTTTCTTGAAGGGAAAGATGTAACTCTGTGAGATGAATTAACAGAACACGGAGCAGTTTCTCAGAAAGCTTCTTTCCAATTTTGAACGGAAGGTATTTCCTTTTTCACCATAGCCCTCTATGGGCTTCCAAATATCCCTTTGCCAATTCCACAAGAACAGCTTTAGCGAAAGGCTTCTTGAAGGGAAAGATGCAACTCTGTGAGATGAATTAACAGAACACAGAGCAGTTTCTCAGAAAGCTTCTTTCCAGTTTTTAACTCAAGATATTTCCTTTTTCACCTTAGCCATCTATTGGCTTCCAAATATCCCTTTGCCAATTCCACAAGAACAGCCTTAGCGAAATGCTTCTCGAAGGGAAAGATGTAACTCTGTGAGATGAATTAACAGAACACAGAGCAGTTTCTCAGAAAGCTTCTTTCCAGTTTTGAACGGAAGATATTTCCTTTTTCACCATAGCCCTCTATGGGCTTCCAAATATCCCTTTGCCAATTCCACAAGAACAGCCTTAGCGAAAGGCTTCTTGAAGGGAAAGATGTAACTCTGTGAGATGAATTAACAGAACACAGAAAGTTTTCTCAGAAAGCTTCTTTCCAGTTTTGAACAGAAGTTTTTACCTTTTTCACCATACCCTCTATGGGCTTCCAAATATCCCTTTGCCAATACCACAAGAACAGCCTTCGCGAAAGGCTTCTTGAAGGGAAGGATGTAACTCTGTGAGATGAATTAACAGAACGCAGAGCCGTTTCTCAGAAAGCTTCTTTCCAGTTTTGGACGGAAGATATTTCCTTTTTCACCATAGCCCTCTATGGTTTTCCAAATATCCCTTTGCCAATTCCACAAGAACAGCCTTCGCGAAAGGCTTCTTGAAGGGAAGGATGTAACTCTGTGAGATGAATTAACAGAACGCAGAGCAGTTTCTCAGAATGCTTCTTTCCAGTTTTGGACGGAAGATATTTCCTTTTTCATCATAGCCCTCTATGGTTTTCCAAATATCCCTTTGCCAATTCCACAAGAACAGCCTTCGCGAAAGGCTTCTTGAAGGGAAAGATGTAACTCTGTGAGATGAATTAACAGAACACAGAGCTGTTTCTCAGAAAGCTTCTTACCAGTTTTAAACGGAAGATATTTCCTTTTTCACCATAGCCCTCTATGGGCTTCCAAATATCCCTTTGCCAATTCCACAAGAACAGCCTTAGCGAAAGGCTTCTTGAAGGGAAAGATGCAACTCTGTGAGATGAATTAACAGAACACAGAGCAGTTTCTCAGAAAGCTTCTTTCCAGTTTTGAACGTAAGATATTTCCTTTTTCACCAAAGCCCTCTATGGGCTTCCAAATATCCCTTTGCCAATTCCACAAGAACAGCCTTAGCGAAAGGCTTCTTGAAGGGAAAGATGTAACTCTGTGAGATGAATTAACAGAAAACAGAGCAGTTTCTCAGAAACTTTCTTTCCAGTTTTGAACGGAAGATATTTCCTTTTTCACCATAGCCCTCTATGGGCTTCCAAATATCCCCTTGCCAATTCCACAAGAACAGCCTTAGCGAAAGGCTTCTTGAAGGGAAAGATGTAACTCTATGAGATGAATTAACAGAACACATTGCAGTTTCTCAGAAAGCTTCTTTCCAGTTTTGAACGGAAGTTATTTCCTTTTTCACCATAGCCCTCTATGGGCTTCCAAATATCCCTTTGCCAATTCCACAAGAACAGGATTAGCGAAAGGCTTATTGAAGGGAAAGATGTAACTCTGTGAGATGAATTAACAGAACACAGAGCAGTTTCTCAGAAAGCGTCTTTCCAGTTTTGAACGGAAGATATTTCTTTTTCACCATAGCCCTCTATGGACTTCCAAACATCCCTTTGGCAATTCCACAAGAACAGCCTTCCCGAAAGGTTTCTTGAAGGGAAAGATGTAACTCTGTGAGATGAATTAACAGAACACGGAGCAGTTTCTCAGAAAGCTTCTTTCCAATTTAGAACGGAAGATATTTCCTTTTTCACCATAGCCCTCTATGGGCTTCCAAATATCCCTTTGCCAATTCCACAAGAACAGCCTTAGCGAAAGGCTTCTTGAAGGGAAAGATGTAACTCTGTGAGATGAATTAACAGAACACAGAGCAGTTTCTCAGAAAGCTTCTTTCCAGTTTTGAACGGAAGATATTTACTTTTTCACTATAACCCTCTATTGGCTTCCAAATATCCCTTTGCCAATTCCACAAGAACAGCCTTAGCGAAAGGCTTCTAGAAGGGAAAGATGTAACTCTGTGAGATGAATTAACAGAACACAGACCAGTTTCTCAGAAAGCTTCTTTACAGTTTTGAAGGGAAGATATTTCCTTTTTCACCATAGCCCTCTAGGGGTTCCAAATATCCCTTTGCCAATTCCACAAGAACAGCCTTAGAAAAAGGCTTCTTCAAGGGTAAGATGTAACTTTGTGAGATGAATTAACAGAACACAGAGCAGTTTCTCAGAAAGCTTCTTTCCAGTTTTGAACGGAAGATATTTCCTTTTTCACCATAGCCCTCTATGGGCTTCCAAATATCCCTTTGCCAATTCCACAAGAACAGCCTTAGCGAAAGGCTTCTTGAAGGGAAAGATGCAACTCTGTGAGATGAATTAACAGAACACAGAGCAGTTTCTCAGAAAGCTTCTTTCCAGTTTTGAACGTAAGATATTTCCTTTTTCACCATAGCCCTCTATGGGCTTCCAAATATCCCTTTGCCAATTCCAAAAGAACAGCCTTAGCGAAAGGCTTCTTGAAGGGAAAGATGTAACTCTGTGAGATGAATTAACAGAAAACAGAGCAGTTTCTCAGAAAGCTTCTTTCCAGTTTTGAACGGAAGATATTTCCTTTTTCACCATAGCCCTCTTTGGGCTTCCAAATATCCCTTTGCCAATGCCACAAGAACAGCCTCAGCGAAAGGCTTCTTGACGGGAAAGATGTAACTCTGTGAGATGAATTAACAGAACACAGAGCAGTATCTCAGAAAGTTTCTTTCCAGTTTTGAACGGAAGATATTTCCTTTTTCACCATAACCCTCTATGGGCTTCCAAATACCCGTTTGCCAATTCCACAAGAACAGCCTTAGCGAAAGGCTTCTTGAAGGGAAAGATGTAACTCTGTGAGATGAATTAACAAAACACAGTTCAATTTCTCAGAAAGCTTCTTTCCAGTTTTCAACGGAAGATATTTCCTTTTTCACCATAGCCCTCTATGGGCTTCCAAATATCCCCTTGCCAATTCCACAAGAACAGCCTTAGCGAAAGGTTTCTTGAAGGGAAAGATGTAACTCTGTGAGATGAATTAACAGAACACAGAGCAGTTTCTCAGAAAGCTTCTTTTCAGTTTTGAACGGAAGATATTTCCTTCTTCACCATAGCCCTCTTTGGGCTTCCAAATATCCCTTTGCCAATTCCACAAGAACAGCCTTCACGAAAGGCTACTTGAAGGGAAAGATGTAACTCTGTGTGTTGAAGTAACAGAACACAGAGCAGTTTCTCAGAAAGCTTCTTTCCAGTTTTGAACGGAAGATATTTCCTTTTTCACCATAGCCCTCTAAGGGCTTCCAAATATCCCTTTGCCAATTCCACAAGAACAGCCTTAGTGAAAGGCTTCTTGAAGGGAAAGATGTGACTCTGTGAGATGAATTAACAGAACACAGAGCAATTTCTCAGAAAGCTTCTTTCCAGTTTTCAACGGAAGATATTTCCTTTTTCACCATAGCCCTCTATGGGCTTCCAAATATCCCCTTGCCAATTCCACATGAACAGCCTTAGCGAAAGGTTTCTTGAAGGGAAAGATGTAACTCTGTGAGATGCATTAACAGAACACGGAGCAGTTTCTCAGAAAGCTTCTTTCCAGTTTTTAACTCAAGATACTTCCTTTTTCACCGTAGCCCTCTATTGGCTTCCAAATATCCCTTTGCCAATTCCACAAGAACAGCCTTAGCGAAATGCTTCTCGAAGGGAAAGATGTAACTCTGTGAGATGAATTAACAGAACACAGAGCAGTTTCTCAGAAAGCTTCTTTCCAGTTTTGAACGGAAGATATTTCCTTTTTCACCATAGCCCTCTATGGGCTTCCAAATATCCCTTTGCCAATTCCACAGGAACAGCCTTAGCGAAAGGCTTCTTGAAGGGAAAGATGTAACTCTGTGAGATGAATTAACAGAACACAGAACGGTTTCTGAGAAAGCTTCTTTCCAGTTTTGAACAGAAGTTATTACCTTTTTCACCATACCCTCTATGGGCTTCCAAATATCCCTTTGCCAATATCACAAGAACAGCCTTCGCGAAAGGCTTCTTGAAGGGAAGGATGTAACTCTGTGAGATGAATTAACAGAACGCAGAGCCGTTTCTCAGAAAGCTTCTTTCCAGTTTTGGACGGAAGATATTATCTTTTTCACCATAGCCCTCTATGGTTTTCCAAATATCCCTTTGCCAATTCCACAAGAACAGCCTTCGCGAAAGGCTTCTTGAAGGGAAAGATGCAACTCTGTGAGATGAATTAACAGAACACAGAGCAGTTTCTCAGAAAGCTTCTTTCCAGTTTTGAACGGAAGATATTTCCTTTTTCAGCATAGCCCTCTAAGGGCTTCAAATATCCCTTTGACAATGCCACAAGAACAGCCTTAGGGAAAGGCTTCTTGAAGGGAAAGATGTAACTCTGTGAGATGAATTAACAGAACACAGAGCAGTTTCTCAGAAAGCTTCTTTTCAGTTTTGAACGGAAGATAATTCCTTTTTCACCATAGCCCTCAATGGGCTTCCAAATATCCCTTTGCCAATTCCACAAGAACAGCCTTAGCGAAAGGCTTCTTGAAGGGAAAGATGTAATTCTGTGAGATGAATTAACAGAACACAGAGAAGTTTCTCAGAAAGCTTCTTTCCAGTTTTGAACGGAAGATATTTCCTTTTTCACCATAGCCCTCTATGGGCTTCCAAATATCCCTTTGCCAATTCCACAAGAACAGCCTTAGGGAAAGGTTTCCTGAAGGAAAACATGTAACTCTGTGAGATGAATTAGCAGAACACAGAGCAGTTTCTAAGAAAGCTTCTTTCCAGTTTCGAACGGAAGATATTTCCTTTTTCACCATAACCCTTTATGGGCTTCGAAATATCGCTTTGCCAATTCCACAAGAGCAGCCTTCGCGAAAGGCTTGTTGAATGGAAAGATGTAACTCTGTGAGATGAATTAACAGAACACAGAGCAGTTTCTCAGAAAGCTTCTTTCCAGTTTTGAACGGAAGATATTTCCTTTTTCACCATAGCCCTCTATGGGCTTCCAAATGTCCCTTTGACAAGGCCACAAGAACAGCCTTAGCGAAAGGCTTCTTGAAGGGAAAGATGTAACTCTGTGAGATGAATTAACAGAACACAGAGCAGTTTCTCATAAAGCTTCTTTCCAGTTTTGAACGGAAGATATTTCCTTTTTCACCATAGCCCTCTATTGGCTTCCAAATATCCCTTTGCCAATTCCACAAGAACAGCCTTAGCGAAAGGCTTCTTGAAGGGAAAGATGTAACTCTGTGAGATGAATTAACACAACGCAGAGCAGTTTCTCAGAAAGCTTCTTTCCAGTTTTGAACGGAAGATATTTCCTTTTTCACCATAGCCCTCTATGGGCTTCCAAATATCCCTTTGCCAATTCCACAAGAACAGCCTTAGCGAAAGGCTTCTTGAAGGGAAAGATGTAACTCTGTGAGATGAAATAACAGAACACAGAGCAGTTTCTCAGAAATCTTCTTTCCAGTTTTGAACGGAAGATATTTCCTTTTTCACCATAGCCCTCTATGGGCTTCCAAATATCCCTTTGCCAATTCCACAAGAACAGCCTTAGCGAAAGGCTTCTAGAGGGGAAAGATGTAACTCTGTGAGATGAATTAACAGAACACAGAGCAGTTTCTCAGAAAGCTTCTTTCCAGTTTTGAACGGAAGATATTTCCTTTTCACCATAGCCCTCTATGGGCTTCCAAATATCCCTTTGCCATTTCCACAAGAACAGGATTAGCGAAAGGCTTATTGAAGGGAAAGATGTAACTCTGTGAGATGAATTAACAGAACACAGAGCAGTTTCTCAGAAAGATTCTTTCCAGTTTTGAACGGAAGTTATTTCCTTTCTCACCATACCCTCTGTGGGCTTCCAAATATCCCTTTGCCAATTCCACAAGAACAGCGTTCGCGAAAGGCTTCTTGAAGGGAAGGATGTAACTCTGTGAGATGAATTAACAGAACGCAGAGCAGTTTCTCAGAATGCTTCTTTCCAGTTTTGGACGGAAGATATTTCCTTTTTCATCATAGCCCTCTAAGGTTTTCCAAATATCCCTTTGCCTATTCCACAAGAACAGCCTTCGCGAAAGGCTTCTTGAAGGGAAAGATGTAACTCTGTGAGATGAATTAACAGAACACAGAGCTGTTTCTCAGAAAGCTTCTTACCAGTTTTAAACGGAAGATATTTCCTTTTTCACCATAGCCCTCTATGGGCTTCCAAATATCCCTTTGCCAATTCCACAAGAACAGCCTTAGCGAAAGGCTTCTTGAAGGGAAAGATGCAACTCTGTGAGATGAATTAACAGAACACAGAGCAGTTTCTCAGAAAGCTTCTTTCCAGTTTTGAACGTAAGATATTTCCTTTTTCACCATAGCCCTCTATGGGCTTCCAAATATCCCTTTGCCAATTCCACAAGAACAGCCTTAGCGAAAGGCTTCTTGAAGGGAAAGATGTAACTCTGTGAGATGAATTAACAGAAAACAGAGCAGTTTCTCAGAAAGCTTCTTTCCAGTTTTGAACGGAAGATATTTCCTTTTTCACCATAGCCCTCTATGGGCTTCCAAATATCCCTTTGCCAATGCCACAAGAACAGCCTCAGCGAAAGGCTTCTTGAAGGGAAAGATGTAACTCTGTGAGATGAATTAACAGAACACAGAGCAGTATCTCAGAAAGTTTCTTTCCAGTTTTGAACGGAAGATATTTCCTTTTTCACCATAACCCTCTATGGGCTTCCAAATACCCGTTTGCCAATTCCACAAGAACAGCCTTAGCGAAACGCTTCTTGAAGGGAAAGATGTAACTCTGTGAGATGAATTAACAGAACACAGTGCAATTTCTCAGAAAGCTTCTTTCCAGTTTTCAACGGAAGATATTTCCTTTTTCACCATAGCCCTCTATGGGCTTCCAAATATCCCTTTGCCAATTCCAGAAGAACAGCCTTAGCGAAAGGTTTCTTGAAGGGAAAGATGTAACTCTGTGAGATGAATTAACAGAACACAGAGCAGTTTCTCAGAAAGCTTCTTTCCAGTTTTGAACGGAAGATATTTCCTTCTTCACCATAGCCCTCTTTGGGCTTCCAAATATCGCTTTGCCAATTCCACAAGAACAGCCTTCACGAAAGGCTACTTGAAGGGCAAGATGTAACTCTGTGAGATGAATTAACAGAACACAGAGCAGTTTCTCAGAAAGCTTCTTTCCAGTTTTGAACGGAAGATATTTCCTTTTTCACCATAGCCCTCTAAGGGCTTCCAAATATCCCTTTGCCAATTCCGCAAGAACAGCCTTAGTGAAAGGCTTCTTGAAGGGAAAGATGTGACTCTGTGTGATGAATTAACAGACACAGAGCAATTTCTCACAAAGCTTCTTTCCAGTTTTCAACGGAAGATATTTCCTTTTTCACCATAGCCCTCTATGGGCTTCCAAATATCCCCTTGCCAATTCCACATGAACAGCCTTAGCGAAAGGTTTCTTGAAGGGAAAGATGTAACTCTGTGAGATGAATTAACAGAACACGGAGCAGTTTCTCAGAAAGCTTCTTTCCAGTTTTTAACTCAAGATATTTCCTTTTTCACCTTAGCCCTCTATTGGCTTCCAAATATCCCTTTGCCAATTCCACAAGAACAGCCTTAGCGAAATGCTTCTCGAAGGGAAAGATGTAACTCTGTGAGATGAATTAACAGAACACAGAGCAGTTTCTCAGAAAGCTTCTTTCCAGTTTTGAACGGAAGATATTTCCTTTTTCAACATAGCCCTCTGTGGGCTTCCAAATATCCCTTTGCCAATTCCACAAGAACAGCCTTAGCGAAAGGCTTCTTGAAGGGAAAGATGTAACTCTGTGAGATGAATTAACAGAACAAAGAGCGGTTTCTCAGAAAGCTTCTTTCAAGTTTTGAACGGAAGTTATTTCCTTTTTCACCATACCCTCTATGGGCTTCCAAATATCCCTTTGCCAATTCCACAAGAACAGCCTTAGCGAAAGGCTTCTTGAGGGAAAGATGTAACTCTGTGAGTTGAATTAACAGAACAAAGAGCGGTTTCTCAGAAAGCTTCTTTCAAGTATTGAACGGAAGTTATTTCCTTTCTCACCATACCCTCTATGGGCTTCCAAATATCCCTTTGCCAATTCCACAAGAACAGCGTTCGCGAAAGGCTTCTTGAAGGGAAGGATGTAACTCTGTGAGATGAATTAACAGAACGCAGAGCAGTTTCTCAGACTGCTTCTTTCCAGTTTTGGACGGAAGATATTTCCTTTTTCACCATAGCCCTCTATGGTTTTCCAAATATCCCTTTGCCAATTCCACAAGAACAGCCTTCGCGAAAGGCTTCTTGAAGGGAAAGATGTAACTCTGTGAGATGAATTAACAGAACACAGAGCTGTTTCTCAGAAAGCTTCTTACCAGTTTTAAACGGAAGATATTTCCTTTTTCACCATAGCCCTCTATGGGCTTCCAAATATCCCTTTGCCAATTCCACAAGAACAGCCTTAGCGAAAGGCTTCTTGAAGGGAAAGATGTAACTCTGTGAGATGAATTAACAGAACACAGTGCAGATTCTCAGACACCTTCTTTCCAGTTTTGAACGGAAGATATTTCCTTTTTCACCATAGCCCTCTATGGGCTTCCAAATATCCCTTTGCAAATTCCACAAGAACAGCCTTAGCGAAAGGCTTCTTGAAGGGAAAGTTGTAAGTCTGTGAGATGAATTAAGAGAACACAGAGCAGTTTCTAAGAAAGATTCTTTCCAGTTTTGAACGGAAGTTATTTCCTTTTTCACCAAAGCCCTCTATGGGCTTCCAAATATCACTTTGAGAATTCCACAAGAACAGACTTAGCGAATGGCTTCTTGAAGGGAAAGATGTAACTCTCTGAGATATATTAACAGAACACAGAGCAATTTCTCAGAAAGCTTTTTCCAGTTTTTAACGAAGATATTTCCTTTTTCACCATAGCCCTCTCTGGGCTTCCAAATATCCCTTTGCGAATTCCACAAGAACAGCGTTAGCGAAAGGCTTCTTGACGGGAAAGATGTAACTCTGTGAGATGAATTAACAGAACACAGAGCAGTTTCTCAGAAAGCTTCTTTCCAGTTTTGAACGGAAGATATTTCCTTTTTCAACATAGCCCTCTATGGGCTTCCAAATATCCCTTTGCCAATTCCACAAGAACAGCCTTAGCGAAAGGCTTCTTGAAGGGAAAGATGTAACTCTGTGAGATGAATTAACAGAACACAGAGCGGTTTCTCAGAAAGCTTCTTTCAAGTTTTGAACGGAAGTTATTTCCTTTTTCACCATACCCTCTATGGGCTTCCAAATATCCCTTTGCCAATTCCACAAGAACAGCCTTAGCGAAAGGCTTCTTGAAGGGAAAGATGTAACTCTGTGTGATGAATTAACAGAACACAGAGCGGTTTCTCAGAAAGCTTCTTTCCAGTATTGAACGGAAGTTATTTCCTTTCTCACCATACCCTCTATGTTCTTCCAAATATCCCTTTGCCAATTCCACAAGAACAGCGTTCGCGAAAGGCTTCTTGAAGGGAAGGATGTAACACTGTGAGATGAATTAACAGAACGCAGAGCAGTTTCTCAGAATGCTTCTTTCCAGTTTTGGACGGAACATATTTCCTTTTTCACCATAGCCCTCTATGGTTTTCCAAATATCACTTTGCCAATTCCACAAGAACAACCTTCGCGAAAGGCTTCTTGAAGGGAAAGATGTAACTCTGTGAGATGAATTAACAGAACACAGAGCTGTTTCTCAGAAAGCTTCTAACCAGTTTTAAACGGAAGATATTTCCTTTTTCACCATAGCCCTCTATGGGCTTCCAAATATCCCTTTGCCAATTCCACAAGAACAGCCTTAGCGAAAGGCTTCTTGAAGGGAAAGATGTAACTCTGTGAGATGAATTAACAGAACACAGTGCAGATTCTCAGACACCTTCTTTCCAGTTTTGAACGGAAGATATTTCCTTTTTCACCATAGCCCTCTATGGGCTTCCAAATATCCCTTTGCAAATTCCACAAGAACAGCCTTAGCGAAAGGCTTCTTGAAGGGAAAGTTGTAAGTCTGTGAGATGAATTAAGAGAACACAGAGCAGTTTCTAAGAAAGATTCTTTCCAGTTTTGAACGGAAGTTATTTCCTTTTTCACCAAAGCCCTCTATGGGCTTCCAAATATCACTTTGAGAATTCCACAAGAACAGACTTAGCGAATGGCTTCTTGAAGGGAAAGATGTAACTCTTTGAGATATATTAACAGAACACAGAGCAATTTCTCAGAAAGCTTTTTCCAGTTTTTAACGAAGATATTTCCTTTTTCACCATAGCCCTCTCTGGGCTTCCAAATATCCCTTTGCGAATTCCACAAGAACAGCGTTAG
The DNA here is from genome assembly GCF_047675955.1 of Chlorocebus sabaeus. Classification (NCBI taxonomy): domain Eukaryota; kingdom Metazoa; phylum Chordata; class Mammalia; order Primates; family Cercopithecidae; genus Chlorocebus; species Chlorocebus sabaeus. Next base: position 1,439,073 of record NW_027327715.1, read on the forward strand.
CGAAAGGCTTCTTGACGGGAAAGATGTAACTCTGTGAGATGAATTAACAGAACACAGAGCAGTTTCTCAGAAAGCTTCTTTCCAGTTTTGAACGGAAGATATTTCCTTTTTCAACATAGCCCTCTATGGGCTTCCAAATATCCCTTTGCCAATTCCACAAGAACAGCCTTAGCGAAAGGCTTCTTGAAGGGAAAGATGTAACTCTGTGAGATGAATTAACAGAACACAGAGCGGTTTCTCAGAAAGCTTCTTTCAAGTTTTGAACGGAAGTTATTTCCTTTTTCACCATACCCTCTATGGGCTTCCAAATATCCCTTTGCCAATTCCACAAGAACAGCCTTAGCGAAAGGCTTCTTGAAGGGAAAGATGTAACTCTGTGTGATGAATTAACAGAACACAGAGCGGTTTCTCAGAAAGCTTCTTTCCAGTATTGAACGGAAGTTATTTCCTTTCTCACCATACCCTCTATGGGCTTCCAAATATCCCTTTGCCAATTCCACAAGAACAGCGTTCGCGAAAGGCTTCTTGAGGGAAGGATGTAACACTGTGAGATGAATTAACAGAACGCAGAGCAGTTTCTCAGAATGCTTCTTTCCAGTTTTGGACGGAAGATATTTCCTTTTTCACCATAGCCCTCTATGGTTTTCCAAATATCACTTTGCCAATTCCACAAGAACAACCTTCGCGAAAGGCTTCTTGAAGGGAAAGATGTAACTCTGTGAGATGAATTAACAGAACACAGAGCTGTTTCTCAGAAAGCTTCTAACCAGTTTTAAACGGAGGATATTTCCTTTTTCACCATAGCCCACTATGGGCTTCCAAATATCCCTTTGCAAATTCCACAAGAACAGCCTTAGCGAAAGGCTTCTTGAAGAGAAAGTTGTAAGTCTGTGAGATGAATTAACAGAACACAGAGCAGTTTCTAAGAAAGATTCTTTCCAGTTTTGAACGGAAGTTATTTCCTTTTTCACCATAGCCCTCTATGGGCTTCCAAATATCACTTTGAGAATTCCACAAGAACAGACTTAGCGAATGGCTTCTTGAAGGGAAAGATGTAACTCTCTGAGATATATTAACAGAACACAGAGCAATTTCTCAGAAAGCTTTTTCCAGTTTTTAACGAAGATATTTCCTTTTTCACCATAGCCCTCTCTGGGCTATCAAATATCCCTTTGCGAATTCCACAAGAACAGCGTTAGCGAAAGGCTTCTTGACGGGAAAGATGTAACTCTGTGAGATGAATTAACAGAACACAGAGCAGTTTCTCAGAAAGTTTCTTTCCAGTTTTGAACGGAAGATATTTCCTTTTTCAACATAGCCCTCTATGGGCTTCCAAATATCCCTTTGCCAATTCCACAAGAACAGCCTTAGCGAAAGGCTTCTTGAAGGGAAAGATGTAACTCTGTGAGATGAATTAACAGAACACAGAGCGGTTTCTCAGAAAGCTTCTTTCAAGTTTTGAACGGAAGTTATTTCCTTTTTCACCATACCCTCTATGGGCTTCCAAATATCCCTTTGCCAATTCCACAAGAACAGCCTTAGCGAAAGGCTTCTTGAAGGGAAAGATGTAACTCTGTGAGATGAATTAACAGAACACAGAGTGGTTTCTCAGAAAGCTTCTTTCCAGTATTGAACGGAAGTTATTTCCTTTCTCACCATACCCTCTATGGGCTTCCAAATATCCCTTTGCCAATTCCACAAGAACAGCGTTCGCGAAAGGCTTCTTGAAGGGAAGGATGTAACACTGTGAGATGAATTAACAGAACGCAGAGCAGTTTCTCAGAATGCTTCTTTCCAGTTTTGGACGGAAGATATTTCCTTTTTCACCATAGCCCTCTATGGTTTTCCAAATATCACTTTGCCAATTCCACAAGAACAGCCTTCGCGAAAGGCTTCTTGAAGGGAAAGATGTAACTCTGTGAGATGAATTAACAGAACACAGAGCAGTTTCTCAGAAAGCTTCTTTCCAGTTTTGAACGGAAGATATTTCCTTTTTCACCATAGCCCTCTATGGGCTTCCAAATATCCCTTTGCCAATTCCACAAGAACAGCCTTAGCGAAAGGCTTCTTGAAGGGAAAGTTGTAAGTCTCTTAGATGAATTAACAGAACACAGAGCAGTTTCTCAGAAAGCTTCTTTCCAGTTTTGAACGGAAGATGTTTCCCTTTTCACCATAGCCCTCTATGGGCTTCCAAATATCACTTTGAAAATTCCACAAGAACAGACTTAGCGAATGGCTTCTTGAAGGTAAAGATGTAACTCTGTGAGATATATTAACAGAACACAGAGCAGTTTCTCAGAAAGCTTCTTTCCAGTTTTGAACGGATGATATTTCCTTTTTGAACATAGCCCTATATTGGCTTCCAAATATCCCTTTGCCAATTCCACAAGAACAGCCTTAGCGAAATGCTTCTTGAAGGGAAAGATGTAACTCTGTGAGATGAATTAACAGAACACAGAGCAGTTTCTCAGAAAGCTTCTTTCCAGTTTTAAACGGAAGATATTTCCTTTTTCACCATCGCCCTCTATGGGCTTCCAAATATCCCTTTGCCAATTCCACAAGAACAGCCTTAGCGAAAGGCTTCTTGAAGGGAAAGATGTAACTCTGTGAGATGAATTAACAGAACACAGAGCGGTTTCTCAGAAAGCTTCTTTCAAGTTTTGAACGGAAGATGTTTCCTTTTTCACCATAGCCCTCTATGGGCTTCCAAATATCACATTGAAAATTCCACAAGAACAGCCTTAGCGAAAGGTTTCCTGAAGAAAAGATGTAACTCTGTGAGATGAATTAACAGAACACAGAGCAGTTTCTCAGAAAGCTTCTTTCCAGTTTTGAACGGAAGATATTTCCTTTTTCACCATAGCCCTCTAGGGGTTCCAAATATCCCTTTCAATTCCACAAGAACAGCCTTCGCGAAAGGCTTCTTGAAGGGAATGATTTAACTCTGTGAGATGAACTAACAGAACACAGTGCAGTTTCTCAGACACCTTCTTTCCAGTTTTGAACGGAAGATATTTCCTTTTTCACCATAGCCCTCTATGGGCTTCCAAATATCCCTTTGCAAATTCCACAAGAACAGCCTTAGCGAAAGGCTTCTTGAAGGGAAAGTTGTAAATCTGTGAGATGAATTAACAGAACACAGAGCAGTTTCTAGGAAAGATTCTTTCCAGTTTTGAACGGAAGTTATTTCCTTTTTCACCATAGCCCTCTATGGGCTTCCAAATATCACTTTGAGAATTCCACAAGAACAGACTTAGCGAATGGCTTCTTGAAGGGAAAGATGTAACTCTGTGAGATGAATTAACAGAACACGGAGCAGTTTCTCAGAAAGCTTGTTTCCAGTTTTGAACGGATGATATTTCCTTTTTGAACATAGCCCTCTTTTGGCTTCCAAATATCCCTTTGCCAATTCCACAAGAACAGCCTTAGCGAAATGCTTCTTTAAGGGAAAGATGTAACTCTGTGAGATGAATTAACAGAACACAGAGCAGTTTCTCAGAAAGCTTCTTTCCAGTTTTGAACGGAAGATATTTCCTTTTTCACCATCGCCCTCTATGGGCTTCCAAATATCCCTTTGCCAATTCCACAAGAACAGCCTTAGGGAAAGGGTTCTTGAAGGGAAATATGTAATTCTGTGAGATGAATTAACAGAACACAGTGCAGTTTCTCAGACACCTTCTTTCCAGTTTTGAACGGAAGATATTTCCTTTTTCACCATAGCCCTCTATGGGCTTCCAAATATCCCTTTGCAAATTCCACAAGAACAGCCTTAGCGAAAGGCTTCTTGAAGGGAAAGTTGTAAGTCTGTGAGATGAATTAACAGAACACAGAGCAGTTTCTAAGAAAGATTCCTTCCAGTTTTGAACGGAAGTTATTTCCTTTTTCACCAAAGCCCTCTATGGGCTTCCAAATATCACTTTGAGAATTCCACAAGAACAGACTTAGCGAATGGCTTCTTGAAGGGAAAGATGTAACTCTCTGAGATATATTAACAGAACACAGAGCAATTTCTCAGAAAGCTTTTTCCAGTTTTTAACGAAGATATTTCCTTTTTCACCATAGCCCTCTCTGGGCTTCCAAATATCCCTTTGCCAATTCCACAAGAACAGCCTTAGCGAAAGGCTTCTTGAAGGGAAAGATGTAACTCTGTGAGATGAATTAACAGAACACAGAGCAGTTTCTAAGAAAGATTCCTTCCAGTTTTGAACGGAAGTTATTTCCTTTTTCACCAAAGCCCTCTATGGGCTTCCAAATATCACTTTGAGAATTCCACAAGAACAGACTTAGCGAATGGCTTCTTGAAGGGAAAGATGTAACTCTCTGAGATATATTAACAGAACACAGAGCAATTTCTCAGAAAGCTTTTTCCAGTTTTTAACGAAGATATTTCCTTTTTCACCATAGCCCTCTCTGGGCTTCCAAATATCCCTTTGCCAATTCCACAAGAACAGCCTTAGCGAAAGGCTTCTTGAAGGGAAAGATGCAACTCTGTGAGATGAATTAACAGAAAACAGAGCAGTTTCTCAGAAAGCTTCTTTCCAGTTTTGAACGTAAGATATTTCCTTTTTCACCATAGCCCTCTATGGGCTTCCAAATATCCCTTTGCCAATTCCACAAGAACAGCCTTAGCGAAAGGCTTCTTGAAGGGAAAGATGTAACTCTGTGAGATGAATTAACAGAAAACAGAGCAGTTTCTCAGAAAGCTTCTTTCCAGTTTTGAACGGAAGATATTTCCTTTTTCACCATAGCCCTCTTTGGGCTTCCAAATATCCCTTTGCCAATGCCACAAGAACAGCCTCAGCGAAAGGCTTCTTGACGGGAAAGATGTAACTCTGTGAGATGAATTAACAGAACACAGAGCAGTATCTCAGAAAGTTTCTTTCCAGTTTTGAACGGAAGATATTTCCTTTTTCACCATAACCCTCTATGGGCTTCCAAATACCCGTGTGCCAATTCCACAAGAACAGCCTTAGCGAAAGGCTTCTTGAAGGGAAAGATGTAACTCTGTGAGATGAATTAACAGAACACAGTTCAATTTCTCAGAAAGCTTCTTTCCAGTTTTCAACGGAAGATATTTCCTTTTTCACCATAGCCCTCTATGGGCTTCCAAATATCCCCTTGCCAATTCCACAAGAACAGCCTTAGCGAAAGGTTTCTTGAAGGGAAAGATGTAACTCTGTGAGATGAATTAACAGAACACAGAGCAGTTTCTCAGAAAGCTTCTTTCCAGTTTTGAACGGAAGATATTTCCTTCTTCACCATAGCCCTCTTTGGGCTTCCAAATATCCCTTTGCCAATTCCACAAGAACAGCCTTCACGAAAGGCTACTTGAAGGGAAAGATGTAACTCTGTGAGTTGAATTAACAGAACACAGAGCAGTTTCTCAGAAAGCTTCTTTCCAGTTTTGAACGGAAGATATTTCCTTTTTCACCATAGCCCTCTAAGGGCTTCCAAATATCCCTTTGCCAATTCCACAAGAGCAGCCTTAGTGAAAGGCTTCTTGAAGGGAAAGATGTGACTCTGTGAGATGAATTAACAGAACACAGAGCAATTTCTCAGAAAGCTTCTTTCCAGTTTTCAACGGAAGATATTTCCTTTTTCACCATAGCCCTCTATGGGTTTCCAAATATCCCCTTGCCAATTCCACATGAACAGCCTTAGCGAAAGGTTTCTTGAAGGGAAAGATGTAACTCTGTGAGATGAATTAACAGAACACGGAGCAGTTTCTCAGAAAGCTTCTTTCCAGTTTTTAACTCAAGATATTTCCTTTTTCACCTTAGCCCTCTATTGGCTTCCAAATATCCCTTTGCCAATTCCACAAGAACAGCCTTAGGGAAATGCTTCTCGAAGGGAAAGATGTAACTCTGTGAGATGAATTAACAGAACACAGAGCAGTTTCTCAGAAAGCTTCTTTCCAGTTTTGAACGGAAGATATTTCCTTTTTCACCATAGCCCTCTATGGGCTTCCAAATATCCCTTTGCCAATTCCACAAGAACAGCCTTAGCGAAAGGCTTCTTGAAGGGAAAGATGTAACTCTGTGAGATGAATTAACAGAACACAGAACGGTTTCTGAGAAAGCTTCTTTCCAGTTTTGAACAGAAGTTATTACCTTTTTCACCATACCCTCTATGGGCTTCCAAATATCCCTTTGCCAATATCACAAGAACAGCCTTCGCGAAAGGCTTCTTGAAGGGAAGGATGTAACTCTGTGAGATGAATTAACAGAACGCAGAGCCGTTTCTCAGAAAGCTTCTTTCCAGTTTTGGACGGAAGATATTATCTTTTTCACCATAGCCCTCTATGGTTTTCCAAATATCCCTTTGCCAATTCCACAAGAACAGCCTTCGCGAAAGGCTTCTTGAAGGGAAAGATGCAACTCTGTGAGATGAATTAACAGAACACAGAGCAGTTTCTCAGAAAGCTTCTTTCCAGTTTTGAACGGAAGATATTTCCTTTTTCAGCATAGCCCTCTAAGGGCTTCAAATATCCCTTTGACAATGCCACAAGAACAGCCTTAGGGAAAGGCTTCTTGAAGGGAAAGATGTAACTCTGTGAGATGAATTAACAGAACACAGAGCAGTTTCTCAGAAAGCTTCTTTTCAGTTTTGAACGGAAGATAATTCCTTTTTCACCATAGCCCTCAATGGGCTTCCAAATATCCCTTTGCCAATTCCACAAGAACAGCCTTAGCGAAAGGCTTCTTGAAGGGAAAGATGTAATTCTGTGAGATGAATTAACAGAACACAGAGAAGTTTCTCAGAAAGCTTCTTTCCAGTTTTGAATGGAAGATAATTCCTTTTTCACCATAGCCCTCTATGGGCTTCCAAATATCCCTTTGCCAATTCCACAAGAACAGCCTTAGGGAAAGGTTTCCTGAAGGAAAAGATGTGACTCTGTGAGATGAATTAGCAGAACACAGAGCAGTTTCTAAGAAAGCTTCTTTCCAGTTTCGAACGGAAGATATTTCCTTTTTCACCATAACCCTTTATGGGCTTCGAAATATCGCTTTGCCAATTCCACAAGAGCAGCCTTCGCGAAAGGCTTGTTGAATGGAAAGATGTAACTCTGTGAGATGAATTAACAGAACACAGAGCAGTTTCTCAGAAAGCTTCTTTCCAGTTTTGAACGGAAGATATTTCCTTTTTCACCATAGCCCTCTATGGGCTTCCAAATGTCCCTTTGACAAGGCCACAAGAACAGCCTTAGCGAAAGGCTTCTTGAAGGGAAAGATGTAACTCTGTGAGATGAATTAACAGAACACAGAGCAGTTTCTCATAAAGCTTCTTTCCAGTTTTGAACGGAAGATATTTCCTTTTTCACCATAGCCCTCTATTGGCTTCCAAATATCCCTTTGCCAATTCCACAAGAACAGCCTTAGCGAAAGGCTTCTTGAAGGGAAAGATGTAACTCTGTGAGATGAATTAACACAACGCAGAGCAGTTTCTCGGAAAGCTTCTTTCCAGTTTTGAACGGAAGATATTTCCTTTTTCACCATAGCCCTCTATGGGCTTCCAAATATCCCTTTGCCAATTCCACAAGAACAGCCTTAGCGAAAGGCTTCTTGAAGGGAAAGATGTAACTCTGTGAGATGAAATAACAGAACACAGAGCAGTTTCTCAGAAATCTTCTTTCCAGTTTTGAACGGAAGATATTTCCTTTTTCACCATAGCCCTCTATGGGCTTCCAAATATCCCTTTGCCAATTCCACAAGAACAGCCTTAGCGAAAGGCTTCTAGAGGGGAAAGATGTAACTCTGTGAGATGAATTAACAGAACACAGAGCAGTTTCTCAGAAAGCTTCTTTCCAGTTTTGAACGGAAGATATTTCCTTTTCACCATAGCCCTCTATGGGCTTCCAAATATCCCTTTGCCATTTCCACAAGAACAGGATTAGCGAAAGGCTTATTGAAGGGAAAGATGTAACTCTGTGAGATGAATTAACAGAACACAGAGCAGTTTCTCAGAAAGATTCTTTCCAGTTTTGAACGGAAGTTATTTCCTTTCTCACCATACCCTCTGTGGGCTTCCAAATATCCCTTTGCCAATTCCACAAGAACAGCGTTCGCGAAAGGCTTCTTGAAGGGAAGGATGTAACTCTGTGAGATGAATTAACAGAACGCAGAGCAGTTTCTCAGAATGCTTCTTTCCAGTTTTGGACGGAAGATATTTCCTTTTTCATCATAGCCCTCTATGGTTTTCCAAATATCCCTTTGCCAATTCCACAAGAACAGCCTTCGCGAAAGGCTTCTTGAAGGGAAAGATGTAACTCTGTGAGATGAATTAACAGAACACAGAGCTGTTTCTCAGAAAGCTTCTTACCAGTTTTAAACGGAAGATATTTCCTTTTTCAATATAGCCCTCTATGGGCTTCCAAATATCCCTTTGCCAATTCCACAAGAACAGCCTTAGCGAAAGGCTTCTTGAAGGGAAAGATGCAACTCTGTGAGATGAATTAACAGAACACAGAGCAGTTTCTCAGAAAGCTTCTTTCCAGTTTTGAACGTAAGATATTTCCTTTTTCACCATAGCCCTCTATGGGCTTCCAAATATCCCTTTGCCAATTCCACAAGAACAGCCTTAGCGAAAGGCTTCTTGAAGGGAAAGATGTAACTCTGTGAGATGAATTAACAGAAAACAGAGCAGTTTCTCAGAAAGCTTCTTTCCAGTTTTGAACGGAAGATATTTCCTTTTTCACCATAGCCCTCTATGGGCTTCCAAATACCCGTTTGCCAATTCCACAAGAACAGCCTTAGCGAAAGGTTTCTTGAAGGGAAAGATGTAACTCTGTGAGATGAATTAACAGAACACGGAGCAGTTTCTCAGAAAGCTTCTTTCCAGTTTTTAACTCAAGATGTTTCCTTTTTCACCTTAGCCCTCTATTGGCTTCCAAATATCCCTTTGCCAATTCCACAAGAACAGCCTTAGCGAAATGCTTCTCGAAGGGAAAGATGTAACTCTGTGAGATGAATTAACAGAACACAGAGCAGTTTCTCAGAAAGCTTCTTTCCAGTTTTGAACGGAAGATATTTCCTTTTTCAACATAGCCCTCTCTGGGCTTCCAAATATCCCTTTGCCAATTCCACAAGAACAGCCTTAGCGAAAGGCTTCTTGAAGTGAAAGATGTAACTCTGTGAGATGAATTAACAGAACAAAGAGCGGTTTCTCAGAAAGCTTCTTTCAAGTTTTGAACGGAAGTTATTTCCTTTTTCACCATACCCTCTATGGGCTTCCAAATATCCCTTTGCCAATTCCACAAGAACAGCCTTAGCGAAAGGCTTCTTGAGGGAAAGATGTAACTCTGTGAGTTGAATTAACAGAACAAAGAGCGGTTTCTCAGAAAGCTTCTTTCAAGTATTGAACGGAAGTTATTTCCTTTCTCACCATACCCTCTATGGGCTTCCAAATATCCCTTTGCCAATTCCACAAGAACAGCGTTCGCGAAAGGCTTCTTGAAGGGAAGGATGTAACTCTGTGAGATGAATTAACAGAACGCAGAGCAGTTTCTCAGAATGCTTCTTTCCAGTTTTGGACGGAAGATATTTCCTTTTTCACCATAGCCCTCTATGGTTTTCCAAATATCCCTTTGCCAATTCCACAAGAACAGCCTTCGCGAAAGGCTTCTTGAAGGGAAAGATGTAACTCTGTGAGATGAATTAACAGAACACAGAGCTGTTTCTCAGAAAGCTTCTTACCAGTTTTAAACGGAAGATATTTCCTTTTTCACCATAGCCCTCTATGGGCTTCCAAATATCCCTTTGCCAATTCCACAAGAACAGCCTTAGGGAAAGGCTTCTTGAAGGGAAAGATGTAACTCTGTGAGTTGAATTAACAGAACACAGTGCAGTTTCTCAGACACCTTCTTTCCAGTTTTGAACGGAAGATATTTCCTTTTTCACCATAGCCCTCTATGGGCTTCCAAATATCCCTTTGCAAATTCCACAAGAACAGCCTTAGCGAAAGGCTTCTTGAAGGGAAAGTTGTAAGTCTGTGAGATGAATTAAGAGAACACAGAGCAGTTTCTAAGAAAGATTCTTTCCAGTTTTGAACGGAAGTTATTTCCTTTTTCACCAAAGCCATCTATGGGCTTCCAAATATCACTTTGAGAATTCCACAAGAACAGACTTAGCGAATGGCTTCTTGAAGGGAAAGATGTAACTCTCTGAGATATATTAACAGAACACAGAGCAATTTCTCAGAAAGCTTTTTCCAGTTTTTAACGAAGATATTTCCTTTTTCACCATAGCCCTCTATGGGCTTCCAAATATCCCTTTGCGAATTCCACAAGAACAGCGTTAGCGAAAGGCTTCTTGACGGGAAAGATGTAACTCTGTGAGATGAATTAACAGAACACAGAGCAGTTTCTCAGAAAGCTTCTTTCCAGTTTTGAACGGAAGATATTTCCTTTTTCAACATAGCCCTCTATGGGCTTCCAAATATCCCTTTGCCAATTCCACAAGAACAGCCTTAGCGAAAGGCTTCTTGAAGGGAAAGATGTAACTCTGTGTGATGAATTAACAGAACACAGAGCGGTTTCTCAGAAAGCTTCTTTCCAGTATTGAACGGAAGTTATTTCCTTTCTCACCATACCCTCTATGGGCTTCCAAATATCCCTTTGCCAATATCACAAGAACAGCCTTCGCGAAAGGCTTCTTGAAGGGAAGGATGTAACTCTGTGAGATGAATTAACAGAACGCAGAGCCGTTTCTCAGAAAGCTTCTTTCCAGTTTTGGACGGAAGATATTATCTTTTTCACCATAGCCCTCTATGGTTTTCCAAATATCCCTTTGCCAATTCCACAAGAACAGCCTTCGCGAAAGGCTTCTTGAAGGGAAAGATGCAACTCTGTGAGATGAATTAACAGAACACAGAGCAGTTTCTCAGAAAGCTTCTTTCCAGTTTTGAACGGAAGATATTTCCTTTTTCAGCATAGCCCTCTAAGGGCTTCAAATATCCCTTTGACAATGCCACAAGAACAGCCTTAGGGAAAGGCTTCTTGAAGGGAAAGATGTAACTCTGTGAGATGAATTAACAGAACACAGAGCAGTTTCTCAGAAAGCTTCTTTTCAGTTTTGAACGGAAGATAATTCCTTTTTCACCATAGCCCTCAATGGGCTTCCAAATATCCCTTTGCCAATTCCACAAGAACAGCCTTAGCGAAAGGCTTCTTGAAGGGAAAGATGTAATTCTGTGAGATGAATTAACAGAACACAGAGAAGTTTCTCAGAAAGCTTCTTTCCAGTTTTGAACGGAAGATAATTCCTTTTTCACCATAGCCCTCTATGGGCTTCCAAATATCCCTTTGCCAATTCCACAAGAACAGCCTTAGGGAAAGGTTTCCTGAAGGAAAAGATGTAACTCTGTGAGATGAATTAGCAGAACACAGAGCAGTTTCTAAGAAAGCTTCTTTCCAGTTTCGAACGGAAGATATTTCCTTTTTCACCATAAACCTTTATGGGCTTCGAAATATCGCTTTGCCAATTCCACAAGAGCAGCCTTCGCGAAAGGCTTGTTGAATGGAAAGATGTAACTCTGTGAGATGAATTAACAGAACACAGAGCAGTTTCTCAGAAAGCTTCTTTCCAGTTTTGAACGGAAGATATTTCCTTTTTCACCATAGCCCTCTATGGGCTTCCAAATGTCCCTTTGACAAGGCCACAAGAACAGCCTTAGCGAAAGGCTTCTTGAAGGGAAAGATGTAACTCTGTGAGATGAATTAACAGAACACAGAGCAGTTTCTCATAAAGCTTCTTTCCAGTTTTGAAGGGAAGATATTTCCTTTTTCACCATAGCCATCTATTGGCTTCCAAATATCCCTTTGCCAATTCCACAAGAACAGCCTTAGCGAAAGGCTTCTTGAAGGGAAAGATGTAACTCTGTGAGATGAATTAACACAACGCAGAGCAGTTTCTCAGAAAGCTTCTTTCCAGTTTTGAACGGAAGATATTTCCTTTTTCACCATAGCCCTCTATGGGCTTCCAAATATCCCTTTGCCAATTCCACAAGAACAGCCTTAGCGAAAGGCTTCTTGAAGGGAAAGATGTAACTCTGTGAAATGAAATAACAGAACACAGAGCAGTTTCTCAGAAATCTTCTTTCCAGTTTTGAACGGAAGATATTTCCTTTTTCACCATAGCCCTCTATGGGCTTCCAAATATCCCTTTGCCAATTCCACAAGAACAGCCTTAGCGAAAGGCTTCTAGAGGGGAAAGATGTAACTCTGTGAGATGAATTAACAGAACACAGAGCAGTTTCTCAGAAAGCTTCTTTCCAGTTTTGAACGGAAGATATTTCCTTTTCACCATAGCCCTCTATGGGCTTCCAAATATCCCTTTGCCATTTCCACAAGAACAGGATTAGCGAAAGGCTTATTGAAGGGAAAGATGTAACTCTGTGAGATGAATTAACAGAACACAGAGCAGTTTCTCAGAAAGATTCTTTCCAGATTTGAACGGAAGTTATTTCCTTTCTCACCATACCCTCTGTGGGCTTCCAAATATCCCTTTGCCAATTCCACAAGAACAGCGTTCGCGAAAGGCTTCTTGAAGGGAAGGATGTAACTCTGTGAGATGAATTAACAGAACGCAGAGCAGTTTCTCAGAATGCTTCTTTCCAGTTTTGGACGGAAGATATTTCCTTTTTCATCATAGCCCTCTATGGTTTTCCAAATATCCCTTTGCCAATTCCACAAGAACAGCCTTCGCGAAAGGCTTCTTGAAGGGAAAGATGTAACTCTGTGAGATGAATTAACAGAACACAGAGCTGTTTCTCAGAAAGCTTCTTACCAGTTTTAAACGGAAGATATTTCCTTTTTCAATATAGCCCTCTATGGGCTTCCAAATATCCCTTTGCCAATTCCACAAGAACAGCCTTAGCGAAAGGCTTCTTGAAGGGAAAGATGCAACTCTGTGAGATGAATTAACAGAACACAGAGCAGTTTCTCAGAAAGCTTCTTTCCAGTTTTGAACGTAAGATATTTCCTTTTTCACCATAGCCCTCTATGGGCTTCCAAATATCCCTTTGCCAATTCCACAAGAACAGCCTTAGCGAAAGGCTTCTTGAAGGGAAAGATGTAACTCTGTGAGATGAATTAACAGAAAACAGAGCAGTTTCTCAGAAAGCTTCTTTCCAGTTTTGAACGGAAGATATTTCCTTTTTCACCATAGCCCTCTATGGGCTTCCAAATATCCCTTTGCCAATGCCACAAGAACAGCCTTAGCGAAAGGCTTCTTGAAGGGAAAGATGTAACTCTGTGAGATGAATTAACAGAACACAGGACGGTTTCTGAGAAAGCTTCTTTCCAGTTTTGAACAGAAGTTATTACCTTTTTCACCATACCCTCTATGGGCTTCCAAATATCCCTTTGCCAATATCACAAGAACAGCCTTCGCGAAAGGCTTCTTGAAGGGAAGGATGTAACTCTGTGAGATGAATTAACAGAACGCAGAGCCGTTTCTCAGAAAGCTTCTTTCCAGTTTTGGACGGAAGATATTATCTTTTTCACCATAGCCCTTTATGGTTTTCCAAATATCCCTTTGCCAATTCCACAAGAACAGCCTTCGCGAAAGGCTTCTTGAAGGGAAAGATGCAACTCTGTGAGATGAATTAACAGAACACAGAGCAGTTTCTCAGAAAGCTTCTTTCCAGTTTTGAACGGAAGATATTTCCTTTTTCAGCATAGCCCTCTAAGGGCTTCAAATATCCCTTTGACAATGCCACAAGAACAGCCTTAGGGAAAGGCTTCTTGAAGGGAAAGATGTAACTCTGTGAGATGAATTAACAGAACACAGAGCAGTTTCTCAGAAAGCTTCTTTTCAGTTTTGAACGGAAGATAATTCCTTTTTCACCATAGCCCTCAATGGGCTTCCAAATATCCCTTTGCCAATTCCACAAGAACAGCCTTAGCGAAAGGCTTCTTGAAGGGAAAGATGTAATTCTGTGAGATGAATTAACAGAACACAGAGAAGTTTCTCAGAAAGCTTCTTTCCAGTTTTGAACGGAAGATATTTCCTTTTTCACCATAACCCTCTATGGGCTTCCAAATACCCGTTTGCCAATTCCACAAGAACAGCCTTAGCGAAACGCTTCTTGAAGGGAAAGATGTAACTCTGTGAGATGAATTAACAGAACACAGTGCAATTTCTCAGAAAGCTTCTTTCCAGTTTTCAACGGAAGATATTTCCTTTTTCACCATAGCCCTCTATGGGCTTCCAAATATCCCTTTGCCAATTGCAGAAGAACAGCCTTAGCGAAAGGTTTCTTGAAGGGAAAGATGTAACTCTGTGAGATGAATTAACAGAACACAGAGCAGTTTCTCAGAAAGCTTCTTTCCAGTTTTGAACGGAAGATATTTCCTTCTTCACCATAGCCCTCTTTGGGCTTCCAAATATCGCTTTGCCAATTCCACAAGAACAGCCTTCACGAAAGGCTACTTGAAGGGAAAGATGTAACTCTGTGAGATGAATTAACAGAACACAGAGCAGTTTCTCAGAAAGCTTCTTTCCAGTTTTGAACGGAAGATATTTCCTTTTTCACCATAGCCCTCTAAGGGCTTCCAAATATCCCTTTGCCAATTCCACAAGAACAGCCTTAGTGAAAGGCTTCTTGAAGGGAAAGATGTGACTCTGTGAGATGAATTAACAGACACAGAGCAATTTCTCAGAAAGCTTCTTTCCAGTTTTCAACGGAAGATATTTCCTTTTTCACCATAGCCCTCTATGGGCTTCCAAATATCCCCTTGCCAATTCCACATGAACAGCCTTAGCGAAAGGTTTCTTGAAGGGAAAGATGTAACTCTGTGAGATGAATTAACAGAACACGGAGCAGTTTCTCAGAAAGCTTCTTTCCAGTTTTTAACTCAAGATGTTTCCTTTTTCACCTTAGCCCTCTATTGGCTTCCAAATATCCCTTTGCCAATTCCACAAGAACAGCCTTAGCGAAATGCTTCTCGAAGGGAAAGATGTAACTCTGTGAGATGAATTAACAGAACACAGAGCAGTTTCTCAGAAAGCTTCTTTCCAGTTTTGAACGGAAGATATTTCCTTTTTCAACATAGCCCTCTCTGGGCTTCCAAATATCCCTTTGCCAATTCCACAAGAACAGCCTTAGCGAAAGGCTTCTTGAAGTGAAAGATGTAACTCTGTGAGATGAATTAACAGAACAAAGAGCGGTTTCTCAGAAAGCTTCTTTCAAGTTTTGAACGGAAGTTATTTCCTTTTTCACCATACCCTCTATGGGCTTCCAAATATCCCTTTGCCAATTCCACAAGAACAGCCTTAGCGAAAGGCTTCTTGAGGGAAAGATGTAACTCTGTGAGTTGAATTAACAGAACAAAGAGCGGTTTCTCAGAAAGCTTCTTTCAAGTATTGAACGGAAGTTATTTCCTTTCTCACCATACCCTCTATGGGCTTCCAAATATCCCTTTGCCAATTCCACAAGAACAGCGTTCGCGAAAGGCTTCTTGAAGGGAAGGATGTAACTCTGTGAGATGAATTAACAGAACGCAGAGCAGTTTCTCAGAATGCTTCTTTCCAGTTTTGGACGGAAGATATTTCCTTTTTCACCATAGCCCTCTATGGTTTTCCAAATATCCCTTTGCCAATTCCACAAGAACAGCCTTCGCGAAAGGCTTCTTGAAGGGAAAGATGTAACTCTGTGAGATGAATTAACAGAACACAGAGCTGTTTCTCAGAAAGCTTCTTACCAGTTTTAAACGGAAGATATTTCCTTTTTCACCATAGCCCTCTATGGGCTTCCAAATATCCCTTTGCCAATTCCACAAGAACAGCCTTAGGGAAAGGCTTCTTGAAGGGAAAGATGTAACTCTGTGAGTTGAATTAACAGAACACAGTGCAGTTTCTCAGACACCTTCTTTCCAGTTTTGAACGGAAGATATTTCCTTTTTCACCATAGCCCTCTATGGGCTTCCAAATATCCCTTTGCAAATTCCACAAGAACAGCCTTAGCGAAAGGCTTCTTGAAGGGAAAGTTGTAAGTCTGTGAGATGAATTAAGAGAACACAGAGCAGTTTCTAAGAAAGATTCTTTCCAGTTTTGAACGGAAGTTATTTCCTTTTTCACCAAAGCCATCTATGGGCTTCCAAATATCACTTTGAGAATTCCACAAGAACAGACTTAGCGAATGGCTTCTTGAAGGGAAAGATGTAACTCTCTGAGATATATTAACAGAACACAGAGCAATTTCTCAGAAAGCTTTTTCCAGTTTTTAACGAAGATATTTCCTTTTTCACCATAGCCCTCTATGGGCTTCCAAATATCCCTTTGCGAATTCCACAAGAACAGCGTTAGCGAAAGGCTTCTTGACGGGAAAGATGTAACTCTGTGAGATGAATTAACAGAACACAGAGCAGTTTCTCAGAAAGCTTCTTTCCAGTTTTGAACGGAAGATATTTCCTTTTTCAACATAGCCCTCTATGGGCTTCCAAATATCCCTTTGCCAATTCCACAAGAACAGCCTTAGCGAAAGGCTTCTTGAAGGGAAAGATGTAACTCTGTGAGATGAATTAACAGAACACAGAGCGGTTTCTCAGAAAGCTTCTTTCAAGTTTTGAACGGAAGTTATTTCCTTTTTCACCATACCCTCTATGGGCTTCCAAATATCCCTTTGCCAATTCCACAAGAACAGCCTTAGCGAAAGGCTTCTTGAAGGGAAAGATGTAACTCTGTGTGATGAATTAACAGAACACAGAGCGGTTTCTCAGAAAGCTTCTTTCCAGTATTGAACGGAAGTTATTTCCTTTCTCACCATACCCTCTATGGGCTTCCAAATATCCCTTTGCCAATTCCACAAGAACAGCGGTCGCGAAAGGCTTCTTGAAGGGAAGGATGTAACACTGTGACATGAATTAACAGAACGCAGAGCAGTTTCTCAGAATGCTTCTTTCCAGTTTTGGACGGAAGATATTTCCTTTTTCACCATAGCCCTCTATGGTTTTCCAAATATCACTTTGCCAATTCCACAAGAACAGCCTTCGCGAAAGGCTTCTTGAAGGGAAAGATGTAACTCTGTGAGATGAATTAACAGAACACAGAGCTGTTTCTCAGAAAGCTTCTAACCAGTTTTAAACGGAAGATATTTCCTTTTTCACCATAGCCCTCTATGGGCTTCCAAATATCCCTTTGCAAATTCCACAAGAACAGCCTTAGCGAAAGGCTTCTTGAAGGGAAAGTTGTAAGTCTGTGAGATGAATTAACAGAACACAGAGCAGTTTCTAAGAAAGATTCTTTCCAGTTTTGAACGGAAGTTATTTCCTTTTTCACCATAGCCCTCTATGGGCTTCCAAATATCACTTTGAGAATTCCACAAGAACAGACTTAGCGAATGGCTTCTTGAAGGGAAAGATGTAACTCTCTGAGATATATTAACAGAACACAGAGCAATTTCTCAGAAAGCTTTTTCCAGTTTTTAACGAAGATATTTCCTTTTTCACCATAGCCCTCTCTGGGCTATCAAATATCCCTTTGCGAATTCCACAAGAACAGCGTTAGCGAAAGGCTTCTTGACGGGAAAGATGTAACTCTGTGAGATGAATTAACAGAACACAGAGCAGTTTCTCAGAAAGCTTCTTTCCAGTTTTGAACGGAAGATATTTCCTTTTTCAACATAGCCCTCTATGGGCTTCCAAATATCCCTTTGCCAATTCCACAAGAACAGCCTTAGCGAAAGGCTTCTTGAAGGGAAAGATGTAACTCTGTGAGATGAATTAACAGAACACAGAGCGGTTTCTCAGAAAGCTTCTTTCAAGTTTTGAACGGAAGTTATTTCCTTTTTCACCATACCCTCTATGGGCTTCCAAATATCCCTTTGCCAATTCCACAAGAACAGCCTTAGCGAAAGGCTTCTTGAAGGGAAAGATGTAACTCTGTGAGATGAATTAACAGAACACAGAGCGGTTTCTCAGAAAGCTTCTTTCCAGTATTGAACGGAAGTTATTTCCTTTCTCACCATACCCTCTATGGGCTTCCAAATATCCCTTTGCCAATTCCACAAGAACAGCGTTCGCGAAAGGCTTCTTGAAGGGAAGGATGTAACACTGTGAGATGAACTAACAGAACGCAGAGCAGTTTCTCAGAATGCTTCTTTCCAGTTTTGGACGGAAGATATTTCCTTTTTCACCATAGCCCTCTATGGTTTTTCAAATATCACTTTGCCAATTCCACAAGAACAGCCTTCGCGAAAGGCTTCTTGAAGGGAAAGTTGTAAGTCTCTTAGATGAATTAACAGAACACAGAGCAGTTTCTCAGAAAGCTTCTTTCCAGTTTTGAACGGAAGATGTTTCTTTTTTCACCATAGCCCTCTATGGGCTTCCAAATATCACTTTGAAAATTCCAAAAGAACAGACTTAGCGAATGGCTTCTTGAAGGGAAAGATGTAACTCTGTGAGATATATTAACAGAACACAGAGCAGTTTCTCAGAAAGCTTCTTTCCAGTTTTGAACCGAAGATATTTCCTTTTTCACCATAGCCCTCTCTGGGCTTCCAAATATCCCTTTGCGAATTCCACAAGAACAGCGTTAGCGAAAGGCTTCTTGAAGGGAAGGATGTAACTCTGTGAGATGAATTAACAGAACACAGAGCAGTTTCTCAGAAAGCTTCTTTCCAGTTTTGAACGGAAGATATTTCCCTTTGCACCATAGCCCTCTATGGTCTTCCAAATATCCCTATGCCAATTCCACAAGAACAGCCTTAGCGAAAGGTTTCTTGAAGGGAAAGATGTAACTCTGTGAGATGAATTAACAGAACACGGAGCAGTTTTTCATAAAGCTTCTTAACAGTTTTGAACGGAAGATATTTCCTTTTTCACCATAGTCCTCTATGGGCTTCCAAATATCCCTTTGCCAATTCCACAAGAACAGCCTTAGCGAAAGGCTTCTTGAAGGGAAAGATGTAACTCTGTGAGATGAATTAACAGAACACAGAGCTGTTTCTCAGAAAGCTTCTTTCCAGTTTTGAGCGGAAGATATTTCCTTTTTCACCATAGCCCTCTATGGGCTTCCAAATATCACTTTGCCAATTCCACAAGAACAGCCTTCACGAAAGGCTACTTGAAGGGAAAGATGTAACTCTGTGAGATGAATTAACCAAACACAGAGAAGTTTCTCAGAAAGCTTCTTTCCAGTTTTGAACGGAAGATAATTCCTTTTTCACCATAGCCCTCTATGGGCTTCCAAATATCCCTTTGCCAATTCCACAAGAACAGCCTTAGCGAAAGGTTTCCTGAAGGAAAAGATGTAACTCTGTGAGATGAATTAACAGAACACAGAGCAGTTTCTCAGAAAGCTTCTTTCCAGTTTTGAACGGAAGATATTTCCTTTTTCACCATAGCCCTCTAGGGGTTCCAAATATCCCTTTCAATTCCACAAGAACAGCCTTCGCGAAAGGCTTCTTGAAGGGAAAGATGTAACTCTGTGAGATGAATTAACAGAACACAGTGCAGTTTCTCAGACACCTTCTTTCCAGTTTTGAACGGAAGATATTTCCTTTTTCACCATAGCCCTCTATGGGCTTCCAAATATCCCTTTGCAAATTCCACAAGAACAGCCTTAGCGAAAGGCTTCTTGAAGGGAAAGTTGTAAATCTGTGAGATGAATTAACAGAACACAGAGCAGTTTCTAAGAAAGGTTCTTTCCAGTTTTGAACGGAAGTTATTTCCTTTTTCACCATAGCCCTCTATGGGCTTCCAAATATCACTTTGAGAATTCCACAAGAACAGACTTAGCGAATGGCTTCTTGAAGGGAATGATGTAACAGTGTGAGATGAATTAACAGAACACGGAGCAGTTTCTCAGAAAGCTTGTTTCCAGTTTTGAACGGATGATATTTCCTTTTTGAACATAGCCCTATATTGGCTTCCAAATATCCCTTTGCCAATTCCACAAGAACAGCCTTAGCGAAATGCTTCTTGTAGGGAAAGATGTAACTCTGTGAGATGAATTAACAGAACACAGAGCAGTTTCTCAGAAAGCTTCTTTCCAGTTTTAAACGGAAGATATTTCCTTTTTCACCATCGCCCTCTATGGGCTTCCAAATATCCCTTTGCCAATTCCACAAGAACAGCCTTAGCGAAAGGCTTCTTGAAGGGAAAGATGTAACTCTGTGAGATGAATTAACAGAACACAGAGCGGTTTCTCAGAAAGCTTCTTTCAAGTTTTGAACGGAAGATGTTTCCTTTTTCACCATAGCCCTCTATGGGCTTCCAAATATCACATTGAAAATTCCACAAGAACAGCCTTAGCGAAAGGTTTCCTGAAGAAAAGATGTAACTCTGTGAGATGAATTAACAGAACACAGAGCAGTTTCTCAGAAAGCTTCTTTCCAGTTTTGAACGGAAGATATTTCCTTTTTCACCATAGCCCTCTATGGGCTTCCAAATATCCCTTTGCAAATTCCACAAGAACAGCCTTAGCGAAAGGCTTCTTGAAGGGAAAGTTGTAAATCTGTGAGATGAATTAACAGAACACAGAGCAGTTTCTAAGAAAGATTCTTTCCAGTTTTGAACGGAAGTTATTTCCTTTTTCACCATAGCCCTCTATGGGCTTCCAAATATCACTTTGAGAATTCCACAAGAACAGACTTAGCGAATGGCTTCTTGAAGGGAAAGATGTAACTCTGTGAGATGAATTAACAGAACACGGAGCAGTTTCTCAGAAAGCTTGTTTCCAGTTTTGAACGGATGATATTTCCTTTTTGAACATAGCCCTCTATTGGCTTCCAAATATCCCTTTGCCAATTCCACAAGAACAGCCTTAGCGAAATGCTTCTTTAAGGGAAAGATGTAACTCTGTGAGATGAATTAACAGAACACAGAGCAGTTTCTCAGAAAGCTTCTTTCCAGTTTTGAACGGAAGATATTTCCTTTTTCACCATCGCCCTCTATGGGCTTCCAAATATCCCTTTGCCAATTCCACAAGAACAGCCTTAGGGAAAGGCTTCTTGAAGGGAAATATGTAATTCTGTGAGATGAATTAACAGAACACGGAGCAGTTTCTCAGAATGCTTCTTTCCAGTTTTGAACGGAAGATATTTCCTTTTTCACCATAGTCCTCTATGGGCTTCCAAATATCCCTTTGCCAATTCCACAAGAACAGCCTTAGGGAAAGGCTTCTTGAAGGGAAATATGTAACTCTGTGAGATGAATTAACAGAACACAGAGCAGTTTCTCAGAAAGCTTCTTTCCAGTTTTGAGCGGAAGATATTTTCTTTTTCACCATAGCCCTCTATGGGCTTCCAAATATCACTTTGCCAATTCTACAAGAACAGCCTTCACGAAAGGCTACTTGAAGGGAAAGATGTAACACTGTGAGATGAATTAACAGAACACAGAGCAGTTTCTCAGAAAGCTTCTTTCCAGTTTTGAACGGAAGATATTTCCTTTTTCACCATAGCCATCTATGGGCTTCCAAATATCCCTTTGCCAATTCCACAAGAACAGCCTTAGCGAAAGGCTTCTTGAAGGGAAAGATGTAACTCTGTGAGATGAATTAACAGAACACAGAGCGGTTTCTCAGAAAGCTTCTTTCCAGTTTTGAACGGAAGTTATTTCCTTTTTCACTATACCCTCTATGGGCTTCCAAATATCCCTTTGCCAATTCCACAAGAACAGCCTTCACGAAAGGCTTCATGAAGGGAAGGATGTAACTCTGTGAGATGAATTAACAGAACGCAGAGCAGTTTCTCAGAAAGCTTCTTTCTAGTTTTGGACGGAAGATATTTCCTTTTTCACCTTAGCCCTCTATGGTTTTCCAAATATCCCTTTGCCAATTCCACAAGAACAGCCTTCGCGAAAGGCTTCTTGAAAGGAAAAATGTAACACTGTGAGATGAATTAACAGAATACAGAGCTGTTTCTCAGAAAGCTTCTTACCAGTTTTAAACGGAAGATATTTCCTTTTTCACCATAGCCCTCTATGGGCTTCCAAATATCCCTTTGCCAATTCCACAAGAACAGCCTTAGGGAAAGGCTTCTTGAAGGGAAAGATGTAACTCTGTGAGATGAATTAACAGAACACAGTGCAGTTTCTCAGACACCTTCTTTCCAGTTTTGAACGGAAGATATTTCCTTTTTCACCATAGCCCTCTATGGGCTTCCAAATATCCCTTTGCAAATTCCACAAGAACAGCCTTAGCGAAAGGCTTCTTGAAGGGAAAGTTGTAAGTCTGTGAGATGAATTAACAGAACACAGAGCAGTTTCTAAGAAAGATTCTTTCCAGTTTTGAACGGAAGTTATTTCCTTTTTCACCAAAGCCCTCTATGGGCTTCCAAATATCACTTTGAGAATTCCACAAGAACAGACTTAGCGAATGGCTTCTTGAAGGGAAAGATGTAACTCTCTGAGATATATTAACAGAACACAGAGCAATTTCTCAGAAAGCTTTTTCCAGTTTTTAACGAAGATATTTCCTTTTTCACCATAGCCCTCTCTGGGCTTCCAAATATCCCTTTGCGAATTCCACAAGAACAGCGTTAGCGAAAGGCTTCTTGACGGGAAAGATGTAACTCTGTGAGATGAATTAACAGAACACAGAGCAGTTTCTCAGAAAGCTTCTTTCCAGTTTTGAACGGAAGATATTTCCTTTTTCAACATAGCCCTCTATGGGCTTCCAAATATCCCTTTGCCAATTCCACGAGAACAGCCTTAGCGAAAGGCTTCTTGAAGGGAAAGATGTAACTCTGTGAGATGAATTAACAGAACACAGAGCGGTTTCTCAGAAAGCTTCTTTCAAATTTTGAACGGAAGTTATTTCCTTTTTCACCATACCCTCTATGGGCTTCCAAATATCCCTTTGCCAATTCCACAAGAACAGCCTTAGCGAAAGGTTTCCTGAAGGAAAAGATGTAACTCTGTGAGATGAATTAACAGAACACAGAGCAGTTTCTCAGAAAGCTTCTTTCCAGTTTTGAACGGAAGATATTTCCTTTTTCACCATAGCCCTCTAGGGGTTCCAAATATCCCTTTCAATTCCACAAGAACAGCCTTAGCGAAAGGCTTCTTGAAGGGAAAGATGTAACTCTGTGAGATGAATTAACAGAACACAGTGCAGTTTCTCAGACACCTTCTTTCCAGTTTTGAACGGAAGATATTTCCTTTTTCACCATAGCCCTCTATGGGCTTCCAAATATCCCTTTGCAAATTCCACAAGAACAGCCTTAGCGAAAGGCTTCTTGAAGGGAAAGTTGTAAATATGTGAGATGAATTAACAGAACACAGAGCAGTTTCTAAGAAAGATTCTTTCCAGTTTTGAACGGAAGTTATTTCCTTTTTCACCATAGCCCTCTATGGGCTTCCAAATATCACTTTGAGAATTCCACAAGAACAGACTTAGCGAATGGCTTCTTGAAGGGAAAGATGTAACTCTGTGAGATGAATTAACAGAACACGGAGCAGTTTCTCAGAAAGCTTGTTTCCAGTTTTGAACGGATGATATTTCCTTTTTGAACATAGCCCTATATTGGCTTCCAAATATCCCTTTGCCAATTCCACAAGAACAGCCTTAGCGAAATGCTTCTTGAAGGGAAAGATGTAACTCTGTGAGATGAATTAACAGAACACAGAGCAGTTTCTCAGAAAGCTTCTTTCCAGTTTTAAACGGAAGATATTTCCTTTTTCACCATCGCCCTCTATGGGCTTCCAAATATCCCTTTGCCAATTCCACAAGAACAGCCTTAGCGAAAGGCTTCTTGAAGGGAAAGATGTAACTCTGTGAGATGAATTAACAGAACACAGAGCGGTTTCTCAGAAAGCTTCTTTCAAGTTTTGAACGGAAGTTATTTCCTTTTTCACCATACCCTCTATGGGCTTCCAAATATCCCTTTGCCAATTCCACAAGAACAGCCTTCACGAAAGGCTTCTTGAAGGGAAAGATGTAACTCTGTGAGATGAATTAACAGAACACAGAGCGGTTTCTCAGAAAGCTTCTTTCCAGTATTGAACGGAAGTTATTTCCTTTCTCACCATACCCTCTATGGGCTTCCAAATATCCCTTTGCCAATTCCACAAGAACAGCGTTCGCGAAAGGCTTCTTGAAGGGAAGGATGTTACTCTGTGAGATGAATTAACAGAACGCAGAGCAGTTTCTCAAAATGCTTCTTTCCAGTTTTGGACGGAAGATATTTCCTTTTTCACCATAGCCCTCTATGGTTTTCCAAATATCCCTTTGCCAATTCCACAAGAACAGCCTTCGCGATAGGCTTCTTGAAAGGAAAGATGTAACTCTGTGAGATGAATTAACAGAACACAGAGCTGTTTCTCAGAAAGCTTCTTACCAGTTTTAAACGGAAGATATTTCCTTTTTCACCATAGCCCTCTATGGGCTTCCAAATATCCCTTTGCCAATTCCACAAGAACAGCCTTAGGGAAAGGCTTCTTGAAGGGAAAGATGTAACTCTGTGTGATGAATTAACAGAACACAGTGCAGTTTCTCAGACACCTTCTTTCCAGTTTTGAACGGAAGATATTTCCTTTTTCACCATAGCCCTCTATGGGCTTCCAAATATCCCTTTGCAAATTCCACAAGAACAGCCTTAGCGAAAGGCTTCTTGAAGGGAAAGTTGTAAGTCTGTGAGATGAATTAACAGAACACAGAGCAGTTTCTAAGAAAGATTCTTTCCAGTTTTGAACGGAAGTTATTTCCTTTTTCACCAAAGCCCTCTATGGGCTTCCAAATATCACTTTGAGAATTCCACAAGAACAGACTTAGCGAATGGCTCCTTGAAGGGAAAGATGTAACTCTCTGAGATATATTAACAGAACACAGAGCAATTTCTCAGAAAGCTTTTTCCAGTTTTTAACGAAGATATTTCCTTTTTCACTATAGCCCTCTCTGGGCTTCCAAATATCCCTTTGCGAATTCCACAAGAACAGCGTTAGCGAAAGGCTTCTTGACGGGAAAGATGTAACTCTGTGAGATGAATTAACAGAACACAGAGCAGTTTCTCAGAAAGCTTCTTTCCAGTTTTGAACGGAACATATTTCCTTTTTCAACATAGCCCTCTATGGGCTTCCAAATATCCCTTTGCCAATTCCACGAGAACAGCCTTAGCGAAAGGCTTCTTGAAGGGAAAGATGTAACTCTGTGAGATGAATTAACAGAACACAGAGCGGTTTCTCAGAAAGCTTCTTTCAAGTTTTGAACGGAAGTTATTTCCTTTTTCACCATACCCTCTATGGGCTTCCAAATATCCCTTTGCCAATTCCACAAGAACAGCCTTAGCGAAAGGCTTCTTGAAGGGAAAGATGTAACTCTGTGAGATGAATTAACAGAACACAGAGCGGTTTCTCAGAAAGCTTCTTTCCAGTATTGAACGGAAGTTATTTCCTTTCTCACCATACCCTCTATGGGCTTCCAAATATCCCTTTGCCAATTCCACAAGAACAGCGTTCGCGAAAGGCTTCTTGAAGGGAAGGATGTAACACTGTGAGATGAATTAACAGAACACAGAGCAGTTTCTAAGAAAGATTCTTTCCAGTTTTGAACGGAAGTTATTTCCTTTTTCACCATACCCCTCTATGGGCTTCCAAATATCACTTTGAGAATTCCACAAGAACAGACTTAGCGAATGGCTTCTTGAAGGGAAAGATGTAACTCTGTGAGATGAATTAACAGAACACGGAGCAGTTTCTCAGAAAGCTTGCTTCCAGTTTTGAACGGATGATATTTCCTTTTTGAACATAGCCCTATATTGGCTTCCAAATATCCCTTTGCCAATTCCACAAGAACAGCCTTAGCGAAATGCTTCTTGAAGGGAAAGATGTAACTCTGTGAGATATATTAACAGAACACAGAGCAGTTTCTCAGAAAGCTTCTTTCCAGTTTTGAACGGAAGATATTTCCTTTTTCACCATAGCCCTCTCTGGGCTTCCAAATATCCCTTTGCGAATTCCACAAGAACAGCGTTAGCGAAAGGCTTCTTGAAGGGAAGGATGTAACTCTGTGAGATGAATTAACAGAACACAGAGCAGTTTCTCAGAAAGCTTCTTTCCAGTTTTGAACGGAAGATATTTCCCTTTGCACCATAGCCCTCTATGGGCTTCCAAATATCCCTTTGCCAATTCCACAAGAACAGCCTTAGCGAAAGGTTTCTTGAAGGGAAAGATGTAACTCTGTGAGATGAATTAACAGAACACGGAGCAGTTTTTCATAAAGCTTCTTAACAGTTTTGAACGGAAGATATTTCCTTTTTCACCATAGTCCTCTATGGGCTTCCAAATATCCCTTTGCCAATTCCACAAGAACAGCCTTAGCGAAAGGCTTCTTGAAGGGAAAGATGTAACTCTGTGAGATGAATTAACAGAACACAGAGCTGTTTCTCAGAAAGCTTCTTTCCAGTTTTGAGCGGAAGATATTTCCTTTTTCACCATAGCCCTCTATGGGCTTCCAAATATCACTTTGCCAATTCCACAAAAACAGCCTTCACGAAAGGCTACTTGAAGGGAAAGATGTAACTCTGTGAGATGAATTAACAAAACACAGAGAAGTTTCTCAGAAAGCTTCTTTCCAGTTTTGAACGGAAGATAATTCCTTTTTCACCATAGCCCTCTATGGGCTTCCAAATATCCCTTTGCCAATTCCACAAGAACAGCCTTAGTGAAAGGTTTCCTGAAGGAAAAGATGTAACTCTGTGAGATGAATTAACAGAACACAGAGCAGTTTCTCAGAAAGCTTCTTTCCAGTTTTGAACGGAAGATATTTCCTTTTTCACCATAGCCCTCTAGGGGTTCCAAATATCCCTTTCAATTCCACAAGAACAGCCTTCGCGAAAGGCTTCTTGAAGGGAAAGATGTAACTCTGTGAGATGAATTAACAGAACACAGTGCAGTTTCTCAGACACCTTCTTTCCAGTTTTGAACGGAAGATATTTCCTTTTTCACCATAGCCCTCTATGGGCTTCCAAATATCCCTTTGCAAATTCCACAAGAACAGCCTTAGCGAAAGGTTTCTTGAAGGGAAAGTTGTAAATCTGTGAGATGAATTAACAGAACACAGAGCAGTTTCTAAGAAAGGTTCTTTCCAGTTTTGAACGGAAGTTATTTCCTTTTTCACCATAGCCCTCTATGGGCTTCCAAATATCACTTTGAGAATTCCACAAGAACAGACTTAGCGAATGGCTTCTTGAAGGGAATGATGTAACACTGTGAGATGAATTAACAGAACACGGAGCAGTTTCTCAGAAAGCTTGTTTCCAGTTTTGAACGGATGATATTTCCTTTTTGAACATAGCCCTATATTGGCTTCCAAATATCCCTTTGCCAATTCCACAAGAACAGCCTTAGCGAAATGCTTCTTGAAGGGAAAGATGTAACTCTGTGAGATGAATTAACAGAACATAGAGCAGTTTCTCAGAAAGCTTCTTTCCAGTTTTAAACGGAAGATATTTCCTTTTTCACCATCGCCCTCTATGGGCTTCCAAATATCCCTTTGCCAATTCCACAAGAACAGCCTTAGCGAAAGGCTTCTTGAAGGAAAAGATGTAACTCTGTGAGATGAATTAACAGAACACAGAGCGGTTTCTCAGAAAGCTTCTTTCAAGTTTTGAACGGAAGATGTTTCCTTTTTCACCATAGCCCTCTATGGGCTTCCAAATATCACATTGAAAATTCCACAAGAACAGCCTTAGCGAAAGGTTTCCTGAAGAAAAGATGTAACTCTGTGAGATGAATTAACAGAACACAGAGCAGTTTCTCAGAAAGCTTCTTTCCAGTTTTGAACGGAAGATATTTCCTTTTTCACCATAGCCCTCTAGGGGTTAAAAATATCCCTTTCAATTCCACAAGAACAGCCTTCGCGAAAGGCTTCTTGAAGGGAATGATTTAACCCTGTGAGATGAACTAACAGAACACAGTGCAGTTTCTCAGACACCTTCTTTCCAGTTTTGAACGGAAGATATTTCCTTTTTCACCATAGCCCTCTATGGGCTTCCAAATATCCCTTTGCAAATTCCACAAGAACAGCCTTAGCGAAAGGCTTCTTGAAGGGAAAGTTGTAAATCTGTGAGATGAATTAACAGAACACAGAGCAGTTTCTAAGAAAGGTTCTTTCCAGTTTTGAACGGAAGTTATTTCCTTTTTCACCATAGCCCTCTATGGGCTTCCAAATATCACTTTGAGAATTCCACAAGAACAGCCTTAGCGAATGGCTTCTTGAAGGGAATGATGTAACAGTGTGAGATGAATTAACAGAACACGGAGCAGTTTCTCAGAAAGCTTGTTTCCAGTTTTGAACGGATGATATTTCCTTTTTGAACATAGCCCTATATTGGCTTCCAAATATCCCTTTGCCAATTCCACAAGAACAGCCTTAGCGAAATGCTTCTTGAAGGGAAAGATGTAACTCTGTGAGATGAATTAACAGAACACAGAGCAGTTTCTCAGAAAGCTTCTTTCCAGTTTTAAACGGAAGATATTTCCTTTTTCACCATCGCCCTCTATGGGCTTCAAAATATCCCTTTGCCAATTCCACAAGAACAGCCTTAGCGAAAGGCTTCTTGAAGGGAAAGATGTAACTCTGTGAGATGAA
This sequence comes from Chlorocebus sabaeus, assembly GCF_047675955.1. Lineage (NCBI taxonomy): Eukaryota > Metazoa > Chordata > Mammalia > Primates > Cercopithecidae > Chlorocebus > Chlorocebus sabaeus. The sequence goes on from NW_027327715.1 coordinate 1,467,602, forward strand.
TTAACAGAACACAGAGCGGTTTCTCAGAAAGCTTCTTTCAAGTTTTGAACGGAAGATGTTTCCTTTTTCACCAAAGCCCTCTATGGGCTTCCAAATATCACATTGAAAATTCCACAAGAACAGCCTTAGCGAAAGGTTTCCTGAAGAAAAGATGTAACTCTGTGAGATGAATTAACAGAACACAGAGCAGTTTCTCAGAAAGCTTCTTTCCAGTTTTGAACGGAAGATATTTCCTTTTTCACCATAGCCCTCTATGGGCTTCCAAATATCCCTTTGCAAATTCCACAAGAACAGCCTTAGCGAAAGGCTTCTTGAAGGGAAAGTTGTAAATCTGTGAGATGAATTAACAGAACACAGAGCAGTTTCTAAGAAAGATTCTTTCCAGTTTTGAACGGAAGTTATTTCCTTTTTCACCATAGCCCTCTATGGGCTTCCAAATATCACTTTGAGAATTCCACAAGAACAGACTTAGCGAATGGCTTCTTGAAGGGAAAGATGTAACTCTGTGAGATGAATTAACAGAACACGGAGCAGTTTCTTAGAAAGCTTGTTTCCAGTTTTGAACGGATGATATTTCCTTTTTGAACATAGCCCTCTATTGGCTTCCAAATATCCCTTTGCCAATTCCACAAGAACAGCCTTAGCGAAATGCTTCTTTAAGGGAAAGATGTAACTCTGTGAGATGAATTAACAGAACACAGAGCAGTTTCTCAGAAAGCTTCTTTCCAGTTTTGAACGGAAGATATTTCCTTTTTCACCATCGCCCTCTATGGGCTTCCAAATATCCCTTTGCCAATTCCACAAGAACAGCCTTAGGGAAAGGCTTCTTGAAGGGAAATATGTAATTCTGTGAGATGAATTAACAGAACACGGAGCAGTTTCTCAGAATGCTTCTTTCCAGTTTTGAACGGAAGATATTTCCTTTTTCACCATAGTCCTCTATGGGCTTCCAAATATCCCTTTGCCAATTCCACAAGAACAGCCTTAGGGAAAGGCTTCTTGAAGGGAAATATGTAACTCTGTGAGATGAATTAACAGAACACAGAGCAGTTTCTCAGAAAGCTTCTTTCCAGTTTTGAGCGGAAGATATTTTCTTTTTCACCATAGCCCTCTATGGGCTTCCAAATATCACTTTGCCAATTCTACAAGAACAGCCTTCACGAAAGGCTACTTGAAGGGAAAGATGTAACACTGTGAGATGAATTAACAGAACACAGAGCAGTTTCTCAGAAAGCTTCTTTCCAGTTTTGAACGGAAGATATTTCCTTTTTCACCATAGCCATCTATGGGCTTCCAAATATCCCTTTGCCAATTCCACAAGAACAGCCTTAGCGAAAGGCTTCTTGAAGGGAAAGATGTAACTCTGTGAGATGAATTAACAGAACACAGAGCGGTTTCTCAGAAAGCTTCTTTCCAGTTTTGAACGGAAGTTATTTCCTTTTTCACTATACCCTCTATGGGCTTCCAAATATCCCTTTGCCAATTCCACAAGAACAGCCTTCACGAAAGGCTTCATGAAGGGAAGGATGTAACTCTGTGAGATGAATTAACAGAACGCAGAGCAGTTTCTCAGAAAGCTTCTTTCTAGTTTTGGACGGAAGATATTTCCTTTTTCACCATAGCCCTCTATGGTTTTCCAAATATCCCTTTGCCAATTCCACAAGAACAGCCTTCGCGAAAGGCTTCTTGAAAGGAAAAATGTAACACTGTGAGATGAATTAACAGAATACAGAGCTGTTTCTCAGAAAGCTTCTTACCAGTTTTAAACGGAAGATATTTCCTTTTTCACCATAGCCCTCTATGGGCTTCCAAATATCCCTTTGCCAATTCCACAAGAACAGCCTTAGGGAAAGGCTTCTTGAAGGGAAAGATGTAACTCTGTGAGATGAATTAACAGAACACAGTGCAGTTTCTCAGACACCTTCTTTCCAGTTTTGAACGGAAGATATTTCCTTTTTCACCATAGCCCTCTATGGGCTTCCAAATATCCCTTTGCAAATTCCACAAGAACAGCCTTAGCGAAAGGCTTCTTGAAGGGAAAGTTGTAAATCTGTGAGATGAATTAACAGAACACAGAGCAGTTTCTAAGAAAGATTCTTTCCAGTTTTGAACGGAAGTTATTTCCTTTTTCACCAAAGCCCTCTATGGGCTTCCAAATATCACTTTGAGAATTCCACAAGAACAGACTTAGCGAATGGCTTCTTGAAGGGAAAGATGTAACTCTCTGAGATATATTAACAGAACACAGAGCAATTTCTCAGAAAGCTTTTTCCAGTTTTTAACGAAGATATTTCCTTTTTCACCATAGCCCTCTCTGGGCTTCCAAATATCCCTTTGCGAATTCCACAAGAACAGCGTTAGCGAAAGGCTTCTTGACGGGAAAGATGTAACTCTGTGAGATGAATTAACAGAACACAGAGCAGTTTCTCAGAAAGCTTCTTTCCAGTTTTGAACGGAAGATATTTCCTTTTTCAACATAGCCCTCTATGGGCTTCCAAATATCCCTTTGCCAATTCCACGAGAACAGCCTTAGCGAAAGGCTTCTTGAAGGGAAAGATGTAACTCTGTGAGATGAATTAACAGAACACAGAGCGGTTTCTCAGAAAGCTTCTTTCAAATTTTGAACGGAAGTTATTTCCTTTTTCACCATACCCTCTATGGGCTTCCAAATATCCCTTTGCCAATTCCACAAGAACAGCCTTAGCGAAAGGCTTCTTGAAGGGAAAGATGTAACTCTGTGAGATGAATTAACAGAACACAGAGCGGTTTCTCAGAAAGCTTCTTTCCAGTATTGAACGGAAGTTATTTCCTTTCTCACCATACCCTCTATGGGCTTCCAAATATCCCTTTGCCAATTCCACAAGAACAGCGTTCGCGAAAGGCTTCTTGAAGGGAAGGATGTAACACTGTGAGATGAATTAACAGAACACAGAGCAGTTTCTAAGAAAGATTCTTTCCAGTTTTGAACGGAAGTTATTTCCTTTTTCACCATAGCCCTCTATGGGCTTCCAAATATCACTTTGAGAATTCCACAAGAACAGACTTAGCGAATGGCTTCTTGAAGGGAAAGATGTAACTCTGTGAGATGAATTAACAGAACACGGAGCAGTTTCTCAGAAAGCTTGCTTCCAGTTTTGAACGGATGATATTTCCTTTTTGAACATAGCCCTATATTGGCTTCCAAATATCCCTTTGCCAATTCCACAAGAACAGCCTTAGCGAAATGCTTCTTGAAGGGAAAGATGTAACTCTGTGAGATATATTAACAGAACACAGAGCAGTTTATCAGAAAGCTTCTTTCCAGTTTTGAACGGAAGATATTTCCTTTTTCACCATAGCCCTCTCTGGGCTTCCAAATATCCCTTTGCGTATTCCACAAGAACAGCGTTAGCGAAAGGCTTCTTGAAGGGAAGGATGTAACTCTGTGAGATGAATTAACAGAACACAGAGCAGTTTCTCAGAAAGCTTCTTTCCAGTTTTGAACGGAAGATATTTCCCTTTGCACCATAGCCCTCTATGGGCTTCCAAATATCCCTTTGCCAATTCCACAAGAACAGCCTTAGCGAAAGGTTTCTTGAAGGGAAAGATGTAACTCTGTGAGATGAATTAACAGAACACAGAGCAGTTTTTCATAAAACTTCTTAACAGTTTTGATCAGAAGATATTTCCTTTTTCACCATAGTCCTCTATGGGCTTCCAAATATCCCTTTGCCAATTCCACAAGAACAGCCTTAGCGAAAGGCTTCTTGAAGGGAAAGATGTAACTCTGTGAGATGAATTAACAGAACACAGAGCTGTTTCTCAGAAAGCTTCTTTCCAGTTTTGAGCGGAAGATATTTCCTTTTTCACCATAGCCCTCTATGGGCTTCCAAATATCACTTTGCCAATTCCACAAGAACAGCCTTCACGAAAGGCTACTTGAAGGGAAAGATGTAACTCTGTGAGATGAATTAACAAAACACAGAGAAGTTTCTCAGAAAGCTTCTTTCCAGTTTTGAACGGAAGATAATTCCTTTTTCACCATAGCCCTCTATGGGCTTCCAAATATCCCTTTGCCAATTCCACAAGAACAGCCTTAGCGAAAGGTTTCCTGAAGGAAAAGATGTAACTCTGTGAGATGAATTAACAGAACACAGAGCAGTTTCTCAGAAAGCTTCTTTCCAGTTTTGAACGGAAGATATTTCCTTTTTCACCATAGCCCTCTAGGGGTTCCAAATATCCCTTTCAATTCCACAAGAACAGCCTTAGCGAAAGGCTTCTTGAAGGGAAAGATGTAACTCTGTGAGATGAATTAACAGAACACAGTGCAGTTTCTCAGACACCTTCTTTCCAGTTTTGAACGGAAGATATTTCCTTTTTCACCATAGCCCTCTATGGGCTTCCAAATATCCCTTTGCAAATTCCACAAGAACAGCCTTAGCGAAAGGCTTCTTGAAGGGAAAGTTGTAAATATGTGAGATGAATTAACAGAACACAGAGCAGTTTCTAAGAAAGATTCTTTCCAGTTTTGAACGGAAGTTATTTCCTTTTTCACCATAGCCCTCTATGGGCTTCCAAATATCACTTTGAGAATTCCACAAGAACAGACTTAGCGAATGGCTTCTTGAAGGGAAAGATGTAACTCTGTGAGATGAATTAACAGAACACGGAGCAGTTTCTCAGAAAGCTTGTTTCCAGTTTTGAACGGATGATATTTCCTTTTTGAACATAGCCCTCTATTGGCTTCCAAATATCCCTTTGCCAATTCCACAAGAACAGCCTTAGCGAAATGCTTCTTTAAGGGAAAGATGTAACTCTGTGAGATGAATTAACAGAACACAGAGCAGTTTCTCAGAAAGCTTCTTTCCAGTTTTGAACGGAAGATATTTCCTTTTTCACCATCGCCCTCTATGGGCTTCCAAATATCCCTTTGCCAATTCCACAAGAACAGCCTTAGGGAAAGGCTTCTTGAAGGGAAATATGTAATTCTGTGAGATGAATTAACAGAACACGGAGCAGTTTCTCAGAATGCTTCTTTCCAGTTTTGAACGGAAGATATTTCCTTTTTCACCATAGTCCTCTATGGGCTTCCAAATATCCCTTTGCCAATTCCACAAGAACAGCCTTAGGGAAAGGCTTCTTGAAGGGAAATATGTAACTCTGTGAGATGAATTAACAGAACACAGAGCAGTTTCTCAGAAAGCTTCTTTCCAGTTTTGAGCGGAAGATATTTTCTTTTTCACCATAGCCCTCTATGGGCTTCCAAATATCACTTTGCCAATTCTACAAGAACAGCCTTCACGAAAGGCTACTTGAAGGGAAAGATGTAACACTGTGAGATGAATTAACAGAACACAGAGCAGTTTCTCAGAAAGCTTCTTTCCAGTTTTGAACGGAAGATATTTCCTTTTTCACCATAGCCATCTATGGGCTTCCAAATATCCCTTTGCCAATTCCACAAGAACAGCCTTAGCGAAAGGCTTCTTGAAGGGAAAGATGTAACTCTGTGAGATGAATTAACAGAACACAGAGCGGTTTCTCAGAAAGCTTCTTTCCAGTTTTGAACGGAAGTTATTTCCTTTTTCACTATACCCTCTATGGGCTTCCAAATATCCCTTTGCCAATTCCACAAGAACAGCCTTCACGAAAGGCTTCATGAAGGGAAGGATGTAACTCTGTGAGATGAATTAACAGAACGCAGAGCAGTTTCTCAGAAAGCTTCTTTCTAGTTTTGGACGGAAGATATTTCCTTTTTCACCATAGCCCTCTATGGTTTTCCAAATATCCCTTAGCCAATTCCACAAGAACAGCCTTCGCGAAAGGCTTCTTGAAAGGAAAAATGTAACACTGTGAGATGAATTAACAGAATACAGAGCTGTTTCTCAGAAAGCTTCTTACCAGTTTTAAACGGAAGATATTTCCTTTTTCACCATAGCCCTCTATGGGCTTCCAAATATCCCTTTGCCAATTCCACAAGAACAGCCTTAGGGAAAGGCTTCTTGAAGGGAAAGATGTAACTCTGTGAGATGAATTAACAGAACACAGTGCAGTTTCTCAGACACCTTCTTTCCAGTTTTGAACGGAAGATATTTCCTTTTTCACCATAGCCCTCTATGGGCTTCCAAATATCCCTTTGCAAATTCCACAAGAACAGCCTTAGCGAAAGGCTTCTTGAAGGGAAAGTTGTAAATCTGTGAGATGAATTAACAGAACACAGAGCAGTTTCTAAGAAAGATTCTTTCCAGTTTTGAACGGAAGTTATTTCCTTTTTCACCAAAGCCCTCTATGGGCTTCCAAATATCACTTTGAGAATTCCACAAGAACAGACTTAGCGAATGGCTTCTTGAAGGGAAAGATGTAACTCTCTGAGATATATTAACAGAACACAGAGCAATTTCTCAGAAAGCTTTTTCCAGTTTTTAACGAAGATATTTCCTTTTTCACCATAGCCCTCTCTGGGCTTCCAAATATCCCTTTGCGAATTCCACAAGAACAGCGTTAGCGAAAGGCTTCTTGACGGGAAAGATGTAACTCTGTGAGATGAATTAACAGAACACAGAGCAGTTTCTCAGAAAGCTTCTTTCCAGTTTTGAACGGAAGATATTTCCTTTTTCAACATAGCCCTCTATGGGCTTCCAAATATCCCTTTGCCAATTCCACGAGAACAGCCTTAGCGAAAGGCTTCTTGAAGGGAAAGATGTAACTCTGTGAGATGAATTAACAGAACACAGAGCGGTTTCTCAGAAAGCTTCTTTCAAATTTTGAACGGAAGTTATTTCCTTTTTCACCATACCCTCTATGGGCTTCCAAATATCCCTTTGCCAATTCCACAAGAACAGCCTTAGCGAAAGGCTTCTTGAAGGGAAAGATGTAACTCTGTGAGATGAATTAACAGAACACAGAGCGGTTTCTCAGAAAGCTTCTTTCCAGTATTGAACGGAAGTTATTTCCTTTCTCACCATACCCTCTATGGGCTTCCAAATATCCCTTTGCCAATTCCACAAGAACAGCGTTCGCGAAAGGCTTCTTGAAGGGAAGGATGTAACACTGTGAGATGAATTAACAGAACACAGAGCAGTTTCTAAGAAAGATTCTTTCCAGTTTTGAACGGAAGTTATTTCCTTTTTCACCATAGCCCTCTATGGGCTTCCAAATATCACTTTGAGAATTCCACAAGAACAGACTTAGCGAATGGCTTCTTGAAGGGAAAGATGTAACTCTGTGAGATGAATTAACAGAACACGGAGCAGTTTCTCAGAAAGCTTGCTTCCAGTTTTGAACGGATGATATTTCCTTTTTGAACATAGCCCTATATTGGCTTCCAAATATCCCTTTGCCAATTCCACAAGAACAGCCTTAGCGAAATGCTTCTTGAAGGGAAAGATGTAACTCTGTGAGATATATTAACAGAACACAGAGCAGTTTATCAGAAAGCTTCTTTCCAGTTTTGAACGGAAGATATTTCCTTTTTCACCATAGCCCTCTCTGGGCTTCCAAATATCCCTTTGCGAATTCCACAAGAACAGCGTTAGCGAAAGGCTTCTTGAAGGGAAGGATGTAACTCTGTGAGATGAATTAACAGAACACAGAGCAGTTTCTCAGAAAGCTTCTTTCCAGTTTTGAACGGAAGATATTTCCCTTTGCACCATAGCCCTCTATGGGCTTCCAAATATCCCTTTGCCAATTCCACAAGAACAGCCTTAGCGAAAGGTTTCTTGAAGGGAAAGATGTAACTCTGTGAGATGAATTAACAGAACACAGAGCAGTTTTTCATAAAACTTCTTAACAGTTTTGATCGGAAGATATTTCCTTTTTCACCATAGTCCTCTATGGGCTTCCAAATATCCCTTTGCCAATTCCACAAGAACAGCCTTAGCGAAAGGCTTCTTGAAGGGAAAGATGTAACTCTGTGAGATGAATTAACAGAACACAGAGCTGTTTCTCAGAAAGCTTCTTTCCAGTTTTGAGCGGAAGATATTTCCTTTTTCACCATAGCCCTCTATGGGCTTCCAAATATCACTTTGCCAATTCCACAAGAACAGCCTTCACGAAAGGCTACTTGAAGGGAAAGATGTAACTCTGTGAGATGAATTAACCAAACACAGAGAAGTTTCTCAGAAAGCTTCTTTCCAGTTTTGAACGGAAGATAATTCCTTTTTCACCATAGCCCTCTATGGGCTTCCAAATATCCCTTTGCCAATTCCACAAGAACAGCCTTAGCGAAAGGTTTCCTGAAGGAAAAGATGTAACTCTGTGAGATGAATTAACAGAACACAGAGCAGTTTCTCAGAAAGCTTCTTTCCAGTTTTGAACGGAAGATATTTCCTTTTTCACCATAGCCCTCTAGGGGTTCCAAATATCCCTTTCAATTCCACAAGAACAGCCTTCGCGAAAGGCTTCTTGAAGGGAAAGATGTAACTCTGTGAGATGAATTAACAGAACACAGTGCAGTTTCTCAGACACCTTCTTTCCAGTTTTGAACGGAAGATATTTCCTTTTTCACCATAGCCCTCTATGGGCTTCCAAATATCCCTTTGCAAATTCCACAAGAACAGCCTTAGCGAAAGGCTTCTTGAAGGGAAAGTTGTAAATCTGTGAGATGAATTAACAGAACACAGAGCAGTTTCTAAGAAAGGTTCTTTCCAGTTTTGAACGGAAGTTATTTCCTTTTTCACCATAGCCCTCTATGGGCTTCCAAATATCACTTTGAGAATTCCACAAGAACAGACTTAGCGAATGGCTTCTTGAAGGGAATGATGTAACAGTGTGAGATGAATTAACAGAACACGGAGCAGTTTCTCAGAAAGCTTGTTTCCAGTTTTGAACGGATGATATTTCCTTTTTGAACATAGCCCTATATTGGCTTCCAAATATCCCTTTGCCAATTCCACAAGAACAGCCTTAGCGAAATGCTTCTTGTAGGGAAAGATGTAACTCTGTGAGATGAATTAACAGAACACAGAGCAGTTTCTCAGAAAGCTTCTTTCCAGTTTTAAACGGAAGATATTTCCTTTTTCACCATCGCCCTCTATGGGCTTCCAAATATCCCTTTGCCAATTCCACAAGAACAGCCTTAGCGAAAGGCTTCTTGAAGGGAAAGATGTAACTCTGTGAGATGAATTAACAGAACACAGAGCGGTTTCTCAGAAAGCTTCTTTCAAGTTTTGAACGGAAGATGTTTCCTTTTTCACCATAGCCCTCTATGGGCTTCCAAATATCACATTGAAAATTCCACAAGAACAGCCTTAGCGAAAGGTTTCCTGAAGAAAAGATGTAACTCTGTGAGATGAATTAACAGAACACAGAGCAGTTTCTCAGAAAGCTTCTTTCCAGTTTTGAACGGAAGATATTTCCTTTTTCACCATAGCCCTCTATGGGCTTCCAAATATCCCTTTGCAAATTCCACAAGAACAGCCTTAGCGAAAGGCTTCTTGAAGGGAAAGTTGTAAATCTGTGAGATGAATTAACAGAACACAGAGCAGTTTCTAAGAAAGATTCTTTCCAGTTTTGAACGGAAGTTATTTCCTTTTTCACCATAGCCCTCTATGGGCTTCCAAATATCACTTTGAGAATTCCACAAGAACAGACTTAGCGAATGGCTTCTTGAAGGGAAAGATGTAACTCTGTGAGATGAATTAACAGAACACGGAGCAGTTTCTCAGAAAGCTTGTTTCCAGTTTTGAACGGATGATATTTCCTTTTTGAACATAGCCCTCTATTGGCTTCCAAATATCCCTTTGCCAATTCCACAAGAACAGCCTTAGCGAAAGGCTTCTTGAAGGGAAAGATGTAACTCTGTGAGATGAATTAACAGAACACAGAGCAGTTTCTCAGAAAGCTTCTTTCCAGTTTTGAACGGAAGATATTTCCTTTTTCACCATCGCCCTCTATGGGCTTCCAAATATCCCTTTGCCAATTCCACAAGAACAGCCTTAGGGAAAGGCTTCTTGAAGGGAAATATGTAATTCTGTGAGATGAATTAACAGAACACGGAGCAGTTTCTCAGAATGCTTCTTTCCAGTTTTGAACGGAAGATATTTCCTTTTTCACCATAGTCCTCTATGGGCTTCCAAATATCCCTTTGCCAATTCCACAAGAACAGCCTTAGGGAAAGGCTTCTTGAAGGGAAATATGTAACTCTGTGAGATGAATTAACAGAACACAGAGCAGTTTCTCAGAAAGCTTCTTTCCAGTTTTGAGCGGAAGATATTTTCTTTTTCACCATAGCCCTCTATGGGCTTCCAAATATCACTTTGCCAATTCTACAAGAACAGCCTTCACGAAAGGCTACTTGAAGGGAAAGATGTAACACTGTGAGATGAATTAACAGAACACAGAGCAGTTTCTCAGAAAGCTTCTTTCCAGTTTTGAACGGAAGATATTTCCTTTTTCACCATAGCCATCTATGGGCTTCCAAATATCCCTTTGCCAATTCCACAAGAACAGCCTTAGCGAAAGGCTTCTTGAAGGGAAAGATGTAACTCTGTGAGATGAATTAACAGAACACAGAGCGGTTTCTCAGAAAGCTTCTTTCCAGTTTTGAACGGAAGTTATTTCCTTTTTCACTATACCCTCTATGGGCTTCCAAATATCCCTTTGCCAATTCCACAAGAACAGCCTTCACGAAAGGCTTCATGAAGGGAAGGATGTAACTCTGTGAGATGAATTAACAGAACGCAGAGCAGTTTCTCAGAAAGCTTCTTTCTAGTTTTGGACGGAAGATATTTCCTTTTTCACCTTAGCCCTCTATGGTTTTCCAAATATCCCTTTGCCAATTCCACAAGAACAGCCTTCGCGAAAGGCTTCTTGAAAGGAAAAATGTAACACTGTGAGATGAATTAACAGAATACAGAGCTGTTTCTCAGAAAGCTTCTTACCAGTTTTAAACGGAAGATATTTCCTTTTTCACCATAGCCCTCTATGGGCTTCCAAATATCCCTTTGCCAATTCCACAAGAACAGCCTTAGGGAAAGGCTTCTTGAAGGGAAAGATGTAACTCTGTGAGATGAATTAACAGAACACAGTGCAGTTTCTCAGACACCTTCTTTCCAGTTTTGAACGGAAGATATTTCCTTTTTCACCATAGCCCTCTATGGGCTTCCAAATATCCCTTTGCAAATTCCACAAGAACAGCCTTAGCGAAAGGCTTCTTGAAGGGAAAGTTGTAAGTCTGTGAGATGAATTAACAGAACACAGAGCAGTTTCTAAGAAAGATTCTTTCCAGTTTTGAACGGAAGTTATTTCCTTTTTCACCAAAGCCCTCTATGGGCTTCCAAATATCACTTTGAGAATTCCACAAGAACAGACTTAGCGAATGGCTTCTTGAAGGGAAAGATGTAACTCTCTGAGATATATTAACAGAACACAGAGCAATTTCTCAGAAAGCTTTTTCCAGTTTTTAACGAAGATATTTCCTTTTTCACCATAGCCCTCTCTGGGCTTCCAAATATCCCTTTGCGAATTCCACAAGAACAGCGTTAGCGAAAGGCTTCTTGACGGGAAAGATGTAACTCTGTGAGATGAATTAACAGAACACAGAGCAGTTTCTCAGAAAGCTTCTTTCCAGTTTTGAACGGAAGATATTTCCTTTTTCAACATAGCCCTCTATGGGCTTCCAAATATCCCTTTGCCAATTCCACGAGAACAGCCTTAGCGAAAGGCTTCTTGAAGGGAAAGATGTAACTCTGTGAGATGAATTAACAGAACACAGAGCGGTTTCTCAGAAAGCTTCTTTCAAATTTTGAACGGAAGTTATTTCCTTTTTCACCATACCCTCTATGGGCTTCCAAATATCCCTTTGCCAATTCCACAAGAACAGCCTTAGCGAAAGGTTTCCTGAAGGAAAAGATGTAACTCTGTGAGATGAATTAACAGAACACAGAGCAGTTTCTCAGAAAGCTTCTTTCCAGTTTTGAACGGAAGATATTTCCTTTTTCACCATAGCCCTCTAGGGGTTCCAAATATCCCTTTCAATTCCACAAGAACAGCCTTAGCGAAAGGCTTCTTGAAGGGAAAGATGTAACTCTGTGAGATGAATTAACAGAACACAGTGCAGTTTCTCAGACACCTTCTTTCCAGTTTTGAACGGAAGATATTTCCTTTTTCACCATAGCCCTCTATGGGCTTCCAAATATCCCTTTGCAAATTCCACAAGAACAGCCTTAGCGAAAGGCTTCTTGAAGGGAAAGTTGTAAATATGTGAGATGAATTAACAGAACACAGAGCAGTTTCTAAGAAAGATTCTTTCCAGTTTTGAACGGAAGTTATTTCCTTTTTCACCATAGCCCTCTATGGGCTTCCAAATATCACTTTGAGAATTCCACAAGAACAGACTTAGCGAATGGCTTCTTGAAGGGAAAGATGTAACTCTGTGAGATGAATTAACAGAACACGGAGCAGTTTCTCAGAAAGCTTGTTTCCAGTTTTGAACGGATGATATTTCCTTTTTGAACATAGCCCTATATTGGCTTCCAAATATCCCTTTGCCAATTCCACAAGAACAGCCTTAGCGAAATGCTTCTTGAAGGGAAAGATGTAACTCTGTGAGATGAATTAACAGAACACAGAGCAGTTTCTCAGAAAGCTTCTTTCCAGTTTTAAACGGAAGATATTTCCTTTTTCACCATCGCCCTCTATGGGCTTCCAAATATCCCTTTGCCAATTCCACAAGAACAGCCTTAGCGAAAGGCTTCTTGAAGGGAAAGATGTAACTCTGTGAGAGGAATTAACAGAACACAGAGCGGTTTCTCAGAAAGCTTCTTTCAAGTTTTGAACGGAAGTTATTTCCTTTTTCACCATACCCTCTATGGGCTTCCAAATATCCCTTTGCCAATTCCACAAGAACAGCCTTCACGAAAGGCTTCTTGAAGGGAAAGATGTAACTCTGTGAGATGAATTAACAGAACACAGAGCGGTTTCTCAGAAAGCTTCTTTCCAGTATTGAACGGAAGTTATTTCCTTTCTCACCATACCCTCTATGGGCTTCCAAATATCCCTTTGCCAATTCCACAAGAACAGCGTTCGCGAAAGGCTTCTTGAAGGGAAGGATGTTACTCTGTGAGATGAATTAACAGAACGCAGAGCAGTTTCTCAAAATGCTTCTTTCCAGTTTTGGACGGAAGATATTTCCTTTTTCACCATAGCCCTCTATGGTTTTCCAAATATCCCTTTGCCAATTCCACAAGAACAGCCTTCGCGATAGGCTTCTTGAAAGGAAAGATGTAACTCTGTGAGATGAATTAACAGAACACAGAGCTGTTTCTCAGAAAGCTTCTTACCAGTTTTAAACGGAAGATATTTCCTTTTTCACCATAGCCCTCTATGGGCTTCCAAATATCCCTTTGCCAATTCCACAAGAACAGCCTTAGGGAAAGGCTTCTTGAAGGGAAAGATGTAACTCTGTGTGATGAATTAACAGAACACAGTGCAGTTTCTCAGACACCTTCTTTCCAGTTTTGAACGGAAGATATTTCCTTTTTCACCATAGCCCTCTATGGGCTTCCAAATATCCCTTTGCAAATTCCACAAGAACAGCCTTAGCGAAAGGCTTCTTGAAGGGAAAGTTGTAAGTCTGTGAGATGAATTAACAGAACACAGAGCAGTTTCTAAGAAAGATTCTTTCCAGTTTTGAACGGAAGTTATTTCCTTTTTCACCAAAGCCCTCTATGGGCTTCCAAATATCACTTTGAGAATTCCACAAGAACAGACTTAGCGAATGGCTCCTTGAAGGGAAAGATGTAACTCTCTGAGATATATTAACAGAACACAGAGCAATTTCTCAGAAAGCTTTTTCCAGTTTTTAACGAAGATATTTCCTTTTTCACTATAGCCCTCTCTGGGCTTCCAAATATCCCTTTGCGAATTCCACAAGAACAGCGTTAGCGAAAGGCTTCTTGACGGGAAAGATGTAACTCTGTGAGATGAATTAACAGAACACAGAGCAGTTTCTCAGAAAGCTTCTTTCCAGTTTTGAACGGAACATATTTCCTTTTTCAACATAGCCCTCTATGGGCTTCCAAATATCCCTTTGCCAATTCCACGAGAACAGCCTTAGCGAAAGGCTTCTTGAAGGGAAAGATGTAACTCTGTGAGATGAATTAACAGAACACAGAGCGGTTTCTCAGAAAGCTTCTTTCAAGTTTTGAACGGAAGTTATTTCCTTTTTCACCATACCCTCTATGGGCTTCCAAATATCCCTTTGCCAATTCCACAAGAACAGCCTTAGCGAAAGGCTTCTTGAAGGGAAAGATGTAACTCTGTGAGATGAATTAACAGAACACAGAGCGGTTTCTCAGAAAGCTTCTTTCCAGTATTGAACGGAAGTTATTTCCTTTCTCACCATACCCTCTATGGGCTTCCAAATATCCCTTTGCCAATTCCACAAGAACAGCGTTCGCGAAAGGCTTCTTGAAGGGAAGGATGTAACACTGTGAGATGAATTAACAGAACACAGAGCAGTTTCTAAGAAAGATTCTTTCCAGTTTTGAACGGAAGTTATTTCCTTTTTCACCATACCCCTCTATGGGCTTCCAAATATCACTTTGAGAATTCCACAAGAACAGACTTAGCGAATGGCTTCTTGAAGGGAAAGATGTAACTCTGTGAGATGAATTAACAGAACACGGAGCAGTTTCTCAGAAAGCTTGCTTCCAGTTTTGAACGGATGATATTTCCTTTTTGAACATAGCCCTATATTGGCTTCCAAATATCCCTTTGCCAATTCCACAAGAACAGCCTTAGCGAAATGCTTCTTGAAGGGAAAGATGTAACTCTGTGAGATATATTAACAGAACACAGAGCAGTTTCTCAGAAAGCTTCTTTCCAGTTTTGAACGGAAGATATTTCCTTTTTCACCATAGCCCTCTCTGGGCTTCCAAATATCCCTTTGCGAATTCCACAAGAACAGCGTTAGCGAAAGGCTTCTTGAAGGGAAGGATGTAACTCTGTGAGATGAATTAACAGAACACAGAGCAGTTTCTCAGAAAGCTTCTTTCCAGTTTTGAACGGAAGATATTTCCCTTTGCACCATAGCCCTCTATGGGCTTCCAAATATCCCTTTGCCAATTCCACAAGAACAGCCTTAGCGAAAGGTTTCTTGAAGGGAAAGATGTAACTCTGTGAGATGAATTAACAGAACACGGAGCAGTTTTTCATAAAACTTCTTAACAGTTTTGAACGGAAGATATTTCCTTTTTCACCATAGTCCTCTATGGGCTTCCAAATATCCCTTTGCCAATTCCACAAGAACAGCCTTAGCGAAAGGCTTCTTGAAGGGAAAGATGTAACTCTGTGAGATGAATTAACAGAACGCAGAGCAGTTTCTCAGAATGCTTCTTTCCAGTTTTGGACGGAAGATATTTCCTTTTTCACCATAGCCCTCTATGGTTTTCCAAATATCACTTTGCCAATTCCACAAGAACAGCCTTCGCGAAAGGCTTCTTGAAGGGAAAGATGTAACTCTGTGAGATGAATTAACAGAACACAGAGCTGTTTCTCAGAAAGCTTCTAACCAGTTTTAAACGGAAGATATTTCCTTTTTCACCATAGCCCTCTATGGGCTTCCAAATATCCCTTTGCAAATTCCACAAGAACAGCC
The DNA here is from genome assembly GCF_047675955.1 of Chlorocebus sabaeus. Lineage (NCBI taxonomy): Eukaryota > Metazoa > Chordata > Mammalia > Primates > Cercopithecidae > Chlorocebus > Chlorocebus sabaeus. The sequence goes on from NW_027327715.1 coordinate 1,483,176, forward strand.
TTAGCGAAAGGCTCCTTGAAGGGAAAGTTGTAAGTCTGTGAGATGAATTAACAGAACACAGAGCAGTTTCTAAGAAAGATTCTTTCCAGTTTTGAACGGAAGTTATTTCCTTTTTCACCATAGCCCTCTATGGGCTTCCAAATATCACTTTGAGAATTCCACCATAACAGACTTAGCGAATGGCTTCTTGAAGGGAAAGATGTAACTCTCTGAGATATATTAACAGAACACAGAGCAATTTCTCAGAAAGCTTTTTCCAGTTTTTAACGAAGATATTTCCTTTTTCACCATAGCCCTCTCTGGGCTATCAAATATCCCTTTGCGAATTCCACAAGAACAGCGTTAGCGAAAGGCTTCTTGACGGGAAAGATGTAACTCTGTGAGATGAATTAACAGAACACAGAGCAGTTTCTCAGAAAGCTTCTTTCCAGTTTTGAACGGAAGATATTTCCTTTTTCAACATAGCCCTCTATGGGCTTCCAAATATCCCTTTTCCAATTCCACAAGAACAGCCTTAGCGAAAGGCTTCTTGAAGGGAAAGATGTAACTCTGTGAGATGAATTAACAGAACACAGAGCGGTTTCTCAGAAAGCTTCTTTCAAGTTTTGAACGGAAGTTATTTCCTTTTTCACCATACCCTCTATGGGCTTCCAAATATCCCTTTGCCAATTCCACAAGAACAGCCTTAGCGAAAGGCTTCTTGAAGGGAAAGATGTAACTCTGTGAGATGAATTAACAGAACACAGAGCGGTTTCTCAGAAAGCTTCTTTCCAGTATTGAACGGAAGTTATTTCCTTTCTCACCATACCCTCTATGGGCTTCCAAATATCCCTTTGCCAATTCCACAAGAACAGCGTTCGCGAAAGGCTTCTTGAAGGGAAGGATGTAACACTGTGAGATGAACTAACAGAACGCAGAGCAGTTTCTCAGAATGCTTCTTTCCAGTTTTGGACGGAAGATATTTCCTTTTTCACCATAGCCCTCTATGGTTTTCCAAATATCACTTTGCCAATTCCACAAGAACAGCCTTCGCGAAAGGCTTCTTGAAGGGAAAGATGTAACTCTGTGAGATGAATTAACAGAACACAGAGCAGTTTCTCAGGAAGCTTCTTTCCAGTTTTGAACGGAAGATATTTCCTTTTTCACCATAGCCCTCTATGGGCTTCCAAATATCCCTTTGCCAATTCCACAAGAACAGCCTTAGCGAAAGGCTTCTTGAAGGGAAAGTTGTAAGTCTCTTAGATGAATTAACAGAACACAGAGCAGTTTCTCAGAAAGCTTCTTTCCAGTTTTGAACGGAAGATGTTTCCTTTTTCACCATAGCCCTCTATGGGCTTCCAAATATCACTTTGAAAATTCCACAAGAACAGACTTAGCGAATGGCTTCTTGAAGGGAAAGATGTAACTCTGTGAGATATATTAACAGAACACAGAGCAGTTTCTCAGAAAGCTTCTTTCCAGTTTTGAACGGAAGATATTTCCTTTTTCACCATAGCCCTCTCTGGGCTTCCAAATACCCCTTTGCGAATTCCACAAGAACAGCGTTAGCGAAAGGCTTCTTGAAGGGAAGGATGTAACTCTGTGAGATGAATTAACAGAACACAGAGCAGTTTCTCAGAAAGCTTCTTTCCAGTTTTGAACGGAAGATATTTCCCTTTGCACCATAGCCCTCTATGGGCTTCCAAATATCCCTTTGCCAATTCCACAAGAACAGCCTTAGCGAAAGGCTTCTTGAAGGGAAAGATGTAACTCTGTGAGATGAATTAACAGAACACAGAGCGGTTTCTCAGAAAGCTTCTTTCCAGTATTGAACGGAAGTTATTTCCTTTCTCACCATACCCTCTATGGGCTTCCAAATATCCCTTTGCCAATTCCACAAGAACAGCGTTCGCGAAAGGCTTCTTGAAGGGAAGGATGTAACACTGTGAGATGAACTAACAGAACGCAGAGCAGTTTCTCAGAATGCTTCTTTCCAGTTTTGGACGGAAGATATTTCCTTTTTCACCATAGCCCTCTATGGTTTTCCAAATATCACTTTGCCAATTCCACAAGAACAGCGTTCGCGAAAGGCTTCTTGAAGGGAAAGATGTAACTCTGTGAGATGAATTAACAGAACACAGAGCAGTTTCTCAGAAAGCTTCTTTCCAGTTTTGAACGGAAGATATTTCCTTTTTCACCATAGCCCTCTATGGGCTTCCAAATATCCCTTTGCCAATTCCACAAGAACAGCCTTAGCGAAAGGCTTCTTGAAGGGAAAGTTGTAAGTCTCTTAGATGAATTAACAGAACACAGAGCAGTTTCTCAGAAAGCTTCTTTCCAGTTTTGAACGGAAGATGTTTCCTTTTTCACCATAGCCCTCTATGGGCTTCCAAATATCACTTTGAAAATTCCACAAGAACAGACTTAGCGAATGGCTTCTTGAAGGGAAAGATGTAACTCTGTGAGATATATTAACAGAACACAGAGCAGTTTCTCAGAAAGCTTCTTTCCAGTTTTGAACGGAAGATATTTCCTTTTTCACCATAGCCCTCTCTGGGCTTCCAAATATCCCTTTGCGAATTCCACAAGAACAGCGTTAGCGAAAGGCTTCTTGAAGGGAAGGATGTAACTCTGTGAGATGAATTAACAGAACACAGAGCAGTTTCTCAGAAAGCTTCTTTCCAGTTTTGAACGGAAGATATTTCCCTTTGCACCATAGCCCTCTATGGGCTTCCAAATATCCCTTTGCCAATTCCACAAGAACAGCCTTAGCGAAAGGTTTCTTGAAGGGAAAGATGTAACTCTGTGAGATGAATTAACAGAACACGGAGCAGTTTTTCATAAAGCTTCTTAACAGTTTTGAACGGAAGATATTTCCTTTTTCACCATAGTCCTCTATGGGCTTCCAAATATCCCTTTGCCAATTCCACAAGAACAGCCTTAGCGAAAGGCTTCTTGAAGGGAAAGATGTAACTCTGTGAGATGAATTAACAGAACACAGAGCTGTTTCTCAGAAAGCTTCTTTCCAGTTTTGAGCGGAAGATATTTCCTTTTTCACCATAGCCCTCTATGGGCTTCCAAATATCACTTTGCCAATTCCACAAAAACAGCCTTCACGAAAGGCTACTTGAAGGGAAAGATGTAACTCTGTGAGATGAATTAACAAAACACAGAGAAGTTTCTCAGAAAGCTTCTTTCCAGTTTTGAACGGAAGATAATTCCTTTTTCACCATAGCCCTCTATGGGCTTCCAAATATCCCTTTGCCAATTCCACAAGAACAGCCTTAGTGAAAGGTTTCCTGAAGGAAAAGATGTAACTCTGTGAGATGAATTAACAGAACACAGAGCAGTTTCTCAGAAAGCTTCTTTCCAGTTTTGAACGGAAGATATTTCCTTTTTCACCATAGCCCTCTAGGGGTTCCAAATATCCCTTTCAATTCCACAAGAACAGCCTTCGCGAAAGGCTTCTTGAAGGGAAAGATGTAACTCTGTGAGATGAATTAACAGAACACAGTGCAGTTTCTCAGACACCTTCTTTCCAGTTTTGAACGGAAGATATTTCCTTTTTCACCATAGCCCTCTATGGGCTTCCAAATATCCCTTTGCAAATTCCACAAGAACAGCCTTAGCGAAAGGTTTCTTGAAGGGAAAGTTGTAAATCTGTGAGATGAATTAACAGAACACAGAGCAGTTTCTAAGAAAGGTTCTTTCCAGTTTTGAACGGAAGTTATTTCCTTTTTCACCATAGCCCTCTATGGGCTTCCAAATATCACTTTGAGAATTCCACAAGAACAGACTTAGCGAATGGCTTCTTGAAGGGAATGATGTAACACTGTGAGATGAATTAACAGAACACGGAGCAGTTTCTCAGAAAGCTTGTTTCCAGTTTTGAACGGATGATATTTCCTTTTTGAACATAGCCCTATATTGGCTTCCAAATATCCCTTTGCCAATTCCACAAGAACAGCCTTAGCGAAATGCTTCTTGAAGGGAAAGATGTAACTCTGTGAGATGAATTAACAGAACATAGAGCAGTTTCTCAGAAAGCTTCTTTCCAGTTTTAAACGGAAGATATTTCCTTTTTCACCATCGCCCTCTATGGGCTTCCAAATATCCCTTTGCCAATTCCACAAGAACAGCCTTAGCGAAAGGCTTCTTGAAGGAAAAGATGTAACTCTGTGAGATGAATTAACAGAACACAGAGCGGTTTCTCAGAAAGCTTCTTTCAAGTTTTGAACGGAAGATGTTTCCTTTTTCACCATAGCCCTCTATGGGCTTCCAAATATCACATTGAAAATTCCACAAGAACAGCCTTAGCGAAAGGTTTCCTGAAGAAAAGATGTAACTCTGTGAGATGAATTAACAGAACACAGAGCAGTTTCTCAGAAAGCTTCTTTCCAGTTTTGAACGGAAGATATTTCCTTTTTCACCATAGCCCTCTAGGGGTTAAAAATATCCCTTTCAATTCCACAAGAACAGCCTTCGCGAAAGGCTTCTTGAAGGGAATGATTTAACCCTGTGAGATGAACTAACAGAACACAGTGCAGTTTCTCAGACACCTTCTTTCCAGTTTTGAACGGAAGATATTTCCTTTTTCACCATAGCCCTCTATGGGCTTCCAAATATCCCTTTGCAAATTCCACAAGAACAGCCTTAGCGAAAGGCTTCTTGAAGGGAAAGTTGTAAATCTGTGAGATGAATTAACAGAACACAGAGCAGTTTCTAAGAAAGGTTCTTTCCAGTTTTGAACGGAAGTTATTTCCTTTTTCACCATAGCCCTCTATGGGCTTCCAAATATCACTTTGAGAATTCCACAAGAACAGCCTTAGCGAATGGCTTCTTGAAGGGAATGATGTAACAGTGTGAGATGAATTAACAGAACACGGAGCAGTTTCTCAGAAAGCTTGTTTCCAGTTTTGAACGGATGATATTTCCTTTTTGAACATAGCCCTATATTGGCTTCCAAATATCCCTTTGCCAATTCCACAAGAACAGCCTTAGCGAAATGCTTCTTGAAGGGAAAGATGTAACTCTGTGAGATGAATTAACAGAACACAGAGCAGTTTCTCAGAAAGCTTCTTTCCAGTTTTAAACGGAAGATATTTCCTTTTTCACCATCGCCCTCTATGGGCTTCAAAATATCCCTTTGCCAATTCCACAAGAACAGCCTTAGCGAAAGGCTTCTTGAAGGGAAAGATGTAACTCTGTGAGATGAATTAACAGAACACAGAGCGGTTTCTCAGAAAGCTTCTTTCAAGTTTTGAACGGAAGATGTTTCCTTTTTCACCAAAGCCCTCTATGGGCTTCCAAATATCACATTGAAAATTCCACAAGAACAGCCTTAGCGAAAGGTTTCCTGAAGAAAAGATGTAACTCTGTGAGATGAATTAACAGAACACAGAGCAGTTTCTCAGAAAGCTTCTTTCCAGTTTTGAACGGAAGATATTTCCTTTTTCACCATAGCCCTCTATGGGCTTCCAAATATCCCTTTGCAAATTCCACAAGAACAGCCTTAGCGAAAGGCTTCTTGAAGGGAAAGTTGTAAATCTGTGAGATGAATTAACAGAACACAGAGCAGTTTCTAAGAAAGATTCTTTCCAGTTTTGAACGGAAGTTATTTCCTTTTTCACCATAGCCCTCTATGGGCTTCCAAATATCACTTTGAGAATTCCACAAGAACAGACTTAGCGAATGGCTTCTTGAAGGGAAAGATGTAACTCTGTGAGATGAATTAACAGAACACGGAGCAGTTTCTTAGAAAGCTTGTTTCCAGTTTTGAACGGATGATATTTCCTTTTTGAACATAGCCCTCTATTGGCTTCCAAATATCCCTTTGCCAATTCCACAAGAACAGCCTTAGCGAAATGCTTCTTTAAGGGAAAGATGTAACTCTGTGAGATGAATTAACAGAACACAGAGCAGTTTCTCAGAAAGCTTCTTTCCAGTTTTGAACGGAAGATATTTCCTTTTTCACCATCGCCCTCTATGGGCTTCCAAATATCCCTTTGCCAATTCCACAAGAACAGCCTTAGGGAAAGGCTTCTTGAAGGGAAATATGTAATTCTGTGAGATGAATTAACAGAACACGGAGCAGTTTCTCAGAATGCTTCTTTCCAGTTTTGAACGGAAGATATTTCCTTTTTCACCATAGTCCTCTATGGGCTTCCAAATATCCCTTTGCCAATTCCACAAGAACAGCCTTAGGGAAAGGCTTCTTGAAGGGAAATATGTAACTCTGTGAGATGAATTAACAGAACACAGAGCAGTTTCTCAGAAAGCTTCTTTCCAGTTTTGAGCGGAAGATATTTTCTTTTTCACCATAGCCCTCTATGGGCTTCCAAATATCACTTTGCCAATTCTACAAGAACAGCCTTCACGAAAGGCTACTTGAAGGGAAAGATGTAACACTGTGAGATGAATTAACAGAACACAGAGCAGTTTCTCAGAAAGCTTCTTTCCAGTTTTGAACGGAAGATATTTCCTTTTTCACCATAGCCATCTATGGGCTTCCAAATATCCCTTTGCCAATTCCACAAGAACAGCCTTAGCGAAAGGCTTCTTGAAGGGAAAGATGTAACTCTGTGAGATGAATTAACAGAACACAGAGCGGTTTCTCAGAAAGCTTCTTTCCAGTTTTGAACGGAAGTTATTTCCTTTTTCACTATACCCTCTATGGGCTTCCAAATATCCCTTTGCCAATTCCACAAGAACAGCCTTCACGAAAGGCTTCATGAAGGGAAGGATGTAACTCTGTGAGATGAATTAACAGAACGCAGAGCAGTTTCTCAGAAAGCTTCTTTCTAGTTTTGGACGGAAGATATTTCCTTTTTCACCATAGCCCTCTATGGTTTTCCAAATATCCCTTTGCCAATTCCACAAGAACAGCCTTCGCGAAAGGCTTCTTGAAAGGAAAAATGTAACACTGTGAGATGAATTAACAGAATACAGAGCTGTTTCTCAGAAAGCTTCTTACCAGTTTTAAACGGAAGATATTTCCTTTTTCACCATAGCCCTCTATGGGCTTCCAAATATCCCTTTGCCAATTCCACAAGAACAGCCTTAGGGAAAGGCTTCTTGAAGGGAAAGATGTAACTCTGTGAGATGAATTAACAGAACACAGTGCAGTTTCTCAGACACCTTCTTTCCAGTTTTGAACGGAAGATATTTCCTTTTTCACCATAGCCCTCTATGGGCTTCCAAATATCCCTTTGCAAATTCCACAAGAACAGCCTTAGCGAAAGGCTTCTTGAAGGGAAAGTTGTAAATCTGTGAGATGAATTAACAGAACACAGAGCAGTTTCTAAGAAAGATTCTTTCCAGTTTTGAACGGAAGTTATTTCCTTTTTCACCAAAGCCCTCTATGGGCTTCCAAATATCACTTTGAGAATTCCACAAGAACAGACTTAGCGAATGGCTTCTTGAAGGGAAAGATGTAACTCTCTGAGATATATTAACAGAACACAGAGCAATTTCTCAGAAAGCTTTTTCCAGTTTTTAACGAAGATATTTCCTTTTTCACCATAGCCCTCTCTGGGCTTCCAAATATCCCTTTGCGAATTCCACAAGAACAGCGTTAGCGAAAGGCTTCTTGACGGGAAAGATGTAACTCTGTGAGATGAATTAACAGAACACAGAGCAGTTTCTCAGAAAGCTTCTTTCCAGTTTTGAACGGAAGATATTTCCTTTTTCAACATAGCCCTCTATGGGCTTCCAAATATCCCTTTGCCAATTCCACGAGAACAGCCTTAGCGAAAGGCTTCTTGAAGGGAAAGATGTAACTCTGTGAGATGAATTAACAGAACACAGAGCGGTTTCTCAGAAAGCTTCTTTCAAATTTTGAACGGAAGTTATTTCCTTTTTCACCATACCCTCTATGGGCTTCCAAATATCCCTTTGCCAATTCCACAAGAACAGCCTTAGCGAAAGGCTTCTTGAAGGGAAAGATGTAACTCTGTGAGATGAATTAACAGAACACAGAGCGGTTTCTCAGAAAGCTTCTTTCCAGTATTGAACGGAAGTTATTTCCTTTCTCACCATACCCTCTATGGGCTTCCAAATATCCCTTTGCCAATTCCACAAGAACAGCGTTCGCGAAAGGCTTCTTGAAGGGAAGGATGTAACACTGTGAGATGAATTAACAGAACACAGAGCAGTTTCTAAGAAAGATTCTTTCCAGTTTTGAACGGAAGTTATTTCCTTTTTCACCATAGCCCTCTATGGGCTTCCAAATATCACTTTGAGAATTCCACAAGAACAGACTTAGCGAATGGCTTCTTGAAGGGAAAGATGTAACTCTGTGAGATGAATTAACAGAACACGGAGCAGTTTCTCAGAAAGCTTGCTTCCAGTTTTGAACGGATGATATTTCCTTTTTGAACATAGCCCTATATTGGCTTCCAAATATCCCTTTGCCAATTCCACAAGAACAGCCTTAGCGAAATGCTTCTTGAAGGGAAAGATGTAACTCTGTGAGATATATTAACAGAACACAGAGCAGTTTATCAGAAAGCTTCTTTCCAGTTTTGAACGGAAGATATTTCCTTTTTCACCATAGCCCTCTCTGGGCTTCCAAATATCCCTTTGCGAATTCCACAAGAACAGCGTTAGCGAAAGGCTTCTTGAAGGGAAGGATGTAACTCTGTGAGATGAATTAACAGAACACAGAGCAGTTTCTCAGAAAGCTTCTTTCCAGTTTTGAACGGAAGATATTTCCCTTTGCACCATAGCCCTCTATGGGCTTCCAAATATCCCTTTGCCAATTCCACAAGAACAGCCTTAGCGAAAGGTTTCTTGAAGGGAAAGATGTAACTCTGTGAGATGAATTAACAGAACACAGAGCAGTTTTTCATAAAACTTCTTAACAGTTTTGATCAGAAGATATTTCCTTTTTCACCATAGTCCTCTATGGGCTTCCAAATATCCCTTTGCCAATTCCACAAGAACAGCCTTAGCGAAAGGCTTCTTGAAGGGAAAGATGTAACTCTGTGAGATGAATTAACAGAACACAGAGCTGTTTCTCAGAAAGCTTCTTTCCAGTTTTGAGCGGAAGATATTTCCTTTTTCACCATAGCCCTCTATGGGCTTCCAAATATCACTTTGCCAATTCCACAAGAACAGCCTTCACGAAAGGCTACTGGAAGGGAAAGATGTAACTCTGTGAGATGAATTAACAAAACACAGAGAAGTTTCTCAGAAAGCTTCTTTCCAGTTTTGAACGGAAGATAATTCCTTTTTCACCATAGCCCTCTATGGGCTTCCAAATATCCCTTTGCCAATTCCACAAGAACAGCCTTAGCGAAAGGTTTCCTGAAGGAAAAGATGTAACTCTGTGAGATGAATTAACAGAACACAGAGCAGTTTCTCAGAAAGCTTCTTTCCAGTTTTGAACGGAAGATATTTCCTTTTTCACCATAGCCCTCTAGGGGTTCCAAATATCCCTTTCAATTCCACAAGAACAGCCTTAGCGAAAGGCTTCTTGAAGGGAAAGATGTAACTCTGTGAGATGAATTAACAGAACACAGTGCAGTTTCTCAGACACCTTCTTTCCAGTTTTGAACGGAAGATATTTCCTTTTTCACCATAGCCCTCTATGGGCTTCCAAATATCCCTTTGCAAATTCCACAAGAACAGCCTTAGCGAAAGGCTTCTTGAAGGGAAAGTTGTAAATATGTGAGATGAATTAACAGAACACAGAGCAGTTTCTAAGAAAGATTCTTTCCAGTTTTGAACGGAAGTTATTTCCTTTTTCACCATAGCCCTCTATGGGCTTCCAAATATCACTTTGAGAATTCCACAAGAACAGACTTAGCGAATGGCTTCTTGAAGGGAAAGATGTAACTCTGTGAGATGAATTAACAGAACACGGAGCAGTTTCTCAGAAAGCTTGTTTCCAGTTTTGAACGGATGATATTTCCTTTTTGAACATAGCCCTCTATTGGCTTCCAAATATCCCTTTGCCAATTCCACAAGAACAGCCTTAGCGAAATGCTTCTTTAAGGGAAAGATGTAACTCTGTGAGATGAATTAACAGAACACAGAGCAGTTTCTCAGAAAGCTTCTTTCCAGTTTTGAACGGAAGATATTTCCTTTTTCACCATCGCCCTCTATGGGCTTCCAAATATCCCTTTGCCAATTCCACAAGAACAGCCTTAGGGAAAGGCTTCTTGAAGGGAAATATGTAATTCTGTGAGATGAATTAACAGAACACGGAGCAGTTTCTCAGAATGCTTCTTTCCATTTTTGAACGGAAGATATTTCCTTTTTCACCATAGTCCTCTATGGGCTTCCAAATATCCCTTTGCCAATTCCACAAGAACAGCCTTAGGGAAAGGCTTCTTGAAGGGAAATATGTAACTCTGTGAGATGAATTAACAGAACACAGAGCAGTTTCTCAGAAAGCTTCTTTCCAGTTTTGAGCGGAAGATATTTTCTTTTTCACCATAGCCCTCTATGGGCTTCCAAATATCACTTTGCCAATTCTACAAGAACAGCCTTCACGAAAGGCTACTTGAAGGGAAAGATGTAACACTGTGAGATGAATTAACAGAACACAGAGCAGTTTCTCAGAAAGCTTCTTTCCAGTTTTGAACGGAAGATATTTCCTTTTTCACCATAGCCATCTATGGGCTTCCAAATATCCCTTTGCCAATTCCACAAGAACAGCCTTAGCGAAAGGCTTCTTGAAGGGAAAGATGTAACTCTGTGAGATGAATTAACAGAACACAGAGCGGTTTCTCAGAAAGCTTCTTTCCAGTTTTGAACGGAAGTTATTTCCTTTTTCACTATACCCTCTATGGGCTTCCAAATATCCCTTTGCCAATTCCACAAGAACAGCCTTCACGAAAGGCTTCATGAAGGGAAGGATGTAACTCTGTGAGATGAATTAACAGAACGCAGAGCAGTTTCTCAGAAAGCTTCTTTCTAGTTTTGGACGGAAGATATTTCCTTTTTCACCATAGCCCTCTATGGTTTTCCAAATATCCCTTAGCCAATTCCACAAGAACAGCCTTCGCGAAAGGCTTCTTGAAAGGAAAAATGTAACACTGTGAGATGAATTAACAGAATACAGAGCTGTTTCTCAGAAAGCTTCTTACCAGTTTTAAACGGAAGATATTTCCTTTTTCACCATAGCCCTCTATGGGCTTCCAAATATCCCTTTGCCAATTCCACAAGAACAGCCTTAGGGAAAGGCTTCTTGAAGGGAAAGATGTAACTCTGTGAGATGAATTAACAGAACACAGTGCAGTTTCTCAGACACCTTCTTTCCAGTTTTGAACGGAAGATATTTCCTTTTTCACCATAGCCCTCTATGGGCTTCCAAATATCCCTTTGCAAATTCCACAAGAACAGCCTTAGCGAAAGGCTTCTTGAAGGGAAAGTTGTAAATCTGTGAGATGAATTAACAGAACACAGAGCAGTTTCTAAGAAAGATTCTTTCCAGTTTTGAACGGAAGTTATTTCCTTTTTCACCAAAGCCCTCTATGGGCTTCCAAATATCACTTTGAGAATTCCACAAGAACAGACTTAGCGAATGGCTTCTTGAAGGGAAAGATGTAACTCTCTGAGATATATTAACAGAACACAGAGCAATTTCTCAGAAAGCTTTTTCCAGTTTTTAACGAAGATATTTCCTTTTTCACCATAGCCCTCTCTGGGCTTCCAAATATCCCTTTGCGAATTCCACAAGAACAGCGTTAGCGAAAGGCTTCTTGACGGGAAAGATGTAACTCTGTGAGATGAATTAACAGAACACAGAGCAGTTTCTCAGAAAGCTTCTTTCCAGTTTTGAACGGAAGATATTTCCTTTTTCAACATAGCCCTCTATGGGCTTCCAAATATCCCTTTGCCAATTCCACGAGAACAGCCTTAGCGAAAGGCTTCTTGAAGGGAAAGATGTAACTCTGTGAGATGAATTAACAGAACACAGAGCGGTTTCTCAGAAAGCTTCTTTCAAATTTTGAACGGAAGTTATTTCCTTTTTCACCATACCCTCTATGGGCTTCCAAATATCCCTTTGCCAATTCCACAAGAACAGCCTTAGCGAAAGGCTTCTTGAAGGGAAAGATGTAACTCTGTGAGATGAATTAACAGAACACAGAGCGGTTTCTCAGAAAGCTTCTTTCCAGTATTGAACGGAAGTTATTTCCTTTCTCACCATACCCTCTATGGGCTTCCAAATATCCCTTTGCCAATTCCACAAGAACAGCGTTCGCGAAAGGCTTCTTGAAGGGAAGGATGTAACACTGTGAGATGAATTAACAGAACACAGAGCAGTTTCTAAGAAAGATTCTTTCCAGTTTTGAACGGAAGTTATTTCCTTTTTCACCATAGCCCTCTATGGGCTTCCAAATATCACTTTGAGAATTCCACAAGAACAGACTTAGCGAATGGCTTCTTGAAGGGAAAGATGTAACTCTGTGAGATGAATTAACAGAACACGGAGCAGTTTCTCAGAAAGCTTGCTTCCAGTTTTGAACGGATGATATTTCCTTTTTGAACATAGCCCTATATTGGCTTCCAAATATCCCTTTGCCAATTCCACAAGAACAGCCTTAGCGAAATGCTTCTTGAAGGGAAAGATGTAACTCTGTGAGATATATTAACAGAACACAGAGCAGTTTATCAGAAAGCTTCTTTCCAGTTTTGAACGGAAGATATTTCCTTTTTCACCATAGCCCTCTCTGGGCTTCCAAATATCCCTTTGCGAATTCCACAAGAACAGCGTTAGCGAAAGGCTTCTTGAAGGGAAGGATGTAACTCTGTGAGATGAATTAACAGAACACAGAGCAGTTTCTCAGAAAGCTTCTTTCCAGTTTTGAACGGAAGATATTTCCCTTTGCACCATAGCCCTCTATGGGCTTCCAAATATCCCTTTGCCAATTCCACAAGAACAGCCTTAGCGAAAGGTTTCTTGAAGGGAAAGATGTAACTCTGTGAGATGAATTAACAGAACACAGAGCAGTTTTTCATAAAACTTCTTAACAGTTTTGATCGGAAGATATTTCCTTTTTCACCATAGTCCTCTATGGGCTTCCAAATATCCCTTTGCCAATTCCACAAGAACAGCCTTAGCGAAAGGCTTCTTGAAGGGAAAGATGTAACTCTGTGAGATGAATTAACAGAACACAGAGCTGTTTCTCAGAAAGCTTCTTTCCAGTTTTGAGCGGAAGATATTTCCTTTTTCACCATAGCCCTCTATGGGCTTCCAAATATCACTTTGCCAATTCCACAAGAACAGCCTTCACGAAAGGCTACTTGAAGGGAAAGATGTAACTCTGTGAGATGAATTAACAAAACACAGAGAAGTTTCTCAGAAAGCTTCTTTCCAGTTTTGAACGGAAGATAATTCCTTTTTCACCATAGCCCTCTATGGGCTTCCAAATATCCCTTTGCCAATTCCACAAGAACAGCCTTAGCGAAAGGTTTCCTGAAGGAAAAGATGTAACTCTGTGAGATGAATTAACAGAACACAGAGCAGTTTCTCAGAAAGCTTCTTTCCAGTTTTGAACGGAAGATATTTCCTTTTTCACCATAGCCCTCTAGGGGTTCCAAATATCCCTTTCAATTCCACAAGAACAGCCTTAGCGAAAGGCTTCTTGAAGGGAAACATGTAACTCTCTGAGATGAATTAACAGAACACAGTGCAGTTTCTCAGACACCTTCTTTCCAGTTTTGAACGGAAGATATTTCCTTTTTCACCATAGCCCTCTATGGGCTTCCAAATATCCCTTTGCAAATTCCACAAGAACAGCCTTAGCGAAAGGCTTCTTGAAGGGAAAGTTGTAAATATGTGAGATGAATTAACAGAACACAGAGCAGTTTCTAAGAAAGATTCTTTCCAGTTTTGAACGGAAGTTATTTCCTTTTTCACCATAGCCCTCTATGGGCTTCCAAATATCACTTTGAGAATTCCACAAGAACAGACTTAGCGAATGGCTTCTTGAAGGGAAAGATGTAACTCTGTGAGATGAATTAACAGAACACGGAGCAGTTTCTCAGAAAGCTTGTTTCCAGTTTTGAACGGATGATATTTCCTTTTTGAACATAGCCCTATATTGGCTTCCAAATATCCCTTTGCCAATTCCACAAGAACAGCCTTAGCGAAATGCTTCTTGAAGGGAAAGATGTAACTCTGTGAGATGAATTAACAGAACACAGAGCAGTTTCTCAGAAAGCTTCTTTCCAGTTTTAAACGGAAGATATTTCCTTTTTCACCATCGCCCTCTATGGGCTTCCAAATATCCCTTTGCCAATTCCACAAGAACAGCCTTAGCGAAAGGCTTCTTGAAGGGAAAGATGTAACTCTGTGAGATGAATTAACAGAACACAGAGCGGTTTCTCAGAAAGCTTCTTTCAAGTTTTGAACGGAAGTTATTTCCTTTTTCACCATACCCTCTATGGGCTTCCAAATATCCCTTTGCCAATTCCACAAGAACAGCCTTCACGAAAGGCTTCTTGAAGGGAAAGATGTAACTCTGTGAGATGAATTAACAGAACACAGAGCGGTTTCTCAGAAAGCTTCTTTCCAGTATTGAACGGAAGTTATTTCCTTTCTCACCATACCCTCTATGGGCTTCCAAATATCCCTTTGCCAATTCCACAAGAACAGCGTTCGCGAAAGGCTTCTTGAAGGGAAGGATGTTACTCTGTGAGATGAATTAACAGAACGCAGAGCAGTTTCTCAAAATGCTTCTTTCCAGTTTTGGACGGAAGATATTTCCTTTTTCACCATAGCCCTCTCTGGTTTTCCAAATATCCCTTTGCCAATTCCACAAGAACAGCCTTCGCGAAAGGCTTCTTGAAAGGAAAGATGTAACTCTGTGAGATGAATTAACAGAACACAGAGCTGTTTCTCAGAAAGCTTCTTACCAGTTTTAAACGGAAGATATTTCCTTTTTCACCATAGCCCTCTATGGGCTTCCAAATATCCCTTTGCCAATTCCACAAGAACAGCCTTAGGGAAAGGCTTCTTGAAGGGAAAGATGTAACTCTGTGTGATGAATTAACAGAACACAGTGCAGTTTCTCAGACACCTTCTTTCCAGTTTTGAACGGAAGATATTTCCTTTTTCACCATAGCCCTCTATGGGCTTCCAAATATCCCTTTGCCAATTCCACAAGAACAGCCTTAGCGAAAGGCTTCTTGAAGGGAAAGTTGTAAATCTGTGAGATGAATTAACAGAACACAGAGCAGTTTCTAAGAAAGATTCTTTCCAGTTTTGAACGGAAGTTATTTCCTTTTTCACCATAGCCCTCTATGGGCTTCCAAATATCACTTTGAGAATTCCACAAGAACAGACTTAGCGAATGGCTTCTTGAAGGGAAAGATGTAACTCTGTGAGATGAATTAACAGAACACGGAGCAGTTTCTCAGAAAGCTTGTTTCCAGTTTTGAACGGATGATATTTCCTTTTTGAACATAGCCCTCTATTGGCTTCCAAATATCCCTTTGCCAATTCCACAAGAACAGCCTTAGCGAAATGCTTCTTTAAGGGAAAGATGTAACTCTGTGAGATGAATTAACAGAACACAGAGCAGTTTCTCAGAAAGCTTCTTTCCAGTTTTGAACGGAAGATATTTCCTTTTTCACCATCGCCCTCTATGGGCTTCCAAATATCCCTTTGCCAATTCCACAAGAACAGCCTTAGGGAAAGGCTTCTTGAAGGGAAATATGTAATTCTGTGAGATGAATTAACAGAACACGGAGCAGTTTCTCAGAATGCTTCTTTCCAGTTTTGAACGGAAGATATTTCCTTTTTCACCATAGTCCTCTATGGGCTTCCAAATATCCCTTTGCCAATTCCACAAGAACAGCCTTAGGGAAAGGCTTCTTGAAGGGAAATATGTAACTCTGTGAGATGAATTAACAGAACACAGAGCAGTTTCTCAGAAAGCTTCTTTCCAGTTTTGAGCGGAAGATATTTCCTTTTTCACCATAGCCCTCTATGGGCTTCCAAATATCACTTTGCCAATTCTACAAGAACAGCCTTCACGAAAGGCTACTTGAAGGGAAAGATGTAACACTGTGAGATGAATTAACAGAACACAGAGCAGTTTCTCAGAAAGCTTCTTTCCAGTTTTGAACGGAAGATATTTCCTTTTTCACCATAGCCATCTATGGGCTTCCAAATATCCCTTTGCCAATTCCACAAGAACAGCCTTAGCGAAAGGCTTCTTGAAGGGAAAGATGTAACTCTGTGAGATGAATTAACAGAACACAGAGCGGTTTCTCAGAAAGCTTCTTTCCAGTTTTGAACGGAAGTTATTTCCTTTTTCACTATACCCTCTATGGGCTTCCAAATATCCCTTTGCCAATTCCACAAGAACAGCCTTCACGAAAGGCTTCATGAAGGGAAGGATGTAACTCTGTGAGATGAATTAACAGAACGCAGAGCAGTTTCTCAGAAAGCTTCTTTCTAGTTTTGGACGGAAGATATTTCCTTTTTCACCATAGCCCTCTATGGTTTTCCAAATATCCCTTTGCCAATTCCACAAGAACAGCCTTCGCGAAAGGCTTCTTGAAAGGAAAAATGTAACACTGTGAGATGAATTAACAGAATACAGAGCTGTTTCTCAGAAAGCTTCTTACCAGTTTTAAACGGAAGATATTTCCTTTTTCACCATAGCCCTCTATGGGCTTCCAAATATCCCTTTGCCAATTCCACAAGAACAGCCTTAGGGAAAGGCTTCTTGAAGGGAAAGATGTAACTCTGTGAGATGAATTAACAGAACACAGTGCAGTTTCTCAGACACCTTCTTTCCAGTTTTGAACGGAAGATATTTCCTTTTTCACCATAGCCCTCTATGGGCTTCCAAATATCCCTTTGCAAATTCCACAAGAACAGCCTTAGCGAAAGGCTTCTTGAAGGGAAAGTTGTAAATCTGTGAGATGAATTAACAGAACACAGAGCAGTTTCTAAGAAAGATTCTTTCCAGTTTTGAACGGAAGTTATTTCCTTTTTCACCAAAGCCCTCTATGGGCTTCCAAATATCACTTTGAGAATTCCACAAGAACAGACTTAGCGAATGGCTTCTTGAAGGGAAAGATGTAACTCTCTGAGATATATTAACAGAACACAGAGCAATTTCTCAGAAAGCTTTTTCCAGTTTTTAACGAAGATATTTCCTTTTTCACCATAGCCCTCTCTGGGCTTCCAAATATCCCTTTGCGAATTCCACAAGAACAGCGTTAGCGAAAGGCTTCTTGACGGGAAAGATGTAACTCTGTGAGATGAATTAACAGAACACAGAGCAGTTTCTCAGAAAGCTTCTTTCCAGTTTTGAACGGAAGATATTTCCTTTTTCAACATAGCCCTCTATGGGCTTCCAAATATCCCTTTGCCAATTCCACGAGAACAGCCTTAGCGAAAGGCTTCTTGAAGGGAAAGATGTAACTCTGTGAGATGAATTAACAGAACACAGAGCGGTTTCTCAGAAAGCTTCTTTCAAATTTTGAACGGAAGTTATTTCCTTTTTCACCATACCCTCTATGGGCTTCCAAATATCCCTTTGCCAATTCCACAAGAACAGCCTTAGCGAAAGGCTTCTTGAAGGGAAAGATGTAACTCTGTGAGATGAATTAACAGAACACAGAGCGGTTTCTCAGAAAGCTTCTTTCCAGTATTGAACGGAAGTTATTTCCTTTCTCACCATACCCTCTATGGGCTTCCAAATATCCCTTTGCCAATTCCACAAGAACAGCGTTCGCGAAAGGCTTCTTGAAGGGAAGGATGTAACACTGTGAGATGAATTAACAGAACACAGAGCAGTTTCTAAGAAAGATTCTTTCCAGTTTTGAACGGAAGTTATTTCCTTTTTCACCATAGCCCTCTATGGGCTTCCAAATATCACTTTGAGAATTCCACAAGAACAGACTTAGCGAATGGCTTCTTGAAGGGAAAGATGTAACTCTGTGAGATGAATTAACAGAACACGGAGCAGTTTCTCAGAAAGCTTGCTTCCAGTTTTGAACGGATGATATTTCCTTTTTGAACATAGCCCTATATTGGCTTCCAAATATCCCTTTGCCAATTCCACAAGAACAGCCTTAGCGAAATGCTTCTTGAAGGGAAAGATGTAACTCTGTGAGATATATTAACAGAACACAGAGCAGTTTATCAGAAAGCTTCTTTCCAGTTTTGAACGGAAGATATTTCCTTTTTCACCATAGCCCTCTCTGGGCTTCCAAATATCCCTTTGCGAATTCCACAAGAACAGCGTTAGCGAAAGGCTTCTTGAAGGGAAGGATGTAACTCTGTGAGATGAATTAACAGAACACAGAGCAGTTTCTCAGAAAGCTTCTTTCCAGTTTTGAACGGAAGATATTTCCCTTTGCACCATAGCCCTCTATGGGCTTCCAAATATCCCTTTGCCAATTCCACAAGAACAGCCTTAGCGAAAGGTTTCTTGAAGGGAAAGATGTAACTCTGTGAGATGAATTAACAGAACACAGAGCAGTTTTTCATAAAACTTCTTAACAGTTTTGATCGGAAGATATTTCCTTTTTCACCATAGTCCTCTATGGGCTTCCAAATATCCCTTTGCCAATTCCACAAGAACAGCCTTAGCGAAAGGCTTCTTGAAGGGAAAGATGTAACTCTGTGAGATGAATTAACAGAACACAGAGCTGTTTCTCAGAAAGCTTCTTTCCAGTTTTGAGCGGAAGATATTTCCTTTTTCACCATAGCCCTCTATGGGCTTCCAAATATCACTTTGCCAATTCCACAAGAACAGCCTTCACGAAAGGCTACTTGAAGGGAAAGATGTAACTCTGTGAGATGAATTAACAAAACACAGAGAAGTTTCTCAGAAAGCTTCTTTCCAGTTTTGAACGGAAGATAATTCCTTTTTCACCATAGCCCTCTATGGGCTTCCAAATATCCCTTTGCCAATTCCACAAGAACAGCCTTAGCGAAAGGTTTCCTGAAGGAAAAGATGTAACTCTGTGAGATGAATTAACAGAACACAGAGCAGTTTCTCAGAAAGCTTCTTTCCAGTTTTGAACGGAAGATATTTCCTTTTTCACCATAGCCCTCTAGGGGTTCCAAATATCCCTTTCAATTCCACAAGAACAGCCTTAGCGAAAGGCTTCTTGAAGGGAAAGATGTAACTCTGTGAGATGAATTAACAGAACACAGTGCAGTTTCTCAGACACCTTCTTTCCAGTTTTGAACGGAAGATATTTCCTTTTTCACCATAGCCCTCTATGGGCTTCCAAATATCCCTTTGCAAATTCCACAAGAACAGCCTTAGCGAAAGGCTTCTTGAAGGGAAAGTTGTAAATATGTGAGATGAATTAACAGAACACAGAGCAGTTTCTAAGAAAGATTCTTTCCAGTTTTGAACGGAAGTTATTTCCTTTTTCACCATAGCCCTCTATGGGCTTCCAAATATCACTTTGAGAATTCCACAAGAACAGACTTAGCGAATGGCTTCTTGAAGGGAAAGATGTAACTCTGTGAGATGAATTAACAGAACACAGAGCGGTTTCTCAGAAAGCTTCTTTCCAGTATTGAACGGAAGTTATTTCCTTTCTCACCATACCCTCTATGGGCTTCCAAATATCCCTTTGCCAATTCCACAAGAACAGCGTTCGCGAAAGGCTTCTTGAAGGGAAGGATGTTACTCTGTGAGATGAATTAACAGAACGCAGAGCAGTTTCTCAAAATGCTTCTTTCCAGTTTTGGACGGAAGATATTTCCTTTTTCACCATAGCCCTCTCTGGTTTTCCAAATATCCCTTTGCCAATTCCACAAGAACAGCCTTCGCGAAAGGCTTCTTGAAAGGAAAGATGTAACTCTGTGAGATGAATTAACAGAACACAGAGCTGTTTCTCAGAAAGCTTCTTACCAGTTTTAAACGGAAGATATTTCCTTTTTCACCATAGCCCTCTATGGGCTTCCAAATATCCCTTTGCCAATTCCACAAGAACAGCCTTAGGGAAAGGCTTCTTGAAGGGAAAGATGTAACTCTGTGTGATGAATTAACAGAACACAGTGCAGTTTCTCAGACACCTTCTTTCCAGTTTTGAACGGAAGATATTTCCTTTTTCACCATAGCCCTCTATGGGCTTCCAAATATCCCTTTGCCAATTCCACAAGAACAGCCTTAGCGAAAGGCTTCTTGAAGGGAAAGTTGTAAATCTGTGAGATGAATTAACAGAACACAGAGCAGTTTCTAAGAAAGATTCTTTCCAGTTTTGAACGGAAGTTATTTCCTTTTTCACCATAGCCCTCTATGGGCTTCCAAATATCACTTTGAGAATTCCACAAGAACAGACTTAGCGAATGGCTTCTTGAAGGGAAAGATGTAACTCTGTGAGATGAATTAACAGAACACGGAGCAGTTTCTCAGAAAGCTTGTTTCCAGTTTTGAACGGATGATATTTCCTTTTTGAACATAGCCCTCTATTGGCTTCCAAATATCCCTTTGCCAATTCCACAAGAACAGCCTTAGCGAAATGCTTCTTTAAGGGAAAGATGTAACTCTGTGAGATGAATTAACAGAACACAGAGCAGTTTCTCAGAAAGCTTCTTTCCAGTTTTGAACGGAAGATATTTCCTTTTTCACCATCGCCCTCTATGGGCTTCCAAATATCCCTTTGCCAATTTCCACAAGAACAGCCTTAGGGAAAGGCTTCTTGAAGGGAAATATGTAATTCTGTGAGATGAATTAACAGAACACGGAGCAGTTTCTCAGAATGCTTCTTTCCAGTTTTGAACGGAAGATATTTCCTTTTTCACCATAGTCCTCTATGGGCTTCCAAATATCCCTTTGCCAATTCCACAAGAACAGCCTTAGGGAAAGGGCTTCTTGAAGGGAAATATGTAACTCTGTGAGATGAATTAACAGAACACAGAGCAGTTTCTCAGAAAGCTTCTTTCCAGTTTTGAGCGGAAGATATTTCCTTTTTCACCATAGCCCTCTATGGGCTTCCAAATATCACTTTGCCAATTCTACAAGAACAGCCCTTCACGAAAGGCTACTTGAAGGGAAAGATGTAACACTGTGAGATGAATTAACAGAACACAGAGCAGTTTCTCAGAAAGCTTCTTTCCAGTTTTGAACGGAAGATATTTCCTTTTTCACCATAGCCATCTATGGGCTTCCAAATATCCCTTTGCCAATTCCACAAGAACAGCCTTAGCGAAAGGCTTCTTGAAGGGAAAGATGTAACTCTGTGAGATGAATTAACAGAACACAGAGCGGTTTCTCAGAAAGCTTCTTTCCAGTTTTGAACGGAAGTTATTTCCTTTTTCACTATACCCTCTATGGGCTTCCAATATCCCTTTGCCAATTCCACAAGAACAGCCTTCACGAAAGGCTTCATGAAGGGAAGGATGTAACTCTGTGAGATGAATTAACAGAACGCAGAGCAGTTTCTCAGAAAGCTTCTTTCTAGTTTTGGACGGAAGATATTTCCTTTTTCACCATAGCCCTCTATGGTTTTCCAAATATCCCTTTGCCAATTCCACAAGAACAGCCTTCGCGAAAGGCTTCTTGAAAGGAAAAATGTAACACTGTGAGATGAATTAACAGAATACAGAGCTGTTTCTCAGAAAGCTTCTTACCAGTTTTAAACGGAAGATATTTCCTTTTTCACCATAGCCCTCTATGGGCTTCCAAATATCCCTTTGCCAATTCCACAAGAACAGCCTTAGGGAAAGGCTTCTTGAAGGGAAAGATGTAACTCTGTGAGATGAATTAACAGAACACAGTGCAGTTTCTCAGACACCTTCTTTCCAGTTTTGAACGGAAGATATTTCCTTTTTCACCATAGCCCTCTATGGGCTTCCAAATATCCCTTTGCAAATTCCACAAGAACAGCCTTAGCGAAAGGCTTCTTGAAGGGAAAGTTGTAAATCTGTGAGATGAATTAACAGAACACAGAGCAGTTTCTAAGAAAGATTCTTTCCAGTTTTGAACGGAAGTTATTTCCTTTTTCACCAAAGCCCTCTATGGGCTTCCAAATATCACTTTGAGAATTCCACAAGAACAGACTTAGCGAATGGCTTCTTGAAGGGAAAGATGTAACTCTCTGAGATATATTAACAGAACACAGAGCAATTTCTCAGAAAGCTTTTTCCAGTTTTTAACGAAGATATTTCCTTTTTCACCATAGCCCTCTCTGGGCTTCCAAATATCCCTTTGCGAATTCCACAAGAACAGCGTTAGCGAAAGGCTTCTTGACGGGAAAGATGTAACTCTGTGAGATGAATTAACAGAACACAGAGCAGTTTCTCAGAAAGCTTCTTTCCAGTTTTGAACGGAAGATATTTCCTTTTTCAACATAGCCCTCTATGGGCTTCCAAATATCCCTTTGCCAATTCCACGAGAACAGCCTTAGCGAAAGGCTTCTTGAAGGGAAAGATGTAACTCTGTGAGATGAATTAACAGAACACAGAGCGGTTTCTCAGAAAGCTTCTTTCAAATTTTGAACGGAAGTTATTTCCTTTTTCACCATACCCTCTATGGGCTTCCAAATATCCCTTTGCCAATTCCACAAGAACAGCCTTAGCGAAAGGCTTCTTGAAGGGAAAGATGTAACTCTGTGAGATGAATTAACAGAACACAGAGCGGTTTCTCAGAAAGCTTCTTTCCAGTATTGAACGGAAGTTATTTCCTTTCTCACCATACCCTCTATGGGCTTCCAAATATCCCTTTGCCAATTCCACAAGAACAGCGTTCGCGAAAGGCTTCTTGAAGGGAAGGATGTAACACTGTGAGATGAATTAACAGAACACAGAGCAGTTTCTAAGAAAGATTCTTTCCAGTTTTGAACGGAAGTTATTTCCTTTTTCACCATAGCCCTCTATGGGCTTCCAAATATCACTTTGAGAATTCCACAAGAACAGACTTAGCGAATGGCTTCTTGAAGGGAAAGAATGTAACTCTGTGAGATGAATTAACAGAACACGGAGCAGTTTCTCAGAAAGCTTGCTTCCAGTTTTGAACGGATGATATTTCCTTTTTGAACATAGCCCTATATTGGCTTCCAAATATCCCTTTGCCAATTCCACAAGAACAGCCTTAGCGAAATGCTTCTTGAAGGGAAAGATGTAACTCTGTGAGATATATTAACAGAACACAGAGCAGTTTATCAGAAAGCTTCTTTCCAGTTTTGAACGGAAGATATTTCCTTTTTCACCATAGCCCTCTCTGGGCTTCCAAATATCCCTTTGCGAATTCCACAAGAACAGCGTTAGCGAAAGGCTTCTTGAAGGGAAGGATGTAACTCTGTGAGATGAATTAACAGAACACAGAGCAGTTTCTCAGAAAGCTTCTTTCCAGTTTTGAACGGAAGATATTTCCCTTTGCACCATAGCCCTCTATGGGCTTCCAAATATCCCTTTGCCAATTCCACAAGAACAGCCTTAGCGAAAGGTTTCTTGAAGGGAAAGATGTAACTCTGTGAGATGAATTAACAGAACACAGAGCAGTTTTTCATAAAACTTCTTAACAGTTTTGATCGGAAGATATTTCCTTTTTCACCATAGTCCTCTATGGGCTTCCAAATATCCCTTTGCCAATTCCACAACAACAGCCTTAGCGAAAGGCTTCTTGAAGGGAAAGATGTAACTCTGTGAGATGAATTAACAGAACACAGAGCTGTTTCTCAGAAAGCTTCTTTCCAGTTTTGAGCGGAAGATATTTCCTTTTTCACCATAGCCCTCTATGGGCTTCCAAATATCACTTTGCCAATTCCACAAGAACAGCCTTCACGAAAGGCTACTTGAAGGGAAAGATGTAACTCTGTGAGATGAATTAACAAAACACAGAGAAGTTTCTCAGAAAGCTTCTTTCCAGTTTTGAACGGAAGATAATTCCTTTTTCACCATAGCCCTCTATGGGCTTCCAAATATCCCTTTGCCAATTCCACAAGAACAGCCTTAGCGAAAGGTTTCCTGAAGGAAAAGATGTAACTCTGTGAGATGAATTAACAGAACACAGAGCAGTTTCTCAGAAAGCTTCTTTCCAGTTTTGAACGGAAGATATTTCCTTTTTCACCATAGCCCTCTAGGGGTTCCAAATATCCCTTTCAATTCC